>NW_006439192.1:17559755-17564573 GCF_000325575.1 Pteropus alecto | reverse complement strand
GGAATATTATTCGGCTATAAGAAGAGATGAAATATTGCCATTTGCAGCAACATAGATGGAACTCGAGATAATCATGCTAAGCGAAATAAGCCAGACCGAAAAAGTTGAAAATCACATGATACACTTATATGTGGGATATATACCTAAAAGCAACAAATGAGCAGGACAAACAGAGACTCATGGACACGGACTATAGACTAGTGGTTATTAGTTGGGTGGGGAAGGAGGGGGAAGGTAGATAGGGTAAACGGGGTCAAATATAGGGTTTAGGGGGAGGGTGAAGTGGGTAAAGGAGATCAAATATCTGGTAGCTGAAGGAAATTGGACTTTGGGTGGTAAACACACAATAGAATGTATAGATGTCAAATGATAATGTACATTGAAAATTACATAATTATATTAACCAATGTTACCCCAATAAACTTAATTAAAAAATGATGAAACCAAAAAAAAAAAATATTTTGAAGCTTAATTTAAAGGTGAATATTTAAACGATGAGTAATAAATAACCAAATGAAGTACGAAGATTCTGACTTGTTCAGGCATATTCATGTTACTAATTTGTTTTGAGGCATTAATGGTTTTCCAAAAAATAAGGAATATCTCGATTAGTACCAGAAGAGCATTTCTGATGTAGTATTTTGAATATCCTTCAATGATATACCCAAGCAGGGAATGTCATATGTATGGTGGTGACTATACATATCAGTGATGGCTGTGGGATCAGGAATTTATACTACTTGCAAGCTAGGAAATTCATCTGTTACTGTTTCATGGAAGGTAGAAGAAAACACAAGACTCTTGGGTCAGAGACAAAGGATGTTGTCACTCAAAGCACAACAAGCAGCATGAACATCATCATGTTTGTGTTGTTTTTTCTTGACCTTGCATGAAAGTAATGTGGAAGGGCACAGACATATGCAATGCACACAGTGGGTTTGTATTGCAACTGAAAAACACTAAACTTGGGAAGTCCATCATTTTTATAGTAAGCAGTAAGCAAACTTGTTCTTTGTTCCAGAGGCAGCCATTATATCATTTCTCAAGGTCGCTTTCTGTAAACGTGACCCTGAGAAATGGTTCCAGTAAAGAGCAGTCAGAGCTTTCCATTTTTGACAAACTCAGCAAAATGTGTAGCAGCTCAAGAGACATATAGGGGACTATCTTTCCCAAAAATTAGTATAAATGTATTCAGGAATTTGATGTACAACTAAGTAGAAAGACAGCCGTCATCCGCTGGTTTCAAGTTCAAAACTCTGTTCTCAGGACCACGTTACCTCCATGTGCTTAGTTAAATAACATTTAAATTGACACAAGAAACTTCTGGAGAGAGCTATCCTCTGATGTACTTCTTTTTTCTACTGCTCTTCAAATAATCTCTTTCCAGTCTATCATTTCTCTAGAATTATCCACTCATGTAATTTCCTTTCCTGGCTTCAGTTCACTTCTTCTTATTCATTTAACTTTATAATTGTGCTCTTACTGAAATGGTAGTTTGATATAATTCTTTACTTCTTGATTTACTTGGTATACTTAATTGTAGAGGCTGATAATGGGGCTTGAGAGGCTGCTTTATACACATTTCTTAAAAAGAAAGCAAAACACGAAGCCATAATGCATTTTTATTCCCAATTTCAAAGCCAACCTCCAGGTTTTACTTAGATTTACAAAGTGATCCACTGGAATACTTAGGCAATGGGGCCACAATCTGAAGTACCCACAGACTTTAAAATGTATAGACTTATGGTCATCCATAATCAGTGGCCAACCGTTTTCCAATCCTATCTCCTCTTCCATGGAAACTGTGTTGTCCTGCTAAAATGCATATGCATCTTTTTTCTTTGACTTAATTTTCTGTGCTCCGTGATGTACAGCCTTGGAGGTCCTTTGTGCTAAACCTCGGGTTGTGTAACTTCATTGAGTGAGCAGGACTAGGAAGGGCACTGAAAGAAAACAACTTTATTATTTCCCTCTCCTGCCACCTTTCATCCTACTTCCAACAAGCTGTATTTCCAAGCCCTGGGGTGAAATCTCAAATAATCTCATACCTTTTATGACTACTCTTAGGTAAAAAATAAATAGTCCCTTAGGTGTGGCTTTAAAAGTTGCATTCAACGTATAAGCAAAACTTCAAAATTATCTAATTTATTCTTTTTAACTCACACACACACACCTGGGGACTGTTTTAAATTGGAAAACCTAAAGTAGCAGTGGAAAATTTTGAGGCTCCTTTTCTCTTCCTTATCGTATTTCCCCCCAACTCCCCCTGGCTCCTTTCTGCTGGGAACGCCCCATCAATGGATATGAAGCTCACAACCTATTCAGCTACTTCTGCTTGAGTTGGTAATGGGACTGGTCATTCCCATAGCTGTTAGCCTTTAGGTTTCTTCCAGAAAAAAGTCAGACATCAGTCTCTGGGTTCCTTAAACACCAAGAGATACACACTAATCTTTTGGAGTGGCTGTCTTTAAGTTCCCACTAATTAGACTGAATTTATGGGAAACAGTCCCTTCTCTAGTATGATGGTACCACAGCTCACCACCTTCCCAAAGGGGTTCTTACCCTCTCTGATCTTCAATTTCAATCTTCGATTTCTAATTTATACCCCTGAGGGGGTTGGGCACGTATCATATTGGTTTCAGTTTATTTTTTATTGGAGGGGGTTGGGGGTGTGTCTCATCTTAAACTTCAACATAAGCAGAAGAAACACATTTATTGTCCTATTAAAATTGTCTCTGTATTTAATTATTTTAAAAATTATTTCTTTCTTATTATGTTCCATGCTTTTTGAGAAACTAGAAATAACTTTCTATACTTCTTTTTTAGATCGATGGATTTGAGTTGTCAATTTGTATGCTCTCAGGGCACAGGGGGTGATAGAATATGGAAATGAATGAAGTGATTTTTTTAAGGAAGAGCCAGGAATCTAGAATTCTATGGAGCTGATTGATTTATTAATTGAAAGCATATAGACATATTAAAATCATATCTGTACAAAGCCAAAATAATCAGCACATTTAATTAATATGAAAAAATTCACTCCATTATTGAGAATAAAGAAAATAATAATTAAAAGTTTCACTTTTAAACTTCTCGTGGTTGGGCTTTAATTGATTTAAATAATTGAATCTACTTAACAAACTGGTTTTATTTTTTCCCTCCAGCTGAAAAATAACCTTCTTGTGGACTACAATAATAAACGGGTTAATTTATTCTTTTCCTACTGTTTAAGTAATGAAAAAAATTTAAAAATATGTTTACCTTCTGTTTTAAGAAAGTCAGTTTCTAAGTAAACAGTGTCTCAATAGTTTGAATTGTTCCAACTGTTCTCCAAAAGTTGAGGAAAGCTATTAAATATTTATCATCTTATATTGTGTTATTTACTGTTGTGATGAATATGCAAATTTCATTTCTGTTATTCAGAAAGCCATGAAAAAATTATAATTCATGAATGAAAGATTAAATGTAACAAGCTACTTATTTGAAAAAATTTTAACCTACAAATAAAATTTATTGTTTGGAAAAGGAACTGATGAAAGCAAGACATAAAAGAGTAGCTTAAGAAAATATTTAATATTCTCAGGATAGCAAAATAAAGACATCATTCAGAAGTGTGAGGAAAGAGGCCGAGGTGCTGAGAGCTCTTCCTTTACTATTGGCAGGGGAGGGGCAGGCAGTCGTCCTACAAGACCTACCTCCAACCTGACAAGGAAGTTTTCTTCCTACTGCCATTACATCTTGCTCCCTCCCTCCCTTTGAGGATTTCATCTCCAGAATATAGATGAGAAAAAAAGCAATTATATTTTATTAAATACCTACAATTGGAAAGTTTCTGGGTTTCATGAAAAGTAAAAAAAGAGAGATAAAAAAATTAATACATGTTATGTGCTACAGATAACTGGTGTAGTGCCACTAGGATGTTTTCATTGATTCTCCATTATCCTGCTCTATTTTTCCTTTTTCTCATACATATAATCTTCAAATATGTGAGATATATATATAATATATAATAATATATATATAATATATGTATATATACTCTTTATCCTTTATTTTCTGCAATATATTGTAAGCTCCATGAATGTAGAGATCTATCAAGCACCCAGAAGAGCATCTGACACATAGAAGGTCCTCAATAAATATTTGTAGAATATTCTACAAAGAATATGTAGGAAAAAGGAACTGCAATGTTGGGAGATATTATACAACAGCGGTCCCCAACCTTTTTGGCACCACGAACCAGTGCTCCTATGAGATTCTAATGCCTGATGATCTGAGGTGGAGCTGAGGTGGTGATGCTAACATTGGGAAGCGACTGCAAATACAGATGAAGCTTCATTGGCTTGCCTGCTGCTCACCTCCTGCTCTGTATCCTGGTTCCTAACAGGGCACTGACCAGTACTGGTCCCCAGCCCGGGGGTAGGGGACCAAGGTTGTCAAAGACTTGAGAAAGAATTTTTTCAAAATGAGAGAAGGTGGGAAAACAATGGAACTTATTACTTTTTTGTGAGGACTTTCAAATTATTTAGAAATAATTCATCCAATAAATATTTAAGACCTGTTGGTTCTATTCTTAAATATCTCTTAAACATACCTTCTATTTGTATCACATTTCCAATAAACCTTTTTCTGGACATTCCAAAAAGATACTTGTTTTTCTCCTCTAGTCCTTCCATCAGATAAGTCATCTCTAGTATCTACAGACTTGAATCAGCTTATGTGTTATTTTACTGTGTCAGATCTGGGGTTTTTACGTGTTCTCTGCTTTCACGGAATTTAAACAAGTATTGACCCAAACATCATGAAGTTTCAGTTGTA
>NW_006439192.1:17548116-17559716 GCF_000325575.1 Pteropus alecto | reverse complement strand
GAACTAATCTAGCCTAGAATCTCAAGGAAGAATTTTTTTCTGAGAAAGTGACATGTAAGATAAGACCAGAGAAAGAGAGAGAGAGGTAGAGAGAGAGAGAAGAGAAGAAGAGAAGAGAAGAGAAGAGAAGAGAAGAGAAGAGAAGAGAAGAGAAGAGAAGAGAAGAGAAGAGAAGAGAAGAGAAGAGAAGAGAAGAGAAGAGAAGAGAAGAGAAGAAAGAAGAGAGCGGCATTTCCCAAGGAAAAGGGAAAGGTGGAGAGAACCTTTCAAAGGGAACGAAATGCGCTAGCACCATGATGTGGTGAGTTATAACTGGTGTGCTATGTGGAAACCAGGTGATAGATGACCATGAGGATTCTGATATAGATTTTATACTTTATTCTAAAACGAAGGAGAAACTATTGAAGGATTTTAATTAGTGAAGAAACTTAACTTATGAAATCACACTGGCTTCTTTGAATTTTTCTTCAAGCCTCAATGGCTCCCTATCGTTTGTTGAATACAGATCTTAGTAATATCTTAGCCTGTAACTCATAATTGTACGCCTTAGTCCTTGTTTTTAATCCTAGCCTTTCCTTGTGATACATGCTGGACTAGCTCTGGCTCCCAGAACCAGCTGTCTGCCCGTCACAGTCTTTCTTTCCTGTTTCTTTTGCTCTCCCCTCTTTTCTCATTTCCTTTCTCTCTCTTCTTTCTCCCTTTTCCTTTCTTGCTTCCTTCCCTTTCCCTTCCTCCCTTCTTCCCTCCCTCGCCCACTCTCTCCTTTCCTTCTTTCCTCCCCAACCCTCTCCTTTGCTTCCTTTTCTTTCTTAGGGACTGTGTATTCTACCCACCTGATTTTTAATAAAATATGTCCCACATATATTTTTAGGTTCAGATCAATTATTGCCTCATCTTCTTTCTTGTTTGAATCTCGTAAAGCATGTATATTTTACCTCATGGCATAGCGATTTTGTTTATATCTAAGCTCCATTAAAATATCTTTTCCCTAGGGACTATGCCTGATTCTGTTTTGATACTTCATAGGAAATTCACAATACTAAGCACTAATGGCATGTGCTTCATGAATAGTTGTCAAGCAAATTAACTAATACATTCTTCCAGAATTCAAGGGAAGGTGCCAGAAACATTCAGAAGCTTATTGCAAACCTCAAAACAGGTCTTTTTCTTTCTTAGCTCAAACTCATGAATGCAGTGGAATAAAATTCACTTTTCTTCTAACCCAGCCCAGACTCAATATAGATTATTTTAATTCCATCTCCTAAGAATCTAAAATGCTTTGTTCTCCTGTCTCTCTGGCCCCCAACTAATGCCAATTGATCTGTATTTCCATGGAAAGAGCATGAGCCTTGGAAGAAACACGCCGAGGTTAAAATTTTAGCTCTGTGACTACAACCAGGTTCTAAAACCCTGAGGTTTGGTCCTATCTGTAAATAGACAGGTTACAAGGCTGTAATGATGAATAATGAACGAAGGTAGATAAAGCACCTATCCCAGTATCTGATACATAAAAGGGGCTCAATAATCATCATTTCACTCATGTTCTCCTGTCCTTGGTCCCCTAGTTGGGCTGAAAAGGTGTCTCGCTTTCTTTCCAAGATTTCAGGATCTATGTTATTTACATCATACATCCTGATTTCTTTAGGATATAACTCCATGAGTTATCTCCTCCTTTCTTTCTCTTAGCATTCGTGGTCTCTTCCTTTTACTTATTCCTCTGCTTTGCTCTCAGGGAAGCTCAGCTCTGCCTGTCCCCAAACATCCTGCATTTATGAGTTATTTATTTGTTCTTCTATTTCTTCATCGAAAAGTCATGAAAAATAACATATGTGGACAATGCTAAGTACTGGGAATGTAAGAATGAATATAACACCGTTTTCAATTTTGTACCACAATAGGTGAGACAAGACGTATAAACAAATCATTATTTAGTAAGTGGGATATGATAACATGCTGGCAACCCCAGAAAAGGTCTATGGAAGTACTGAAGTGCGGAGCCAGTTCCGCTTGGAAGATTCAGTTGGGAGGAGATAACTGAGGTAGGTCATAGCCTGTTGGTAGGCATTGGAAGGTATTCTGTTGCGAAGAATCAGCACTAGCAAAGGGGAAAAGTATAAAGTCAGGACTGGTTAAAGAAGGGCAAAAAACCTAGTTGATTTCAGCAAATGATGTCGGTTGGGTGTGGCCCCATTTGGAAGAGCCCTGGAATCTGTAGGCAATGGCAGCCATTGATAAACTTTTATCAGAAGAGTGATATTGCTAAACTTGGATTTTATAAAGATCACTTAGGGTAGAAATAAGGATGGCTGGGGAAAAAAACGGTTAGGGGTAGGATGCCCAGTTGAGAGATTTTTTTGCAATAGACCAGATTATGATGCTATCTGGCTTTTGTTACCATCATTCTCTTAAACTGCTCCACTGAAAATCACCAGTCATAGCCTACGGACCAAAGTCAATGGTCCTTTCTCAATCCTGCCCTCCCATGTTTGCATGATCTATTTTGTATCTTTAAACATCCAGTTCTCATCACCTCTCCTTTCTGTCTTGGCGTCTGTGGTATTACATAAGGCTATTAACTCCTTCAGCTCATTTATTTTTTGATTCCTTTCCTGATTCTTCTTGCTCTTGCTCCAATGAGATAGATACTCATTCTGGTCTATTTCCTTATCCTGTTTTCTTGCATTTATTCCTACCCTCCTCCATGTGTTCAAATATCATTTCTAAGGAGAATAAAATCAACTCCAAACATGTAATCCCAGCTCTGACTTTGCTCCATTTATATGTTTCCAAAGGTGTGTTGGATATTTCTACATGTAAATCCCACCAACTCATTGACTTAAACATGTAAATCTCCTTCAAACTCATGCTTCCTTGTGTCTTCTCTAATAGTGCCACCTTTCTTTTCATCTATCAAATCAAGGTTCAAAATCATGTTTTGGATTATACCTCTTATTTTTCTTCTCTCTCTCTCTCTTTCTCTCTCTCTCTGTTCCCCCCAATCTTTCCCTCTTGTCTCCCTCACTCCAACATGTTAAAGGCTCATATTAATTTTCCTGAGTGACAGTTCTTCAATCATTCCACTTCTTTCTATCCCTATCGCTATTGTTCTAGTTCAGGCTTTTATCACCTTGATTATTGTAATAGGCTAGGTTCAGAACTCCCTCTTTCAAAATCATGTTATAATTATTGTAAGTGTAATTTTCCGAAAGTATCATTATACTAACGTTGTTTCCCTGATCAACATATCGAATGACTCACTGTCTTCTAAATAATATGTAAAATCCTTAGCCTGACAGCCCCCAAACCCTTTCAGCCTGATCTCTTAATATATTTCTTATACTTTAACTATCTAGACTGCTTCTTATTTTCTGAATATGTTCCAGAGCTTCCTTACTTCTATAGCTTTGCTCACGTTATTACCTTTATCTTTCCTTTCAAACACTATTACTATCTGTCAAAAACCTTAGTACTCTTCAGGGCTCAATTTGAATGTTTTCTTCTCAATAATATCATCTATGACCACCTCGGTTGAATAGTCTACTCCCCTCATTGTTATATGCATAATGGTACTTATTCTATTAAATCACATGACATTTATTGCAAATTGCTTCTTATTAGAGGAATTTGTGTACACCATTTCCTTATCTAGGCTTGAAGCATCATGAGGGAAGCACACGACAGGCCTCAAGATGCAAATTCATAATGAAGCCCATCATGCTAGAATTCTATCATGTAAATTTTTCCAACTGAGTGTTCTCTTTCCATTGACTTTTCCTTTTTGTGTGCATCCCTAAAAGCTCTGATGTGGGACTTGAATTGATATCTTTTGGTGCTCAAAATCACCATCACTTACTTATGCCACAGCTTTCCAAAAGACAGCTTTTGTGGCTAGATTACCTTGGTGCTTGGCCTTGGTCTACCCCATCTCTGTTTTTACTATAGTATTAAGTTGCTTCATTTTTTAAACAGTACCTCTGGAGTGTATTGCTGAAATATAGTTGAGGTACAAAGACTGTGTCTTTTTCAGGTTTCATCAAAATGCTTTATTTGCGGTAGGCTATATATATTTGCTGAATGACTAACACTTTATCTAATCTAAACTATTTCCATGCCACTGCTATTTGTATGTTATTTGTGTATTTTAATATATATAATTATTGAACCATTAGCAAGTCTTTTCTGACCATTTTAATGGCTCATTACGTGCTCTAGCATGTTATATCCTGGTTTATATAAGAACAGCTGTGTCTAATATATTCCTGTAAATCATCCGTGTTCATTTTCATAAGGATATTAGACTCAGCAAATATGTGTCATGTGGATTTTTATGTGCCAGCCTCCAAACATCACAAAAACTTCCCAGAGCCAGAGATAACTGCTCTGAATCAGCTGTTCCCAAGTTTACTTTTAACCATTGCTCAAATTAGATATCTACGAGCTCCCCTTGGAGTCCAGTCCCAGGCTGCCAGCTGCTCCAGATGTAAGGAGCTTTTATAGCCTTCAAACACATTTTATCTGTCATCATTTTCATCAACAGAATATCTTTCTCTTTATTCTCTCTCATAGAACCTAGTAAACAAGGAAAGAGAAGAGCTTGGCTTTATTGTAACTCCAAAGAGGTCAGTCTGTGGGGGAAAAAAATCTCAGTGTGTCTTTCTTTGCATCTCTTTCTATGTAGTTCTTCAAAGGCTTATCAACCACCACCTTAATCCATTTGTTGAAGATGCCCAATTTTCCCAAATGACCTTTTCTTCGGAATTCATTGAAAATTCAGCTTGAAGTGATACAAAGAGATGAAGAATTTAAGGAGGTCTAAGTTCTAATTGTGTCTTCTCTACCCTTACTAATCAAGTATTCTTACTGATTTCCCCACCTTTTCTCATCTGTAAAATGGGCAGTGGTTTTGAGAGGGTTAGAGGTTAAAAACAATTATATAAAAAACTTTAAAAATAAATTACAAAGAAATTCACATACCTTTTTATCTCAATCAGAGAAGTAGGATATACTTCAGAGAAGTTTGCTAAGCTGTAAATAAAACAACATGCACTGCGCTATTTCACACTTAATAACAAACAATGGGAAAGAACTGAGGGGCCTGTGAGAGAGCGCTGGGTGTAAATTGTGGAATAGCCATATAATGGAACAGTGCAAAGTCACTCTTTAAAAGTTATGTGGTTTCGCATGGGTTACAAAAAAATATTTCTGAGAAATAGTATTAAGAGAAAGAAGTAAGGTAGAGAATGCTACACAGTATGTTATGCAAGGTAAATAACAAAAGAATATGTGTGTACATATGCTGGTATATGTGCGATATTCTGGACTAAAACGTAAAACTAATCAAATGAGGTAGAATAACTGAGGAGAGGGAGGTGTCACCTCTATATGTTACATACTTCTAACCCTGTCTATGTTTTTATTTTCTTTATAAAATAGCAGCAAGTGCTATGTGAATAGTATAATAATGGGTTCATTGATTTTCCTTTATAAGTTTGTTAAAGAAATTAATACCTATTATCTATAAAAGTAAGAAATTCTATATTTCTTTGTGTATATATTGACATGAAAGATTGTTTTATCATACAAAGAATATCAAAATTCAGTAGTAGACTCAAAAAATTAAATCTAGAAGATGTGCTGCTTGTAGAAATATGGCATTGAGCAGGTTAATGCCATCAATTGTAATGGGGAGAGCGTTCATGCAAAAAGCTTTAATTGAGCATCTGTTTTATTCCCTTTGGCCTCAAATGCCTAGTCTTTAGGCACAAAAAGATTAGAAGGCATTATATGACTTTTTAAAATCTGAAAAATTACCAGGTAATGTAGAAATAAATATTGCATAATATGGAAACATGAGCCCCAGCTAGACTAAAATGTGCAGACAGAGCCAGAATACTTGGAGCCAAGTTACAGGACTTTGAGACATGAAAGAGCCCCGAGTCTACCTCCTGAGCTATCTGAAAAAGCGGCAGGACCTGGGGAATTTCTACGGTTTTCCCAAGGTGAACTATGTCTCTGATCATCGAATTTTGGTATAGTGCTTTGTCATGTCACCATATGTTCTGTCATCAAGTTGAGTCACTAGCAGGTTTTTGAGCTGCATCTTTAAAGAGGGTGAGTGTCACCCTTAATGAGCTATGATATGGAATATACGTCTGGCATTGTGATAACTAACCATCTGATTTAGTCCCTACAATAATCATATATGGTATTTATTTCATGAATAGGGAAACTCGGAGGTTAAATAATTTGCACAAAGACACAGTTTATAGATAGCAGAACTGGAATTTAAACTCATGTCTGACTCACCCCATCATTTATCATCTCAATAATATGAGCAAAGATACATAAGTGGTAATGAATGAGATGCAGTAGAAATACATTATTTTAGGTATTAGTAGTAAGATAGCAAAAAATGAATTCAGAAAGGAAAGGCAGAAGGCAAGTTGGAAAACCAATGAAATAAAAATTTCCCAAATACTTCATTTAACTAGCCTATAAATATTATGTTCAAATATTATAATAGTGGTACCAAATAGTGTCAAACAGTGGGAGTATTAATAAAATCTCTACACTTTGCTTGCATGTATTGTCCCATAGATCAAATATATAATCCGCTTTAAGGTTAATAGCTCTGTCTTTGAGGTATATTTAGTTTGCTCACCTTTTAAGGGTCACACACATGATTGTGATAACCTAATTTATCACCTATACTGTGCAACACTATCTTTTACTGTAAATTGAAAATTAAACTCCCTGCAAACCTCATAAGATGCATATTAAAATATCATGTGCAGGATGAAAAAAACATTTTTGCATAATGACAGGTTTAATTTTGTTTATCTTGTTAGCATCTATTCTTGAAACCTAGGCCCAGAAATTTCCTGTTTATGCTCCTAAATTCAGAATATTCTAAAATGTCAGTTTTATTATTCCTTATATTAGACTCCGTAAAATTAAAAACATTCATCAGAAAATGGTTGTCTTCAAAATATATTGTTCAATATGGAATGTAAATATTAAATTTAAATATTTTAAAATTAAATTATTATTTAATTTATAATTGCATGAGCACAGTGTAGTCGGGCTATGTGGGTGGACAGATCTGTTTATGGGCAGAAATATGTGCCCTAACATCACTTTAAAAGCCACAAATCAAAACCTTCAGTTTTCAGACTGAGGACAGGAAGTTTACTGAAAGCCCGGGAGAAGCCATCATGCTGGACATTTCAAATCAGTTCTTAATATTTGAAAATAATTTTCAAAAACATGGGCAAATTAAACTTTTAAGGCTGCCTCCATGTCACCAAAAAAATGTGAATCAGCTGTTTTTTTTTTTTCAGCATAAAACCTGTGATTAAATCAAAGGAAGGAAAGAATAAGGCAAACACAGTCACCCCCAGGTATGAAATATGAACATACAAAGATTTCATTTAAAAATAGAACTTGCATGGCTTAATGCCTTCATCCTATCATACAATTAAAATAAAAACCCTGAAAATACACTTTATCTTAATGAGATGGTAACAGAACCATTCTGTACAAGAATTTAATTTTATATAAAAATTTTTTATGTGCCAGTACAGGTTTGTAATTATGAAAGATTGCTTGAAATGTGTAGAGTGCCTCATGCTTTTCAGAGTATCCAATGTAATTCCAATTATTTTATTTGAATCTGGCAACACCGATGTACGTACCTTTCTACCTTTGTGTAGCAAGCATCTTTCTTCACAGAGCATCATTCAGGATCTGCTCAAATTCTACTTGTTCTGTGATTCCTTCTCCGACTGTCCCAGATGGAAGTAATTCCCCTTCCTCTGAAAGCTTCTGGGGTTGATTATCTCATACAGCCTTGTGTTAGCTTTACGGTCCTTTTAACATACCTCTGAGTTGTCTCCTACTTTATCCTCTCCCCGACACCTCACCTCTCAACTATAGTACCTGGCACAGAACTAGGGCCAGAATTTACAACCAGGGTGATAAACAGGGTCTACAGATATGCTTTGTATGGTCTCGAGTGCTTAATGGTGTTTAGTTAACATTTAAAACTTTGGGATATTTCATTTAGAAATCCAAATGTCTAGTTTGTTTTGAGGAAGTAGAAGGTCTGATGATTCTGGATTCATATTCCTTCATGGTAACAATTGGCTAGGGCCAAGCGGTGGCTGTAAGATGGTGCTGTGTTCCCTGCTCTCTGTTGAAACCTTATTTTGAAGCATCACTGTAAATTCACAACTGCTTTTTTTTTCTCATGGCAGAGGAATATTTGTGCCCAGATTTCCATCAAAAATGAGTTGACAAAAGAAAGCGAGAAGGCCACCAGATGTTTTCCAACGTGTAGCACTCATTCTCTATGTGAATCGGTCTTAGTAGGCATTCGAGTTTGGGCTTTGTGTTCAAGTATGAAACTGAAGAGCACAGAGCCCGTGCAGCCTCCGCATTTTGTCTCTGCTTCCTTACTTATTAACTGTGAAACCTATACTTCTGGTCTCTTATCTCGAAAAGGGAAATAATCCTCAGTAGTTTTCTTTTAAGGATTAAGTAAGAAAAATAAATAAATACTTCACATATTATGTGCGACACAGTAAGCCCCTGGTAAATGATAAATACTAATATGCTTACTATGCTTAAAGTTAAGAAGTTCTTTTGAACCCATTGCTCACACAAATCACCTCAGCAGCACAGGTTAGATTCCCCCAGCTGGCTGAAATGCAAGAATTGATACTGTGAGTCCTTCTTTTAATACATATTTATTAGACAGTTACTATGTGTCTGTACTATTTCAGATATTTGGTATTTATATTGTAGACAAAGCAGAACTATTTCCTGTTCTAATGGAGCTTATATACTGGAGAAGGAGACAATAAATAGCAAAAAATAAATATATTTTATTATGGCAAAAATAATATGTGCTATACAAAGTAAGGCAAGGTGAAAAGAGTGGAAAAAAAAGATGGGGCATGTACTATTTTATATAGCTTGGACCAAAGAGGTGCTATTAAATCCAGGATGTGAATGAAGTGAGGGAGAGAGCCATGGAAGCACTTGAGGGGAAAACTTTGCTGGCAACAGAGGCGAAGTCTCTGAAGTGGTGTGCGGGGTGTTGTGATCAATGACAAGGGGGCCAGAAAGAGATGGAGAACTGGAGAATTGTCTAGGAGCCACATCATGTCAGGCCTTGAGGGCCTTATGTGAACACTTAGGTTCTGAGTGGCGGTTAGAACACTGGGGGATATGTTAATGGCATAATTTGTGTGATCTGCTTTGCCCTAAAAGGCTGTTACATGGATCATAGGCTGTGGGGAAGCATGAGATCAGTCAGGGGGTATTGTCATAGACAATAGCTGAAGGACGATGGTGGCTTGGACTAGATAGAGGTGGTGGCAGTGGACGGTGTGAGACTGTTAGATTATTAGAGCAGCAGGCTTTGCTGCTGGATGTGGAGCATATGCAAAAGAAAAAAGCAAATGATGACTCTTAGGTTTTAAGACCTAAGAGATGAGCTGGAGAGTGGTAAGATTTATTGAGATTTAGAACACTGCAAGAGTGTCAGGTGTCTGCAGTGAGGCTGTGAGTGGAAATGAAGAGTTCAGTCTCAAACATGTTAGGTTTTAGATGCCCAAAGATGATAACATCCAACAAAGAAGATGCTAAAAAGACAGTTATATATAAGTCTGGAGTTCAGGGGAGATATCAGGACTGGATATATAAATTTGGAAACCACCTTATGGAGATGGCATTTAAAACCATGGAATTGGCTGAAATCAGCAAGGACTTGAGTGTGGACTAAAAAAGAAGAGGCATGAGACTTGAACCCCAGGTTACTCAGACACTTAGTGGTCAGGCCTCAAACGTGGGTCCACTGAATGAAAAGAGAAGGAATGGCCAATGCAATACAAGGAAAAACAGGAGCGTGGCCATCAACTGGGCTACAGATTCTGTTTATAATCTGAAATGTGAGGATGGCAGCTTGCTCTTCAAGATTGAAAATGCTTTTAGACCAACAACATTTTCGTTATTAAAGGAACTTAATAGTAATATTTTGCAAGTTCTGCACTTTACAGAAGCTGTGACTGAGACATGGAGGAGGTTAATCATTCAAAGCAGCAATTGATTTTAGTTGATTAGGGGTGATGCTTTCAGAAAGTTGGAGAAATGGCAGACTGGGCCAGAGTTAAGTATCCTGCAGTGAAGTTAGCATTGTTACCAGCCGCTCCTATCTTTGGGCAGGAAAAGGAGGTACCAGGAAGAGTCACAGGCATTGGAGGGTAACCTCTTTTCTTAGAAATTCTCCTTCCCAATGATCAGCCATTGCAAACTTTTTAAAAGCCCTTTTAGTATGTCTGATACAGTTCTCGACACTGGCAAGCTGCAGAGTGAGAAGATAAATGTTCTCCTCTCCAAGATCTTTACCCTTTTAATTGGTGGAAGAGTGGAACAATCTATAGCAAACATACCTTTGCACATTTAAATGAATTCAAAAGTTAGGTTTTTGAAAAAACAGAAATTAAAGAGACCTCAAAGCAATAGAGATACTTCCTTAAAAGAATGCAGTGAATAGGACCACTAGCATAGCGTTTAGCATCCGTTCATTTTATTTAGTAAATTAATGCTTTTGTTTGTTCTCAGTAAGAGACCACTAATGGGATGAAGCAATCAAACTGTGAAAGGATATAAGGATTTTTCAAAGAATTTCAAATTAAGAAGTTATATTCATGCAGGTGGCGATGAGATTAATGCCTACTGTAAAACAGAATGTTCTAGGATGAAGGACTACTTTCAGTTAATCTTCATTTGATCACATCATATCTTATAAAAATTCCTCTGTCCTTCTAGAGCATATATTTTAAATGGGCTTGGAAGACAATGACACTGTGATAGAAAACTGAGTATGACTACATCTGGGAATCACTTTTTACTATTATAATATGTCTTTTATCCTTTATCTTTCTTAGGCCCTAGTTGCTCTTTACATTAAAGTCCATTCAATACTTAGTTATGACACACAAGGAACTCTTCCCTCTCAGGTTGGGGAATAACTTTAAATACGTGGCCATAAAATCTGTTTGTCTCTGAGTGTCAAGCAGTTCTAAACTGTCAAAAATGAAGGAAGAAATGAAACACCTGGGCCCTTAAAAAAATGACAGCATATCCAAATTATGTATTTATGTATGTGTGTGTATACACACATACACTCTCACATACACACACACATTTACCTCTTTATCTAGAACATATGGACTTACAGATTTTAATGCCAAGCCATACGTTTCTGTCTGGCATCATATGGCTTAAATATGATTAAAACTATCCAGTCCTCTGGTGTGCTTCTTTGTTACATATTATCTAAATCATATGAGTGAGAACTCCCATTAGAGCAGTGGGGGAAAAAGCTGCTATAATGATCCTTTTACAGTTTGTTTTGGGGAGTGAAAGATGTGAAAACTTGAAGGAAGCATAAAAATTCACTTTACAATAATAATTGGATGACTCTGATATAATCAGTATTTTTGGTGGTATTTTATATTTTAATTCATGACTTTACACGAAACAAGATCCAAAAGTGGGAAAACACTGTGGTAAAATCTTGGGATTAAATATAG
>NW_006439192.1:17544794-17548023 GCF_000325575.1 Pteropus alecto | reverse complement strand
AAGAGTGTAAATGTGTGTGCGGATGTGAGGGGTGTGTAAGGAGTTTTCAGCTGTGAGTATTTTTGGTAAATATCTACAAATCATATAGAGCACATACCATGAAAGAAAGATCATAAAGCTTGTAGCCTCTCACCATGTATTGGGTGAATTCCATGGGAAATCTCTAAACTAATTCTTGTAGACAGGATAGACGCTCATCTGAAGAGCTATTTTGGCTGACACTGGTTTCCTTTCCTTTTATTTGGGAGATCAAATATTGAATTTAGCTTCAAAAGTGGAATCCATTATGGGTGGCCCCAAGGGAAAAGATGAAGAGTTCTTTTTTTTCCTGGCAGTGATGGAATTTTAAAATTTGTTCCCAGATCCTTAATAGGGTGGCATGGACAACAGATGTGGTCGCTCAGTGAATAATCTCACTGGGTCACTTCAGCCATAGAATTCCATCCCACCCCATAATTTTGATTCATCATTAAAGACAGATTCATATGTTTTTGGCAGAGAGGTAGAATATATATGTCACCCCTTACAACAGTACAAGTTTCTTGGTTATAGAGGACTGTAATTAGTGGGGGAGGCTTAGGGTCAAATTCTTCCTGTCTCTTGTCATGATTGCAAAGGTGCGCTGCAACTCAACATCCCTGATCTTCTCTGTGTACTTCAAAACTGGGGTCCAGATTGTGCATTCTGGGGTCCAGATTGTGAATCGTGCATTCAGATGAGTTTGTTGTGCAGTTCTAATTGCAGAATGCCACTCTTTAAACCAGTATTAGTGCACTCCAGGCAACGCACTCATCATGAGCTATTGTCTGCCATTTTGAAATATTATTAGAGGCAAACACTATTTATATTTTGAATGAATGTCCACAGAGTTGTACTCTACTAAGTGGAATATAAACTATTCTGATGGTACTGTGCATTTTATATGCTAAATAAAATTGTGGGCAAATATATGATATTATCATTGTAAATTTTATTCAAATTGGTTTTCAAATTGCTTTTCTATAATGATATATAGAAAATGTCTTAATTATCAGACTGTAAAAATGTCCACTCTGGCGTTGCTTTGAGGGCATCTGATAACTTTAATTTTTACTTTTCTTTCTTCTTTATTCTAACTTATTATCATATGTAGGGGGGTTGCTGATTATTTTTTCAAATTAGTGAAAATGACTTTTTACTGTGATCTGTGACACATGAGAGTATGGTGTTTAAGAAGGGAACAATTTGAAAGAAAAATTGTAAATGAAAGCCTACTTGCCTAGGAGACTCTGATGGGGATGAGAGTATGTGCATACATGTGCAGGTGCACAAAAACTCAGGCAGAAAGAGATGCACACTCGATGAGGTGATTTGACACTTGAGAGAGAATAAAGAAGCTAGCAACAACCAGATGTTATATTTTTGTTCCCAATGACAGTTTTGGTAGCTTTGGTTCTTCAGGGGAAAGGAAGGGAGCACACCTCTCCCATGCTGAAATCACAGAAGAGAAAGGCTAAAGCTTATTCTTTGTTGTACTTCACACTGAGTGCTTTACACAGAGCAGAAGCCCAATTAATGCTTGTGAAATTGAATTTATTGAATTGCACTGAAGGGAAAAGAGGACTCAAGGGACTTGGAGACTTCAAGAGTATATTGCAAGAGGGTCAGTTTCAAGTAGAGACTGAAATTTTAAATCTCTGGATTTGTCTGTTGGGAACTAGAGAGAGAGATATATCTTAAATGAGAAACAAATATCAAATATACACATTGTAACTGCTGAACATTTGGTACTGCTGATGACATAGTATGGACTATTTATATATGATACGTGAAAGAGTATATTAATTTCTAACTGTAACATTATTGTAATATACCCGGAACTAAAATTTATTTACTTTTCTATAGATTTCTATGAATTTTTGAGCAGAAAACAGGTAAAGTGAGAGAAAATGGCATATTTTCAGTTAGTTAATTAAGATTCCTAATGGAAAGTGTTTACCCACTAAATTTGAAGTTTAATTCAAGCTATATTTAAATTTGAATTAATCTAAAAAGCCAAAATATTTTTGGCATTGGCAGTAGACACTTTTTAAAAATGTTCTCATAAACCAATGGCGATTTAAGATCGTCCTCAAATTTTGAAGATAAAATAGTGTTTGGGTTGTGATGAAGTGTGAAAAATTTCAGCATGAAAGTTATTTTCATGAAATTATGAGTGTGTGAGAACATCTCTCTGCTAAATTAATTACCACAATAAATATTACAACCAATACAAAAATGAAATGGTGAAAAATTTGTTCTAAAAAAAAAAAAAGATCAATGGGGAAAAATTAGGTTTTACTTCTATAGTAAAACATACAGGGCAGTTGATGAGATACTATTAGAATCTTATATAAAAAAAAATGAAGAATTGTATAAAATTTATTCAAAAAGTTTTGTTGGTTTTCTTGTTTTCTTTTCCTTTCTTTGTATACACTGTTCCAAGTATTTTTCTTTCTGTCTTTCTCTAATTCCTATAATTCTTAAATATTCCTTTATTTCTTTTGTATTTATAAGCAAATAACTACAAAAAAGCAAAATAGAATTATTCTACCTAAATCTTAAGGACACAAAGATAACATGTTGCTCAATGATGGATTTTTTATGTCTCAAATATCATACAGACCTAGAACTAGTTTTCCAATAAAGCTAGTAATTTTAGTTTT
Source organism: Pteropus alecto (assembly GCF_000325575.1). Classification (NCBI taxonomy): domain Eukaryota; kingdom Metazoa; phylum Chordata; class Mammalia; order Chiroptera; family Pteropodidae; genus Pteropus; species Pteropus alecto. The sequence continues at coordinate 17,545,339 of NW_006439192.1, read as the reverse complement.
AAAAAACTTAAAAGTTATTGTGAAATAAAGAGAGACAGTATCAAAAGTAACTTACAAAAATTTCACAAATTTTCTAATAATTTTCTTGAAAAAAAAATTAGCCCAATTGCTTGCATTATTTTTATATCAAATCTTTGAAAATACTCAATATAACTATTTAAACAAAAATCTCTGTTAAAATGAATAAAATGGTGAAGTAAAAATGTGACAATATTTCTTTCTTTCTTTCTTTTTTTTTGTAAATTGTCCCTGGAGAACAGATTTCTTTTTTTCCCCCCCTCTTTATTTGTTTATTTATTTATGGTGACATTGGTTAACAAAATCCAATAATTTCAGCTGTACACTTTAACAGTAAGGCATATATATATACACTGTGTATTCACCTCCCATAGTTATATTTCTTTCTGTCACCACATATTTGACCCCCTTTACCCCATCTACCTCCTCCCTATTCTCCTCCCTCCCTACCCTCTGGTAACTATTAGTCTGTTGTCCATGTCCATGAGTCTCTGCTTGAAAAACTTCTGCTTTTAAATGTGCGAATA
>NW_006439192.1:17532921-17544359 GCF_000325575.1 Pteropus alecto | reverse complement strand
CCCACCAGCAGTGTATGAGGGTTCCTTTTTTCTCACATCCTCTCCAACATTTATTACTTGCCCCTGTTGATTATAGCTATTCTAACAGGTGTGAGATAGTATCTCATAGTGGTTTTGATTTGCATTTCCCTAATAGCTAGCAGAGATTTCTTTTCAATTAATAAATAAAACAAAAGTTAAATGATGCACATTAAAGATTATCTGGTGATTTAGTGACTGCTTCTTTTCAGCTGCATGTTCTTTCCTTTGAATCAGTAAGCGAGATAAAAAAAAGTAAGCAATATCTTCAAAACATGACTTTTATTGAAAAAATGTGAATGAAATATATTTAGTGATGATTGGTTTAACATATTATTACGAGCTGAAAGTTTGGACACTTGGAACTGCATACACATGACAGACGAAAAAATATTAAAGGGAATTACCATAAAATATTTCCCCAACAGAAATAAGGAAGAGATCTAATCTGATATCATCTGGGTTGTATAAAAATGTCTTAATTAAGAAAGAAAAATGCCAGGAAGTTTAACGAGTTGGAAGAGTTTGAGTTTGCTGATTAGAATATATAGCAATATAAATTTCAGAGGGACTAGAAAATATTTTACCGATTATGAAAACGTGCATCAGCAAAGATGATAGACCTTTGACTCTTCACCTTTCTTTCTTCCATGCTAATAATAAAAGTTTAATCAATGGAAAAAATAAACCACTAACAGACTTTAGGTGTAAATATAACAGAGATGAGCAATAATGTAGAATAAAGCAGTGAAAAATCTAGAATGAAACTTTGGAATTGGGTAACTATTGTATTATCCATTGATAAAACTACCACAAAGGAGTGTGTGTGTGTGTGCGCATGTGCGCGCACATGAATGAGTGTGTTTAACCACTGACATGGCTTTTCTAGTACTGCTTTTTCAAATATTATATTTAAAAACAAGTGATGAAGTCTCACTAAACTATTTTTAGTGTGAACTGATCTTTTTCCATTTTCTCTTTTCAATGAAGTTGGATTACATGAAGTGAATAAAGCTGCTTTACTTGATCTTATCAGCCTATAGCAGATGAAAGAAGAATTTCCGATGGCATCTATGTCATTGACTGTGGCCGTTAGAGAAAGAGAACGGTTGGTGAGCCATACGGCTGCTAAGTTACTCTAAAACAATGAGAGTTTTGGTGAGAATTTTGACAGTAAAAGACTGCATAAAGGCAGGGTAACTTTTTCAGCCCATATTTGATGGAAGCGTAATCATATATTTATTGAATTAGGTAAAAATTGAGAGAAGTTGAGGGAAAAAAGAAAATAAGTTTTATGATTAGAATAACGCTGAAAGCATTAGTAGATACCAACATCAATAGTTATTAAGTATGTTCTTTTACACAAATGTAACAGAATTTTTGGCCAGCACAGTTTTCCATGCCCAATAGTTCTTCTTCAAACACTTGAAATTGAAAAAGATAAAGCTCAGTATCTCCAGTGACGTCCAATATTCTCAGATTTAGATGTAGATGATAAGCTTTTTGATTCAAAGTCCTCGATCAAAGTTTTAGATTTTGATCTTGAAACACAAGCAAAGCTGTGAGAAAACTAAGATGCATCTAAATTTTAACTTAAAATCAGTGTCATAAGAATTGCAAGCTTAAAAATGCAGGTGCTCTACCTTTGGCTAGGATGAGATTAGTTCAGAAGAGACTAATTGGATATAGTTGCCTGTAAATGTGTTTCTGGATATGCTTAGCCAAGAAGAATGACGGAGGAGTTCTTCTTTTGACTAATAACACATTTCATGCTCTTGAGTATGTCTTCGGATCTCTATGAAAGCTGAAATAAATGAGCTATTGATAAAAAATGAGGTGAATATTGAGAGATGCCAGGAAGAACCATTCCACTTAAACATTAAATTTGTGCCAAAATAATTTGTTTGAAATTCTGAATTCTGTATATTAAAATTCTAGGCTACAAATTTGGGGACAGTTAGCCAGCTTTGACATTGGCAGGCTGAAAGAAAGAAGGATCGATGAGCCTAAAGTGAAACTCCATGGAAGGATTGGAACTTTCCAAGAAGGGAATATCAGGGTGAAAAGAAGGGATCGTTTTAGAGCTGTGAAGAATAACAAAAACTGTTCAAGGTGGGTAACAGGAATTTGCATTTCTGAAAAATTGCTTCCAGAGCATCTCCCCCAGTGTAGAGGTGTACCTTTGGTTTTCTTATATTGTTTTTTCACAGTTGAAACACATCCTGTAACAGATCTGTGACTCCTCAAATCATTACCACTGGGCAAGGCCTTTTGGGATTAATCAAAACCTAGCTGCATGGGGAATAGATGTACCATTCAGGCTGAGGTCAGCGAAGGGCCTGGTGAGCTGGTGTCTATTTAGAGACAGTACTTCTTCAGAAAACCGAACCCAGCTGCTATGGCAACGACAACAAAAAAAGGAGCTGGCAACCATAAGCCCTGGCCCTCTCCTCTCAGGAAACATATATCAGTGTCCAATAAAAGTGTCCACTTTTAAAAAGAGCCCCAGTATCTTTGCCACTTTGTAAGAATCTTTACTCTTCACATGTTCCAGAATGTTCATATTTAATATTTTCCCATCTGGCTTTGAAATAATCTGGGAAAATGTTGGAGCTGCCATTTTTCAAGGTGAAAAGCAGATGCTAAATTTTAATTATCAAAAATATCAGGGTGTTTTTGAGAATACTGCTCTCCACATCAGTAAAACTTTTCAGTTCTTTGTGTGATATCTCAGAAACAGAAATTTTAAATTTTAAAAGAGATCATGATGAGCTTATTCAATACTTATTTCATAGGCAATGAAATGGAGGTCTATAGGGATTAGATGCCTAGCCTTAGATCATTTTTATAAGAATTTTAAAAAGTCTTGAACTAATTCTCTAGGTTTTAGATTGAGTGAAAAAAGATCATTTGTTTATTCCTTTCTTAGCAAAATACTCACTGCATCTCCCCAAGTTCAAAGCTAGCTTTCTTTCAATGCTCGACACTCCCTTGATCCAGAACTTGACTGTAAGTGGAAGGGGAGGGAAGCCTACTGAGAGTATACTCTTCAAACAAAGTGCTCACTTTTTAAACACAGTAGGAATAATAGCAGAAAAAAGTGACTTGTAGGGGGAAAGTCAAGGAATGAGCTTATGAAGAAAAACAACTATCTTTTAATAAACCAAAGAAAACATGAGTATGTAACAGACTTTTGATAATGGGGACAAGATTGAATAAAATAAATGAAAGCCTGCGGTGGGAAGAGAGAGAGAGAGCAAGCGAGCGAGAGAGATGATATATATATAAGAATAAGCAGAGAACATTGCATAGATAGGCACAAAATATTGCGTGGCTGGGAGAGTGTGCAGTAAATGAAGGTGTTTAGACTTTGCTATGTGACTGTGCTGAGTCAATATTTATAAATGAAATAGCTAGTAATACATTCATTAATTGGGATCCTGTCTACAGTTTAATTCAGAAGAAAACTTATTGTTTTGCTATGGAATGACCTAAGCCTTTTTAAATGTTTAAATTTGTAAAAATGCTAATTTTATTTAAGCCCTCACTAAAAAGACACAAAATAGCCAATTGACACATACTTGTAAAAGGCAAGTAGATTATTTCCATTGACAGGGAATGAAATATAACACAGTTAATAAGTATTTCTTAGTTTATGTTAATGTGTTAAACCTAACCCCTGCTTATTAGAATGAAATAAATGCATTATTAGAAATCACATTTTAGGTCAAGCAGAAGATAGCCCTATCCAATATTCTTGCTGAATAAATAAACTACTTGCGAATTGATTTTCTAAAGGAGACATCAATTGAAACAAGTGATTAAAGTTGACAATGGAATTGTACAAATGACCCTAATTAATGAATTTTCTAATCTTTTCCATGTTTATGGACATTAGTCGTTTGCACACTGTGTGCATAAATATGCATGCATTACAACTAGAGACACCCATAATTGGATGCAAATGATGCTCAGATACCTATTCTGTGGTGTCCATGTACTCTAACGTATCTTTTTATCTTAAGCTGGAAAAAGTTCTAACTTTCCTTCTTTTCTTTTCTTTTTTTTTCTTTGTTTCTTTTCTCTTTTCTTTCTTTCTTTTTTTTTTTTACTGCCACTGACCTGGTGACTGTTAACTTGGCAAAGTCCCTAACCAGATCCCAGATAAATCCAACCATTTTTAAAACATCAAATCTTCTTCTGCAGCTTTGGATTAAGGATTCTAACCCTAAAAATAAAGTTCTACTTCTAAACACCCCTTCTCTTTGTAAATACGATAAACCGATGGCTATTTTGCTCATACTCCCTGACAGTAGTAAGATAATGTCACTCTTCAAATAAGTTTTTACTTATTGGTTACCTTTTGATGGATTTATCAGCTGCCAGCAAATAATGGATAACTATTTTGGTAAAGCCAGTCATGCCCGGCCTATAAATGAGAATATTCCTGTGTGAAGTCTGAGAATGACAGGTAGGTCTCCATGGCATGAACATCTGACAGAATTAGAACTACTCTAATGTTTTGTCTGTGTCCTCAGCCCTCAGTAGATTTAGGGTATAAAGTTCTCCTTCTCAATATGATGACCGGTCCATACACGGGCTTAGATTAAAAGGTGATGTTACTACATCATCAGGAACTTTGAAATTGATAGTGATGCCATTGCCTCATATCTGATGAAGTAAAATTAGCTCATTGGGCAAAAGTTTTACAAATTCAGTTTAAAAACTATCCTTTCTACTGTGTTGGAACCCAATTTTCTTAATTTCTCAAAAATGTATACAGCATTAATGAGCCTGTTTTTTTCTTCTACATATAAAATATAACACATATTTGATGCTTGCTTGTTCGTATTTTCATGAGCAATAAAAATGCTTTGCTCCATGTATAGTACTCTACTACATATTTTTAAAACATGTGGAAATATTAATTATTTCAAAGTTTTTAGTGAAAAATCAGGAGGATTAGGTATTGTGTGAGACTGTCTTATGTTGCTAAAACATTTAACCTATAACTGTACTTTCTTCTTCTGATTAAACATTGATCAAGCTTAACACAAATCAAATGTAAAAACAGGCTCAAATATAAACAGACATGTTTTCCTTCTGTGTTCTTGAGAACACTTCATTTGGGATTAGTAGTTTCATAAAATCACAAATATAGATATCAATACATTTTACATCATATAGACAAAATTGCAGAGGTAAAAGTCTTTGGATTCACTGATACCTAACTTGGAACCCACAAAATACCTGACAGGTCCTAAGATGAACAGAATGATAAATAATGTCTATCTTCATATAGTTCCAAATGTGACCTTGATGTCTACAATTCATTAGCTGTATGATTGTGAGACAGTGTTCAGTTCTGTCACATGGGTGTGTAATTTTTGTGGGCAGAAAAACATAAAATGAGTTTAGAGTATGGTTTAATGAGTAGGACCACAGTTTTATGTATTCGCTTAGAGTTACATGAGAATGTAGATAATGTAGATATCAATTCTTACATTTATAGAACATCTTTGTCATTTCAAATTCATCTTTATTCAGTCATTTTCATTTAAGCATGTTTCAATGTATTTATAATAAATGAGAATACATATAAACCTTCCAGAATATCTCTGGGAATACGGAATTATATTAATAACACTCTTAATGTCATTTATCTGACATGGGATCTGATTATGCCATTAAAGACCTAGTTCTCTGATACTCACACTGGGATTAGAAATACCTGAATTGGGGAAACATCCCAGAAACTAGGAATAGTTATTTTTAAATTCAATAGTAGAATTCACACTTTCAAAATGGTACAATTCACAGTTCCTCCTCTTCAGGAATGCTAAATCTTGTTAGAGAGGAAATTTATATGTTCATGATAAATTAGAAAACAACTTGGAAGCAATCTATAAAATGGATAGAGAATGTCAGTCTGTACATGTCATTCTGAGGCAATTCAGAACCTGAGAAAAATCACTGTGGGCTGGTGTTAGTTCAGGCAGACTCCACAGAGGGGGTAAATCTTGTGAATATTCAAGATGTGTAGGGTCATTATTAATAGGGAGAGGGGAGAGAAGAACAGAAGCAAAGGTAATTGTGAGCAGGTCAGGCAGCAAAACTGGTTATGAGTTTGGAAAAGAGGCAAAAAGCTTTAGGCTGAACATTGTGAGACTGAAAACATAAATTGGAGTCCTTTCACACAGGCCCTTGCTGCTGCATGGAGGGCTTTCAATTTGTCTATATGCAAAAAGAAGCTAACATAGATTGTTAACAAAGAGAATACATAGTAAAAGTGACTGTGTTACTCACTTGGATAATCAGAATGAAATAAAGTTGTGACACTCAGACACTAGGTAGACAGCTATAAAAAATGAGAAATAAGTGATGATGGTCCAAATTAGAGTAGTAGTAGTATGACATGGGAATGAAGAAATAAACTCCTGGGTGTAGGATGAGAGAGAGATGCAACAAAGGGGACTTCAAATTATGCTGCTCAGGAAAGCAAGGTTACATGAGAACCATCAATAGAAATGGGAAGTTAGACTAGGGATTCATTTTTGATTATCGCATACAGTCAAGCTTGACTTCAAAAACATGACTACCTGATTTGATCTGTTCTGCAAACAACTGAAAATCGATTGAGAATAAAGGTTTGAGTAGAAACAGCAGGTTTAATATTGACCACATAGGTGGCCACCGAGATGGCAAAACTAGATGAGCAATCTAAGGAACTGGATAAAGCAAAGCAGAGAGTGAGAATGGACACTCTGGGAATTTTATAAAAGGAAACTAGTAGAAAGAGAAGCAAAAAGGAAATAAAGAGAAACTAAGGAGGTATTAGAAGAGCTAAGGGAAGCCAAGGAAGAGATTGCCAGGAAGGAGAGGGTCATCATGTTGAGAGCTGCAGAGATGGAGGGTGCTGAGTACAAGGCAAGGCCATCTAGATTTAAGATTTATTATTTGTTCCATAGGGGTTGTAAAAATGAGATTAAATGGTTGATTGGGGAGGGGGCATTTAGCACAAATGTTAATCTCTTGAGATGCCAAGGTTTCAATTTATATTTTAGATGCTTTTTCCTTCTATTAGGGAATGAGTTACCAATTCACTTCTCAGTTTGTTTCTTACTGGAATTTAGCCGTTCAGCTGAACTAATTTAAGTTTTCGAGCATATGAACAGCTGCAACTTTGTATTTAAATTTCATCTGCTCTCTGTCCTACTTAATGTTCCAGTAACAATCCATCTTACTTTCAAGTCTGACAATTTCATAAGGGTATTGACCACCCACAGAGAGCGTGCCTTCAAAAAGGAAAACCCTTTAAGAACTGTGTTGAATGAAGCAAAAATGCTTAGATTGTAGTCAATACTATTAGAACTGAACTGGGATATGAGTGCAGTGATTCAGAAGAATTAGTTTCATTCTTTTTTAGTGATGGTTCAGGAAAGTGATAGCATCCAGGAAAACAATGAAATTTAGAGCATTGTAATGGTCATTGGGATACTATGCTCTATATTTGAACAGTCCTGCTATATAATTTCAGTAAAAGTGCAGTTAAGCACGTAGAACTGAAAATGGCACGAACTCTTCAGACATTGAAGATTTTCCAGATGAATGGTTCAGGTTCCTTTAAGTAAGAATAATGGGCAGGGCTATATTTTACTTGTTTTATAACAGACTTCTGATAAGAATTGACTTTATTCTAATGATAGAATGGGACATAGGTTAGTCTAATATTAGAATAAATGGCTACAGTTTAATAATCTTAAATATAAAAATGTAAAAAAAAAAAAAATAACCCCACCATGTCTATTGACATTTAGAAACCTCTTAGTACCAACATTGTCCTGTGTTTAAGAGACCAAGATTGTAACTGACTTTTTTCTTATTCCCACCGAACGGCTTTGTATTTAAGCAATCTTTCTTTTTTCCTTGAAAATCTGATTCCTATCCATAAATATTTCTAAATCAGAAGAGTGCTCCTTTAAATTAAGTCTGTCCCTGAAGTGACCCATATCTGGCCATCGGGTAACCTGTATCAGGTAGTACCACATGTTCACAATCAACCCTAGCATGCATCCTTTGGGCTGATAACTAAAATGTGACAATTCTGATAATTAAACCACCTAAAGCCAGAGGCTGATGTCTTGCATTAATTCAAAACAGCTTAAGGTGAAATTCAGCGCACTATCCAATTACCGGAGACACGGCTATATACGCTCTTAACCATGTTGGCATGGCTTTCCTCAGATACACTAAACTTAGAATCTGACAAAAACTGTATTTTAAACTAATAAAGGGCTAGGTAGCCTGTTTAACTCTGAGTCTCTCCGAAGATTTCTGATTAGCAAGGCTGTGTAGGTTGGAGATGACATTTTCTAATCAACCTAACATTCATAGAGAAATTATACTTTCCTATATCATTCATTAAGAGCTAAGGGAGTTCAGATTTTTGGTTTATATAGGAAGTCTCAATTAAGTAAGATAATGAAGAAGAAAAATAAAAGCAAATTACTGTACTTTTATACTGCAGTATAATTTTAACATTTATATGCGTAGATTCCATTAGCGGTGAAGGAAGTTCAAAATTTAATCGCTCTTCCAAAGTGTAACCAGAAAATACTAAAATGGGAATGTCAGTTCCAAAGATTATAGCTTTGCGTATGCTCGTTGTTTAAAAGCGAGCACAGTCAAGAGGAACATCACTAATTTTAGGTTAAATTTCTAATTATTACCTATTTAATTAAATTGTTACACCTGTTTTCTACCATCACTACTACTGTGATTAAATAACATTGACTGTATGCCAACAAACGCCCCAATGCATGTGAAGACAGTGAATTTCATTTGATTTAAATTTGTACTTTTCATGGGCTGTCTATCTAAAAATTTGTGCAAGCCTGGCGCTATAGGAGGGCAAGACTGGGAAGTGACAAACTAAAGTTGAGCTTTACCTGGGAAACTGCTTAAGATTATTATGTGATTTTAATACCCATACAGTGTATAATCATAGGCATGAAATAGCTAAAAGTCAAATCTTTAAGGTCTTCCAATCAACAGAGGATACTTAATAGTTTAAAAGAGAAAGATTCATTTGAATTCACGATTTCTGTATCATACAGTTGCCTTTTCTAGGTTGCTCCTAAATTTGAAGCTGCATCTTAACTTCAAAAATCCAAGGGATATAAAATCATCGAGTGCATTCTGGAGTTCGAGAGGCTGATCAGAGAATGTGCAGAACGGAAACACTGTTCCTGGATGTTAAGTGCTGGGCATGGAATTTTGTAGCGAATTATATTGGAGGAGAGCAAATGATCTCAAAAATACTTGAAGCATGTGCAGGCAAGATTCAAGGAAACATCATTCTAGTATAGATTAAAGGGCAGTTAACAAGGACAAAGAAGAGAAGTAAAATGAAAAAAAGGAATCCGTAGGATAGACCTGTAGCCATCTAGATTAAAGGGTATCATAATTTCCTAATGAAGAGAAATTGTAAATATTCATTTGAAACAATATATTTTGTTGAGTATATCATTATGCTTATGTTAATAACCTAGCAAACCATATTTAGTTATTAATTCATCCTGTATATTTTAAGTTCTTTTCCTGGATGTCAAATGTACTTAAAAAAAAAAGAATCACTTATGTACATCTTAATGTAATATACACAATGTTATGTGTCCATGATATCTCAATAAAGCTGAAAAAAAAAATCACTTAGCTACATGTAAAGATAGCTATTTAACTTTGGTAAACCCAACCGGCAACTGAAGCTCAGAATCTGCTATACAGAATGGTCAGTCTAGTTTCACATTGTCCATTACAAATGAGCCTATGAGACTGGCATCTAGGGTAAATAAGGTGAGCAGGAAGAAAAACTTTTAAAGGTGTACTATATAAGAACTCATGGAATAAAACAAGAAAGTATTTAAAGTATTCGCTGGGTTCTTGTGTGCCAAATTTCTTCAAGGTAGCTATTTTCTCTAGCTTCCAGATTTTATTTACGTTGGCTCAATGGAAAACTTTCCTCATGGAAAAGGACATTTTAGCAGGTGTCGGGCACTAAGAATAATGTCAGATATTAATTATCCAATTTAGAAATATCACTGAATTAAAATGGAATTAAACTGAATTTAAACTGATCATTACCTAAAGGTTTATTAGTAAGGTGTAATATCAAAATTAAACTGGAAACAATGTAAGATTTTTAAACCATATTTTTTGATTATTTTGAAGTTTTAATTTGAATATGAAATGAAGGTGTGTAAAATGGGAAAAAGTAGCTGAGAGTTTCCTTAATAGTGGTAATAGCTAGCTGATTATTAAGTTCATGTCCATAACGTAAATTGATGTGTATCATATATATCAGTCAGATACATAGATTACATATAAGTTATTAAGTAGTAACACTGTAAATTAAAGAATCCAAGAAAAATCCAAGAAGTTAAATGATTTAAATGCATTTAATTAATGCATTTGCATGTATTGGACTAATATTTCTTTCATAAGTTTGCTTCAAAATTAAAATACATTTGTATTTAGCTTTTTATCTAGCACTTCAAAATTATTAGCAAAAAATATTGAAGTAAAAGTTGTAGGAGAAAATGCTTCAAGAAATTTCTCGATGTTTGCTCTATGTATTGGAAGTGCTCATGTTAAAGAAGACTTGGCTCAAATATACATGTAAAAGACTATACTTTCAAGTCCATATTTAGAACAATAACAAGATTATTTTCATTAAGCTTATTCTTTAAATATTTTACTTCTAAGAAGAGCCCAGTGAAAATATACATCCTATTAGTATGTTAGCATGCTATAAAATATGATTACTATATACCTAATAAGAAAAATATTTCTTAAGTAATATTTAACTTTTGAATTAGGATTAAACATGAATTTAGTAGTTGCAACTTGATTAGGACATTATTATTAGTCCCTACGTATTATTTTTAAAGGATTCAAATAAAAGGGAAGCAAGTTATAGAACTGTTTTTTTTTTTTTTTTTTTAATGCCAAGTAGGGGCCATGTTGCTTACATTCTAGTCGATTGTTTAAAAATGTTGAGCTTCCATGTTCTTTGTACTTTATGGAATTTCTTCTTAGACTCTAGAAATGAGAAGCTTTTAACATCCAAAAGAAGTAGACATTCTCAGGAAGCAAGTAGCTGTTCAGATCAAGGGGAAAAGAAATACAACTTGCAATGCTTATAAACTATACAAAGGGCAGCATGAAAATATTTGATAATTATATTTATCAAAGAGGAGTACTAAGAAAGATGTCACAAGAAGCACCTGTGATACCAAGATCTAGAGAGTTTGGATTTTTAAAAAATAAACAAACAAAATAGCATTAACACATTTTTTTCCATAAAAAGCTATTAGGAGACTTGCTTGCAATGGAACTTCCAAATCTGTAATATTGTGGTA
>NW_006439192.1:17491757-17532872 GCF_000325575.1 Pteropus alecto | reverse complement strand
AAAACCCTTGTAATTTTCTGTTTGGGGTGAGAGAGGCATCTTTTGTGATTCATAATAAGCCCGTTTCAACCTTATCTAAATTTATATTAATGAGATGGCTGGTTACTCAAAGCCTTGGATAGCTTCTGGATGAGGGTTGTTTCTAGGAGGGACCAACCACATGATTGGAGGGACCAACGACATGATTGGAGGGTTAGAACTTTTAGCCCCTATCCTCCCTCTGAGGATTGGAGAAAGGCTTGGGATTAAGTTAATCACCAGCAGTCGATTATTTAATCAATCATGCCTACATAATGGAACTTCCATAAAAACCCTAAATAATGGAGTTTGGTGGGCTACCAGTTGGTGAATACATCCACATGCAGGGACAGAGGCTCCTGAACTTAGAACCCTTCTGGATCTCACTTGACAGACCTCTTCATCTGACTGTTCATTTGTATCCTTTGTAATAACCTTTATAATAAACCAGTAATAGTAAGTAAAGTTTTTTCCCTAAATTCTGTAAGCTATGATAGCAAATTATTAAATCTGAAGAGAGGGTCATGAGAAACCCCAATACGTAGCCAAGTCAGACATAAGTGTGGGTAATCTGGGAACCTGCTACTCGCAATTGGCATCTGAAGTGGAGGAAATTATCATGGAACTGAGTCCTTAACCTGTGTGCTCTGCACTAACTCTAGATAGTTAGTGTCGATTGAATTAAATTATAGGACACTCGGTGTCTGCAGAGAACTAGAGAACTGTTTGGTGTGAAAAACCCACACATTTGGTGTCAAAAGTGTTTTGAGTAGAGAAACAGTGTTATCTTTTAAAGTCAAATTATAAGGAAATAATATTGAAGTTAAAACCTTGAGGTTAAACAAAGTCATTGAGAAAATGATTTGCATTGTGGGGGTACGTAAGAGATTGGCAGATGCCATTTTTAAATCTTTTGTTAGTATTTTGACTACTCAAAGAACAGGAAAAAAACCATAAGACTGAAAAGAAAAATTATATTAAAAAAAAAGGGATACCACAGAATATTATTCAGCCATAAAAAGAAATGAAATTCTGATACATGCTACAACATGGATGTGTCTTGAAAAATTATGCTATGTGAAATAAACTAGATACAAAAGGACAAATATTGCAAGATTCCATTTAGACAGGGTATGTAGGATAGGGAAATTCATAGAGACAGGATGTAAAATATAGGTTGCTAGTAGAATGGGAAAAGGGAGAATAAGTTACTGTTTGATGGGTAGGTACAGAGTTCGTTTGGGATGATGAAAAAGTTCTGCAAATAGATAGTGGTGATGGTTACACAATGTTGTGAGTGTACTTAATGCCACTGAATTGTACACTTAAAAATGGTTAAAATGGTAAATTTCATATTACGCATATTTTAGCACAATAAAAAATAAAATGTTTTAAAAAGAAAAAGAACACTCTTAGTAATTACAGCCAGTTAGTTTAGCTTTATTAGTCCTATGTTCAAGACAGGAGACCTTGAACTAACTGGGCTAGCCAAAAAACTACTTGGTTATCTGAGAAGCAAAGTTCTGTATGATGTCCGATTGATCGATAAACCTATCAGTATACCATAAAAAAAATAATCGGCTCATCTAGAATTCAGTGTAAATAATGAGAATAGTTCCACAGGATTTTGTCTGGAGAACACAACTATTTAATGTGTTTATCAAAATGTGTTATTTCCCCTGAGGGACTGGTATGCTTCCTCCTATCCATTAATGAGAACCTTATAATTGAATATGCTTCCATTTATTTCCTCTAGCTACTGGAAAGCTCAAACAAAATATGATGCTCAGTAACAACACTCATCTTATGACTAGCATATTTATGTTCTCCTTGTCCCTGGAACTAATCTTCTATTTCTATTTATAGTTTATTATTTCACTATAGGTTTTAATTTTTTTTTAAATTGGATATTGTCTCAAGTTCTTTGTGAAAAGAAGCAAAGATTATAATTTAAAAATTGTGATTAACAATGTGTAAGATAGAGTCCTATTAATTTGACTTTGGTGGTTCTTTTGATATCATTCTGCACCCTTGATCATACTTTAAGGAGCTCATTCAATCCTATAGTTTAAGTAATTACCTCTATGCTCATGATTGCAAGCTACATCTCTCATTACCCATCCATTGGGTCAATTTCGAAGAAAGTGTTGGACCAGGTGAACAAATTCTTAAATTATCACTGAAACTCTAACAATAGAGGTCTATAATAATGGAAATACAAATTTTAGAATTAGAGAATTTAGAAATAATTGTTTCTAATCCTCTAATTTTACAAGTGAAGTCTTTGACATTAAGTATCCAAAGTGAGAAAACCAGTTAAAAGTAAAGTCAGGATTACAGCCCAATTCTTCTTCCCTCACCTTTGTTTCCCCAGCTGGACTGTGATACACCATAGCTTATGAATCTTCCAACTCCAATTCTAGGAAGAGGGCCTCAGTGACAGACGGGTCCCAGGGTTAGGAAGGGTTCTCTACTCTGAATACTTAAATTGAAATTCTAACACTGAGAGAATAAAGGCTTACCCCTTTCATTTCTCATTTAACATTTCTTTTCTGCAGAGCCTAAGAGAACACAAAGTGATGAGGAACAAACATAATGAATTAATTCCCAGGTCCCATGTAGAGGAATAATTAATCTATTTGCTTCTTATTTTGATTCTGTACCTCCCTTAAAATTTCTTATTGGAATTGAACAGATGCCCTCTATATAGGGTTTTCCTCATAATGAAGTCAGAGCTTTGAGAGTCAGGGTATTGCAGCCTAACTCTACAGGCAAAGAGGGGGACTGCGGAAGTCCTTGAAAACATATATTCTTTCAACTAAAACCTTGAACATCCAGAATTGACTCAAAATGACACTAGAATATTTTCACCCTGTGATTTTTGACTTTCTGAAATGTGTGCCTATTTTCCCCTCAATCAAAAGTGTACAAAATCACAGAAGTTACATGAATGTGAGGAATAATTTAAAAGATAATTCTAATTAGGAAGAATTTCATTGAGCCCGAGACTAAAAGTGTCATCAGTTTTATGGTCTAGGTGCCCAGCAAGGAAATGACTATGTTAATCGTTCGGCTTATATGTTACAATTCCTGCAATCAATTCTTTTGGCGGCCAAAGTTAGAAAACCCAGGGACCTCAACGGTTAACATCTGATTGTACATTTTTGGCTTTGTGTCTGTCATAGTTCTATAAGTCTCCAGGAAACACACTCAATCCCAGTTATGTTTCCTTCGCTTTTCAGAGTTTTAATATGTACTATCAGTACTAATAAAAGTAAAGTGAAATAAGTTAAGGGGATCAAAAATTAAGACCTAATGAATACATTTCAAGACCTAGAATAATGCTTCATGCATAATGTGTGGTCAATAAATATTACTCCCCTCTGGCTTCAAATATCACTTTTTCCTGGTATAGTATATTTATTCATGTTCATCTTGTCTATCTTCTTACTTGATGTATTTAAATTTTTTCTCTGTAAATTCCCTTTTTGTTAACTTTTTTTTCCTGTTAATTATTTCACAGATTTCTCTTCCTCTTCTTGGTGTCAAATTAGAAAACTAGTAAGATCATTGATTGAATCATTACCTGTGCCTACATAGATGATTTAAAAATTCTATATTCCAAAATAATACTAGAAATTGTGTTCCATTTTTAAACAGATGACAAGGAATAAATCATCCTTGGAATGTGGAGCAGAAGTAGAGCTAAGTTATCCGTAAGTGGGTTGAGTAGGGAGGAAGACTTTACTCTAGAATTCTAGCTTCTAGTCCAAGTCTATTTTATTATATAGTAGCTCAGTGAGTTATTCTCATTACATACATCAATTATCAAGAGTAAAGTAACAGAATAATAAGATGAAGTAAACCAAACCAGACTCTTATGTTTCATGGACAGAAAAATTGATCTGACCCTGGCCTTTATTAGACCCATTTGGGCTGGCACTGGAAGTTTGCCATCGGAGGAGTCTTGCTCAAAGCTTTATAGATTTTGTTAAATGATGAAGGACTTGTCACTTGTCAGGGAAACTGGAACTCCTCTGTGAGTTTATGTAAATCTTTACTAAAGAGAGAGTACATTATTCCTAATTTGCTTTCAAAACCTAGGACATAGATCTCATTGAATAAATTTTTACATAGCACCTACTAAGTACCAGGTACTGTTCTAGTTGCTGACAATTTTCTTGACTCTCTATGACTTTGTATTGCTCATATTCCTTCTATTAGCTTACTAAAAATTGGTTGGTAAACTTGGATACAATAAGTTATCACTGTATATTTTTAATGATAAACTAATTGTTATTGATGAAATTATAACCACATTTTAATTCCCCAAAGTCTTTTGTTGTTTTTAACTATTTTTCCAGTAACAATTTTTAATATTTGCCTAATATTTGAATTTTTAAATAATTTTCAGTTAATCTACCATATATTTCTAAGAAGCCAGGAATTTCATCTCCATTTTATAAATAAATAAGGCTGAAATTATGTATGTAGGTTATCATTGGATCTTAAACTTGCTAACTTCCTCAGTTGGAAAGGAGAGGAGTAGAGGAAGGTGCCTTTGGCTGGTATAGGTCAGGAATCAACATGAGGCAGCGTTTAACAATGTTTCAATTATGAAGTGAATGAATAATATTATGAAGTCTCATGAAATTTATAATAAATTATTTTAGAGAACAGGAAGGGCAATGCAAATGAAAATCCCATAATATTTATCCCATCCCCATTGACTATGCAACAGTTGAATTTTGAAAAATTAACTTAGACACCCTAAAAAAAAGTTCACCTATTTTATTTTTAAAATCCATTCTGAACATTAAAAGAATAAAAACACATTTTTTTAAACTTTTTTTTTTAACACTTTTTTTTAACAGTAGTATGTGTATGCAGGCATGTTTGCAGGTGCCGATATTTGACAGATCACTTTGGAATGTGCAACCAACTAAGCACCACAAGTGTGCCTACTAATTTTACAAGAGGGAATAAAACTAAGAGATCTCTGCTAAATATCACAGGAATCACATCTGGGATTTCTAAACAGTGATCGCTAAAGCCAAATGAGTTAGATGAGTATTGAATATCTTAAAGAAAAAGCAAAATTTATTTCATTAACTAATGTATTACTGTACACCACAATTAAAAAATGCTGTCCTCAGAAATTTAAATGGCACTGCAGATATTAACTGCATTGCCATGAGAATAGATTACAAGCAGTGTCAGTAACTTGGCTCCTTGTTTTCTAAGTTGGCAGGAATTTTCTTTCATGGCCATTCTACCTTCTCTCAATCCTACCTAATTTCTAGTAGGCTGTACATGTTGCTGGAGAGAAATGGAAATTTACATCCCTCAAAACCAGTTAAGAGGGTCATTGAAAACATTTTTCACGTGGTTGGAGGTAATCTCTTTCATTGAAAATTCCTCAGAGAATTTTTTTTTTTTTTGCCTGTGATGTACAAAGACAGTACATAATTCTTTGTGCAAATTACACTGAATAGTGTTCTTTTGAATGTAGGTCACTAGACAGTGTTGACAGTGTTCTGTAGCCTGGCCTACATATTTCTATACATGTAATAGTTAAACAGTAACTCTTGATTTCCCATGCCAGAGAGAAGTTTAATGGGATAGTATACATAGTATCACAGAGTTGCCCAATCTAGGGGTCCCATTTCATCCAAGACTAAGTGAGGAGCTGATTCTTAACTGTGAAAAGGGAGAAGACCTTCCACTAGGGTGTTGCGCCTGCTGATGACAAAGTCAACACGGAGGGTAACATAGAGGGCAGAGCCATAGACCAAAAGCTCTTATAAGAGTTCAATGGAGCCATCCCCTTGTTAAAGAGTAAGAAAGTGAATATATGATAAAATATTAGAAGAAAAAAGCATCCACAGGACTATATTTGAGGGATACTCTCAGCATTTACAAATGTGGAAATAAAGAATCATCTACAAATAACAATAAAAGTCTTAAATAAACAAAACAGCACCTCAGAGCAGAATAATATGCTGCACAGAGAAAATGATCAGGAGAACAGGTAAATACAGAGAGATGTAAATTTTGATTAGACCACACTATCCTTAATATACTGCTAAGAATTCTTTTCAACTCCTTAGTTTAGTTTTCTTCCTCTTGTCTCCACCCTTTTGGTCCCCTCCCTCTCATCTTCTTTTTCTATTTTTCCATCAACCTAACTATACAACCTGTTACCTATACAAATTATCTATCTATCTATCTATCTATCTATCTATCTATCTATCTATCTATCTATCTGTCTGTCTCTGTCCGTCCGTCCGTCCGTCCATTCGTCCGTCCGTCCATCCATCCGTCCATCCATCCATCCATCCATCCAAAGTTAATGACACCCACCCTTGCATAAGTTAACCACACAGCCCTATATCTAACATTCTCATTCTCGATTTAGTCATTTTCAGTGAATTTTTTCATGATTTCCATATAGTCTGATAACTAAAATGGGTGGAGAATTGATCAACCCAGTAAGTGATATCCCTTATATAAGAATACAATGTCAGCCAGGCTCATTTTAACTTAGTAATGTCACAATTTGCACTATAGACATGAAAAATGTTTAGTAGGAATGACAAAAACTGCTATATAACCACACTATTCTCCAATATCTCCATCGTCTCCATAGCAACACCAAACCCTAACCTTAGTCTAGACAATCATACACCCATCTAGAAGGCTGTATTTTCTAACTTCTTTGCAGTAGCTTTGCTTATATGACTACCTTTTAACCATTGATATATAAGCAAAGTATGGTACTTCCCTGAAGCCTCCTTAAAGGAAGGGCTGATATCCTCCTTTGTCCCTTATACAGGCTGTAGGCCTGAAAGAGTGGTGTGATGACCGGAGCTTCAGCTCCTACGTTGGACCTGATCCAATACCACAGACATGGAGGGGAAAAGGGCTAGAGAAAGCCCTAATGACATCATGGTGCTACCATAATGTAGGACTTGCTTTAAGCAAGACAATAAAATCTTGTGTATTTAAGTCACAATTTTTTTGGCAATCTCTTACTTGTCGATGAACATAAATGCTAGCTGATAGAGTAGGTAAAACTAAGTATGAAAAACTAAATGAAGTACGAATTAACATAGAGTTTCAGTGCTTCTGTTTTTTTTTTAAATTATTATAGAATCACCTGTAGCTATAAAGAAATTATCTGTACTAATTGCTTTATTTTATATTTTCACCATTTTTATATCTCATGTAGGTTGCTTAGCTATAACAAAAAATATATTGCTTTTAAATTTGTCACTATTCAAGAGTATTTTTATCATGAGTCACTATTATGAAGTACTTCCATTCCGTAACTCGAATCCCACATCAGCCATGAAGTCTTAGAGGAAGAGAAAAAATTTTTGCTCCTCTAAACCCCAGCAGCATTTAAGTATACCACTCTTTTGGCAAGTATATTTTTATTTAACTAGATTACAAACTCATGGAGGAAAAGATCTTTGTATTTCACACATCTAACAGGCAAGTGATTTATACACAATCATTTAAAATTTTTTTTTTATATTTATGGTTATTTTTATATCCTATGTAAAATACATTTTCCATTAAATCTTAGAAAATACAGCAGTATTATTAATACGATAATTATTTCTTTATCTTTCTCTCACCAGTTTTGTTGACAGTTCCAATTATTTTTGAAAGGAGAAATATAAAAGTCTAAAATGTATGATTTTGTAAATCAGGGAGAATAAAATCTATGAATATCTAAAATCCTAAAACTTTTAAGTGCTATTAATAAAGACATCAAAATTCTGTTTAAGATACTTTACATATCTAATGTTCTTAACCAAACATGCATTTCAAGCAGAAGTTTTAAGGGTTTTAAATCACAGATTTCATAGCATTTCCTTCCGGCAGCTGATGAAAATTGGATAATATACAATCAGAACACTTTTTCTGCACATTTTAAATTGATTGAAAAATAGAAACAGATTTAACATTCAAAAAAACACATTTGCAACTGTTATATAAAAATGGTCTGATCTGATTTAGTAGATACTAGGTATAGAAACTTAAAGCTGACAGCATTCTTCGGGATGTTTTAAAACAGAGGGAACGTATTACAGCACCCAAGCTGCTACTCTCTCAAAATAAGTCCCTCTGACTAACAGTTTGCATCTTCTATAAGGACTATCATAAAAGAAGACCTTTCACTTAATGAAAGTTGTTCTCCACATTTCATTGTAGGTACAAATCTGATATTAAATAGGTTATAAATAGTTCTCAATATAAAAACAAAAAATAATAAATTACTGAATAGGAAATATACGGAAATACAACATGTTTGTATAAGAGTTGAAAGTTCAAAATTTATTACTATTCAATACAATATGTAACTCAGTGATTGAAAAACAGCTAGTTAACTATTTAAGTTCTTGGTATACATTAATTAGGTGTATATTCAAAGAAAACAAATAATAAACAATACTATCTGCCATATATCATGTTTACTAAGCTATCAAGACATTGACTGTGTAGCCAGAAATGCAGTTCAGAGAACACAATATTCTTAAATAAGAGAAGTAATATTTTTGGCCAGAGCTACCACATTCACTCTCAAATGCTATTTTACCTAAGGTTCATTATTTTCTAAATATTAAGAAATATAGGAATTTTTCTTTGCATAACTTTTTTTCTGCAGGGTATTTGGGTATATTCAAGTTTCTATGTTTTCTTCAGAAGTCAATGTCACAATACTTAAAATGTAAATGACTGTCTGTCAGAAGAACTGAGAAGAGATTTGAGAAGAACATGTCTTAACTTCTCCCAATAATACTTCAATGTCTCTGTTTACAGTCACACTTGTATCAAGCTAGGGCTATAAACATAGAATTCATGGAGTTAATCCAACCAACCATGGCAAGTAAGAGCAATGTGATGTCTTTTGACAATAAAAACATCTTAGAAAAAAGGAGAATTTTGTGAGTCAATAGGATATATTTTTCCTGTGTAAAAATATCTTAATAAAAGTATGATTTGTTTGTGCAGCTTATTTCTCAAAACACATTTTTACCATGTTGAAACCTATTTCAAAGCAGTAGCAAATGGAGGGGTAGATTGTATGCAAACTTACAAATTGGCAAAAAAAAAAAATTCTAAAAAGAAATAATATTAAGTTAGGAAAAGGTAAACTGAATGTTATAAATAATTTTATAATAAAAATAAAGTTGGATTATGTAGGATTCTCACACTAAAGATTGTTATTATTAATATTTATAAATAGAGTAGCCAGACAATTTATTGCCAAAAATAGAATATTTTTGAGAGTGTACTAAGGAGCTATTAATAATAGGCATTAACTGGAACTATGTTAAGAAAGCCAGGAAATGTGTTCACTCTATTTTAAAGATATTTTATTTGACTTGATTTGAAGATGATGAAACTTCCTTTAATTCGACCAAAATAAAAACAGAGATTCATTGCAATTATTTTGTCTATCATAAAAAATTATGATGAATTAGAGCATTCACGTATGGCCTTAATGGAATAACTGTCGCTGGACATGCTCTCCTACCCTAAACAACAATAAAGGTGAACAAAATATATGAGGCAAAGGAGAACAGGCAATGGAGGACTGTGATCTCTGAGAGAAAACAAACACATAAAGGGAATTCCATATTTGTTCTGGCTTCCTATGCAGTGGCAGTGTCCAGAATGCATGCGGAGAAGCAGAGTCAAAGTAGAGCACTGCGTTAATAGTAAACAGGGGAGGCAGAGTTCAGAGTTCAGGACTGGATGCATCTGTAATTTACGTTGTAGGGTTTTAATAGGGAGTATGCTTCAAGGTAGAGAAAGGAGCAAGGAGGAGCAGAAATCAGTATGGATAGTCTCTGTGGGTCCTTGTCTAAGCTTTAGGTTGCAAATATGAAGGGTAAGACTCCATGTGATTGAACAGAGTGACTATTTGTTGTGAGGCTGAAAATTCATATTTCTGTTTATTTTTTTTAATCTATGACCATTCAGGATGAAGAGATGTTGAAGCCAACTGAGTTTGAGTGTTAAGAATTTGTTGAACATCTCAAAGCACTGAGCTGAAGTTAAAGACAGGCTACACATTGGGAGAGAAGATGAAATCCTAGCATAAGGGATATGACCTAAAATATAAGACAAAATGGAAATATATTCACAATAACAAAAAATAACATCATTCTAGCAGTTTTACAATGGTTCATTTTAATTTAACTGTCTGGCAGAACAAAACCCAACACCTTTTAAATGAAAACACAATAAACCAGATTCCATAATTCTGTAGTACAAATCATCAATAATGTCCAGTGTACAATTAAAAATTACTAGAAATGTAAGAAAGCATAAACTTGTGATCCATAATCAAGAAAAAAAAAAGCAACTAAAACAAATCTCAAATAATTTAGAAGTAGAAATTAGCAGGGAGAAACCTTAAAAACAGCTATTAGAAATATGTTGGAACACTTAAAGGAAAATAAGAACACAATGATTGAACAGATTGTGAATTATCAGTAGTGAACAGAATATCTAGAATGGAAAAGTAAAATATCTGAAGTAAAATTCACTGGGATGGCTTAGCAGAATATTGGAGACTGAAGAAGAAGAAAGTGTCAGTAAACAAAAAGAAATCGAAGGATTTTACCTAATCTTAAGGACAGAGAAGAAAAAAGATTAAAAATAAACAAATATCCATAGGCAATTAAAAAATCAGCCTTAACCTAAAGCTCACACCTTATACAAAAATCAACTCAAAATAAATTAGACATATGTAAAATGTAAAACTATAACGTTTTTAGGAAAAAAAAAAAAGAGGAGAAAAATCTTTGGGACCTAAAACTAAGTTAAGAATTCTCACATTTATCCCCAAAACATTATGTATAATAGAAAAAGTTTGTAAATTTGACCTCATGAAAATTAAAGACCTTGATCCATGAAAGAGGTTTTTAAGAAGATCAGATAAAATATTTGCAAATCACATATCCAACAAAAACTTATATCTAGAATATATTGGGTACTCTTAGAATTTAGCATTAAAAACTCAAACAATCCAATAAGAAAATGGGCAAAAGACATCAACAAATGTTTTGCCAAAGAGAAATATGTCTGGAAGATATAAAGACATGAAAAGATGTTCAGTATCATTAGTTATATGGGAAATGCAAATTAAAACCACAATGAGCTATCACTACATACCAATCAGAAAGGCTAAATAAAAAAATGTTGATAACAGCAAATGATGGGGAGGGTGTAAAGAAATGGATCATTCATACATTGCTACCGTATAAATGTAAAGTAGTATCGTCACTCTGGAAAACAGTTCGACAATATTTTTTAAACCGAACACACATGTATCAGACAACCTATAAATTGCACTCTTAGACTTTTACCCCTGAGAAATAAAATTGTATTTTCATGAGAAATATGTACACAAATGTTCATAGCAGCTTTGGTAGTTTCTAAACTGGAAGCTACCCTTCAATGGGTGTATGGATAAACAAATTGTGATTCTTTCACAATATGGAATATGGCTCAGCAATAAAAGGAATGAATACTTGATAAAAGAACTTGGCTGAGTCTCAAAAAATTATAGTAATAAAAAAATTAATAGATTGCATACTATAAGATTCCAATTATATATAACATTCTTTAGATAACAAAATTATAGAGACTGACTATAGATTAGTGGTTGCCAGGGGTTATGGATAAGGTAGAATGGGTGTGGCTTCTACACCAGCAGAATGAGAGATCCTTGTATTAGTGACACAACTCTATATATTGGTTGTACTGGTAGTTGCACAAAGTTATTAATGTGATAAAGTCGTTCTTAACTGGGGAGAATTTTGTCCCCTGTGTAAATGTGGCAATTTCTGGAGACATATTTGATTTTCACAACTGGGGAGAGGGATGAAGTGCTAATGGTAACTAATTGGTAGAGGCTAGAGTTGCTGCTAAACTTCCTACAATGCATTGGAACGCCACCTACAACAAAGAAATATATGGTTTAAAATATAAAATGCACTAAGCCGATAAATCTTAATATAAGGGAACAGCAATATGAATGATGGCCAACTTCACATCAGAAACAGTGGGAGGCAAAGACAGTTAAATGACACGTTTAAAGTAATGGGGGAAAAGTCCATCAATTCAAAATTCTATGTTCAGTAAAACTATCTTTAACTAGATTAAAATAAAGATTTTCAGATAAATGAACATGAGAAAAGTTGTCACTAGCAAATCTGCACTGCCAGAAATACTACAGAAATACCTTTAGGTTGAAAGTAAATGATACCAGATGGAAACCTGATCTATGAGAAGAAATGAAGAACCTGAGAAATGGTAAATATAAAGGGATACACATATATACACATATATACACACATACATACATACAGAAGTATGTATGTATATATGTATATATTATATATATAATATATTTACATTATATATACACATACAAACATTTTTTTCTTTTCTTACTGTTGTGTGTTGAATTGTCTCTCTCAAAATTCACACATTGATGTTCTCACCCACAGTACAGAATGTAACCTTATTTGGAAATAGAGTCTTTGCAGATGTAGTCATGTTAAGAGGAGATCATTAGGGTGGATTCTAATCCAATATGCCTGATGTCCTTCTAAAAAGGGGAAATTTGGACAAAGATATGCATATCTACACAGGAAGAAGGCTGTGTGAAGACTGGAGTTATGCTGCTATGAGCCAAGGAAGTACCAGATGTTAGAAGACAGGCCTAGAACAGAGCCTTCCTTAGCACATACAGAGGTTCATGGCATTTGATCTCAGACTTCTAATTTCCAGAAATGTGAGACAATAAATTTTAGCTGTTTAAGCCACTCAGTTGGCACTTTGTTACAGCAACTCTAGCAAACAAATATATTTAGTTTCTTTAAAAATAAATAAATAAATAAATGTTTAAAGAAAAACTAATAATATATAGTAGTAAACTAATGTGTATAGAATTAACATGTATGATAAAAATGAGGGTACAGGTGTAATTATACTATCACAAGGTTTTTAATGTTATGTGAATCATACTAAGTAAACTGTGATAAGTAAAGATTGCATTTTGTAACCATTACTTTAGGTACAACTAAAGAGCCTAAATAGAGAAATTAAAATAGATATTGAAAAAATTTGATTAATCCCTAACAAAACAGGAAAGGAGGAAATGGAAGAATCAAAAACAAATGCAATAAATATCAAGATTGCAAATTTAAACTACATCATTAATTATACTAAATGCAATGAGCTAAACATTCTAATTATAAGGCAAACCATATAAAATGCAAAAACTAAGTACACATTGTCTCAAGAAATTCACTTTCATTATGAGATATAGATAGATTGAAAGCAAAAGATTGGAAAGAGATATACCATGAAAACAATGGTCAAAAGTTAAATTATTGGCTCTGTCAATATCAAACATAGTAGATGCAAAGACAAGGAGAGTTGCTAGATCAAAAGAAAAATATTTCATATTGATAAAAGAATTAATTCATTAGTAACTTAAACAGTCCTTATACAGGTATATGTGTACACTCCTAATAGCAGAGCTCCAAAAATATATGAAGCTAATGTTGACAGAATAAAAGAGAGAAACTGATAAATCCACATTCATAGTTAGAGATTTTTAATACCTTGTTCTCAATATTTTATAGAATAAGTGGACAAAAAATGTTAGGATGAAGATTTCAATCACATGATCAACGAAATTGAATAAGCTGATATTTATATAACACCACATCCAACAACTTCATAGAACGTATTTCTTTCAAATGCCCTTGGATCATTCACCAAGGTAGACCTTATGTTGATACTGGCTACAAAATAAAATGTCTCAGTAAGTTGCAAAAAATAGAAAGCTCACAAAATATGGTTCTAACAACGGTAGAATTAAATTAGAAATCCATAAGAATAAGAAATTTAGAAAAGTATTTGAAATTAAAACAACATATTTCTAAATAATTCATGGTGAAAGAATAAATTATAAGTGAAATTAAAAAATATTTTCAACTAAATGATAATGAACATATTATGAATAAAAATTTGTGAGATACAGTTAAAGCAATGATTCAAGGGAAATTTGTAGCATTAAAAATACAAGAGAAGAAAGATTTAAAGCTAATAATCTAAGTTATTGCCTTAAGTGTCTAGAAAAAGATCAAATTAAATCCAAAGTAAGAGGGACAGAAATACTAAAAATAAGAGCAAAAATCAATTAAATTAAAAACAGGCAAAACTAAAGAGAGTCAGCAAATTCAAATGTTGATAATTTTAAGACTAATAAAATTAATGTACCTCAGCAAAACTGACCAAGAAAAACGTGTTGAAAACACAAATTGCCAACATCAGGAATGACAGAGGGGCTATGATAGTTTATATGGAAATTTAAAGGATAATAAAGGAATATTATAAACATTTGTGGAAAGATACTTGACAGCCTTGATGAAATAAATATATTGAAAACAATTTACCAAAATTAACAAAAATGAAAAATAAAAAATATAACTATATATTTAAAAGAATTAAATTTGTAATTAAAAACTTCCCAACCAAGGAAACTTCATGCCATAATGAATACTCTGGTAAATTCTATCTAAATTTTATGGATAAATAAATATACACAAGTTATTTAGAAAAGATAGGAGGAGGAAATACTTAAATACTTTCCAGCTCATTTAATAAGGCCAGAAGAACCTAATAATAAAACCTGACAAAAATATTTCAAGAAAAGAAAATCAGAGAGCAATGTTCTCCAGAATATAGACTTAAATTAAATAAGTTTTATTAACAAAATATGATCAAGTCAAATTCAGAATTATTACAGAAAATGGCCATACATTACAAATGGAAATTTATCCCAGGAACATAAGATGGGCTTAGCACTTAAATGATCAATCAACCAAATTATCAGAAAAGAAAAAAAAGGACCATATAATCATTTCAATGTGCAGGAAGAAAAATTTTTAACAAAATTCAATACCTATTCATTATAAAAAATAGTTAACAAAGTAGGTATAGACAAAACTTCCTTAATCTGAAAGGCATCTATGAAAAGCCTAACGGTAGCATCATACTTAATAAAACATTGAACGATTTCCTCATGAGATCAGGAACAAGGCAAAGATATCTATTCTCACTGCTTATATTCTGCATTGTTCAGAGAGTTCAAGTTAGAATAATAGGAAAGAGAGACGTAAAAAACTTTTAGAATAAGTAAATTTGAATAATTGCAGGAGACAAGGTAAATGTGTAAAAATCAATTCTACTTCTACTTACTGACAGCAAACAATGAAATGGAAAATGAAAATTTTTAAATTCAGTTTATAATAACATAAAAAGATAAAATATTTAAGAATAAGCTTTAAAAATGTGTGAAAGCTCTACACACCGAAAAAGCACAAATTATAAAAATGGTCTAAAAAAAAACAAGGAGCGTGACAATATTCATGGACTGGAAGACCCAAAATTGTTAAAATAATTTCTCTTCAAATTAAATTACAGACAGTGAAATTTCAATCAAAACCCTAGCAGCCTTTTCTTTTCTTTTCTTTTTGTATAAATGACTAGTTGATTCTGAAATTTACATAAAAATGTAAAGAATCTAAAGTAGCTAAAATAATTATACAAAAGAATGCAAACAGAAGACCTATATTATCCAGTCTCAAGATTACAATATTCAAGATAGTGTGGTATCGGTATAGGGATAATTTAATAGGTCAATGAAATAGAATAAACAGTTCATAGATTAGATATAGATGATTAATTAGTTTTCACTAACATGTCAAAGTTATTTAATTTGGAAAGTAATTATTTTTCATAAATTGTGCTTGAATAATTGTATAAAAATGTGAAAAAATGCATCGCAACCCTTATTTCAAACCATCTAGAAAAATTAAGTCAAGATCATTATAGACCCAAATGTTAGAACTAAAACTACAAAGATTTTCAAACTTCTTTTTAACAAATATCTCTTAGAGAGGACACAGAAAATACTAATCATAAAAGAAAAAATAGACCAATTAAACATTATCAAAATAAAAAGACTTATTATCAAAAGACATAGTTATGAAAATAAACAAGTCACAGACTTAGTGAAAATATTCATAATACATTAAGTCTGACAAAAGTCTTATACGCAAAATATATTTAAAAGACTCCCACAAATCAGGCAAAATCACCTAATGGGCAAACAATTCAAATAGACACTTCTCAGAAAGGCTATATATGAATGACTAGTAAGCACATGAAAATATGCTCATATCATTAATCATAAAGGTAATTCAAATTAAAGCCACAGTGGGATCACAAGCTAAAACCCAGAAGTCTGATAACATCAAATGCTGGTGAAAATTTGGGACAAATGAAATTCTTATACATTTCTGGTGGTAGTGTAAAATAGGACAAAGACACAGAAGCACTGTTAGGTGGTTCGTTGTAAGGTTAAATGCACACCTACTCTATGATCTAGAAATTCTACTCCTCAGTATTATTCCAAGAGAAATGAATACATGTGGCCACAAAAGACTTTTACAGAAATGTTCGTAACAACTTAATTCACAATATGTAAAACTTGGAAACAACCTAAACGGCCAATAGGAAAGTGATCAACAACAACAACAACAACAACAACAACAAAACATCATAGCTTGTAAATTCATTGGAATACTACTCACCAGTTAAAAAATATGTACGAACTACAATCATACTCGACAGCAGAGATAAAACTCAAAAACATTATATTAAACGAAAGAAGCCAAAGCAAAAAAGCACACGTTATATGATTACACTTAAATGAAGTTCAATGTAAGGCAACTCTAATCTCCATGACAGAAATCAGAGCAGCGGTTATCTGTTGGGTGAGGGAGGGTGGTTAGGGATTGACCCTGTCTTTATTACAGAAAGAACTTATTGCTTTTCATACTTATGTATATTACTAACTGAATAAATTACATTCCAAGTCGCTATTTTTAAATTCCAAACATTTAAAAAAGTTGGCATATTGTCAAATTGTATCTTTTAATACCAATTTTAATTTTCCAATTTATTAAGTGCTTTATAACATACATATCCTTTAAGATAAATAGAAATCCCCTGGATAGTTTTAAATAAAACTCGATTAGAAAATACACTTAAATATTTTTCTTGTGTGATAAATTTACATAAATATGATTAAATACATGTCCAAGAATATATGAAAGTGATGTAGATATATAGAGGACTGCAGGTCTCTGTAAATTGAAGTGTATCCTATCATTTAGGAGTAAAGTCCAGAACTTTCTCTGGGTAACAGATGAATAACCTATAACAGATAAGATTAGATAAAACATCACGGGGTGATTTGTAATTACTGTGTGTAATTAATGACACTAAATGTAAAGAGAAATTTGGATAATGGAAACTATTTTCAAGAAAAGCACCGGTTGCCCTGAAGTGAAATTTGATAGAGTAGAATGAGAAGTCACAACGTTTAGTAACAGTATAAAAGAAATTGGGCAACAAGTTGTTTTGGAAATTTAGGATAAGTAGAAACTCTAAATCTTTCTCTTCAGGATCTCAATCAATAAGATACTATCTGAATCATTAAGTGGAACATTTGAAGTGTCAGGGTTTAATTGCTATATCCTGGGAAGATGCCTAAAAATTAACAGAGATTAGGAAGCTCTTCGTAAGGCCTTCTCTAGAATTGATAACTGGAAAGGCTGTTATCTCTCTTGAAATAAATAAATGTGATCCTATTTTTCATTTATTATGCTAAATAAAGCAAAGCCTTTAACAAATGTGTTATTAACCCTTTAGCTGATCTAAGTGTACTTCTATCTATTTTTCTTGGTTCCTTTGAGAAACTGTGAAAATCTTCAACCTATGTTAATTACCAATTTAATCAGTCAACAAGAAAAGAAATCCTTTGCTCTAATTATGAAAGACAGTTACTGTAAACCTTTGATGTGATGAATACCATTCCTGATCTTGGGCAGGCTATAATTTATTAGGCATAAATATGAGGAAAACACCTGAGCAGAGTGCTTAATCAGCAGTGACCCTCAGTTAAAACAGGTGATGTTTGCTGGGTTTAAGAATAAAAGCAATATGACTCCAATTAGCTGTCAAATCATCTGGCAAAACAGCTGTTACAAAATACAAAATCACTTGGCCTTTCTGCTCACTTTTTCAATTTTATCTTTATTTTTAAGTAATTTAAAAAGATAATCCCTCATTCACATAAAATTTAAAAACAGGGGAAGCAAATTTTCATTGTGTCAAAATTAAAAGTTCTTGTACTAATATCTTTAACAAATAAACATTTTCTCATAAACTTTTCCTCATCAATTCCCTCTGATCTCCAAGAAAACATACCAGAATACTTAAAAGTTTCACAAAATAAGCTTAAAAAAAAAAACAAAAAAAACACGAAGGCATAAACATCAGCTTTTTATTTCAATAGGATTAAAAAATTTTCATGCTACTTACCCAAAAAGATGTGTTCTCCCTCAATTTTCTGGCAGTTTGCTCATTAGAGTTGCCAAACAAAAAAATGTGGCACAAGCCTGGAGAAACAGTACAGATGAAAAAATTGGTATATTATAAGATATTTTACCATAACTGTATATTAACTACACTATAATGTATTTACCTATATAACTATAATATAATAATTCATCCACTTAATCATTCATGTAAAAATTAATTGTTAAGCATCTTTGCATGTACCAGGTAGTGTGGAGATTTGTAGCTGTATAATGCATAACCTTCTCCTCAAAGAAATTAGGTAAATAAAAATGTATTATAAACATACAAAACCTGTGAATACCATAAAAGAGGTATGGATCGAATGTAATAAAATCGGGAGGCAGAAGAGGCTGCTTCCAATAGGAAGACTGGGTAAAGCTTTTTGGAGGAGGTGGGACTTAAGCTGAGACTAAAGGAAGAGTATGGTTTCTTAAAGATGATGGGCAGAAGATGGAACAGGGAAGAATCCAGGTAAATGAGACAAAATGTTCAAGGTACAGAATTTGAACATAATAGAAAAAGGCTGGTGGGAGCTGAATGTGTTTCAGTTTCATTGGAGAACATTTTCAGGGTATTTGAAAAGTAGGTGAAACTGGGGATAGAGGTTGAGTCCCTTGCAATGTTCTAGGCACTATGGGAGACCCAGGAATTAGGAAACTAAATATAGAATACATGAGCCCAGGCCCCATGAAGCTCCCAGTTTATCAAGACAAATCAATACAAAGAATTAGAATCATGAGTGATGGGGAAAAGAGGATCCTTTGGGAATCTGTAGCAGAGAAACCAATCTGGTCCAGAGTTCAGAGGTAAAATATTGTGAGTCTGAGAGAGGTGATTATTAAAGCAATGAAGTTCGATGAGATCATCAAGGGAGAGAGTGTAGAATATGAAGAGGGAGGGGAATGGACAGACTCACATTTAGAGGAAAGCAAGAAGCAAGTGAAGAATCAATTAGGAGGAAGGAGATTTAGAAGAGTATGACAAATTAAGATTCAAACCTCATATTTTAGTGCTATTCTGGGGCATGCTGGAGCATCCTGAGCTGAAGTAAATGGGAAGTGGACTCCTGCTACATTTGTTTACTGTTTCTAACTTGATGAAAAGTTTGGAATTTTTATATTATTGTGGAACACACAGATCTATGGTTTATAATTTACATTTTAAATAATTGATACCCATTTCTTCAATTCCTGGTTATCAAATGTCCCATTGAGAGCCTGGAGTGGTGGAGTGGGTGACACATTGGTGCCATGGCAAAAGGTAGGGGTGGGGACAAGCCAATGCTCAAAATTTTATTTGGTAACTCAGCGGTCATTTGTGATTCTAGAGACTGAAGTTATAGAATGGTGATTACACGAATTGATGATTAGCTTTCTGGAGTCAATCCCTTGGATTTGGCAAAGCAGCACAAGTAGTTTGGAGTTAGAGAGTTTCTGTCTTCTTGTCACTTGACTATAGGAAATGGTTGTGAGAGGAAGCTGTTGGTTTTACTTCATTTGGAAGGCACTGTGGGCTCCTCAGTTTAGAATTCCAAACTGAAACAACTTAAATGTGTTTCCACATGGAAATATGTGAGCCTAGTTCTGTAGTGGTACTGATAAAATTTATCTTACTGGTTCTGTAGACTTTTATAATCTGGCCCAGGAATCTAATCACATCAGCTAATATTGTTTCTACGAGAATATATATTCCATGTTTCCCATTTACTTATTTATCAAGAAATATTTCTTAAACATCAGCTATGTACCTGGCACTGTATTAGATATTGTTTATCCAGCAGTTAGCAAACAAACAAACAAACAAACAAAAACTGTTGGTGACTAGCCTAAGTAAATTCCTAAACGATCAAGTTGCAAAGACACTTTATAATACAATTAATGTTCTAGCTAAAGATCGCTCATTCCACCCCGCCCCCACACCCCTAAAATGGACCTTCTTTTACATAAGAACAATCACACAGAGAGAGTACTGGGTAGCAAAGAAGGAAATGAACTCAAGTGAGTGTAGCATGTATTTTGTGTCAGATACTGGTAGATGCTGGGCACTTCATCTCATCAATCCTGAGATAGGTGATACTTTTCCTTGGCTCAAAGCCCAATTTGGTTGACACTGAGGAGCATGCTTTCTCTACTAGACCACACAGGCTCTCCAGAGACGAGAAATCTTGTTGCAACTCTGCATCTAACCGATTGTACCCTTGAGCAGCACTCCGGGTTACCTCTGTCAGTTTCCTTTTTCATAGAGATTCCTTTATTATGTCTAAAGAATATCACTGGCTCTTTATAATTAGTGGCCAGCATAGCCAAAGAGTCGATGATGTTGTTGACCAACCATGTTTGAAGGAGATTTAACTGTTTGTAGTTGCTATAACTTCTGAGAGATACAAATATATATTTAATATATATATATATAAATATTAATGATTATTGCTTTTAAAATTTTTGACATTATTTTTATTTACTCAAACACCATAATAATGCATTATCGGGTAAGAAGCCTGATCAAGATACACAATAGCTTTTGACTGTGATTGTTTAACCTTGCTGTAGTGATAATATCTACCCTTCATTACTTATAAATATATAATTTTAGAGAAAATATTTTACTTAATAGCACTTAATATCACTGGTGAACTATAATTCTCATTCCTGAAAAGCAGCCTCTCTATCAGAGGGATATTAAACATTATGCAGTGATTCAGAATACAACCTTCCTGGGGTTCGTTGGTTAGAATAAATCATTTAAGAAAAATATTCCTAGTTACCAATTATAAATGTGTAGTTTCAGTGACTTTTCATTCTTTTACAATTATAGCATTTTTATTAAGCACAATAATATGCCAACGTAACAACCCCAGGCAGCATGTTCAAGATCAATGACTTGATAGTGGAGTAGACAGTTTGATTGTTCAGTCCATCCTAATTATGAATTAGACAGACACACAGCTGATTACCACAGAGTTAATCAAGAGGGTGTAAGAAGCTTCTAGATTGACTGTGTCTTGAGCGATTTAGCTATAGTTTCTAGTTAACGGCTTTGATTTTTTTAAAATGACAGAAGATAGAAATAGCATGTTAATTTATGGAGAGTAATTACTTAAGGGTGCTACTGAGTTTAGCCATGCAATCAAGATATGGTTTCCAAATATCAAGTGAATTAAAATAAT
Source organism: Pteropus alecto (assembly GCF_000325575.1). Lineage (NCBI taxonomy): Eukaryota > Metazoa > Chordata > Mammalia > Chiroptera > Pteropodidae > Pteropus > Pteropus alecto. The sequence continues at coordinate 17,511,157 of NW_006439192.1, read as the reverse complement.
CATTATTAACTTTACTCCTGAAAAAACTGTTTTCAGCTTTCAGCAATTTGATACCCTTCACAAATATTTAGAAAAAAGTCTAAGATCTGGGGATTTAAAAAAAAATGAATATAGTATTCATTTCATAGTCTGTGCAGGTTTATAAACAGTGGTAACCAAACTGATTATTTAAAATGGCCTTAATCTAACAAATTTCTGGTTTAAAGATATATATTTTTCTACATTCTGAGATTTTTCTAATTGAGTCTCCTAAAATATATATTTGGGAGGATTCTGACAAGAATCATAATACAAATGGAAAAAGAGAGAAGTGGCCAGATTTCTAAAGCTCTACAAACCTAAGGACATATATAATATCAGAAGATCAGAGGAAAAATGTGTCTATGGTGAAAATAGAGTGGAAAAAGTAGTTATTTCTGTCAGTGCTAAAAAGCTTAGAAAGTCACTGCCAAGTTTATCAATGAGGAAAATGCTTCAACCATGCTTCAACCCATTATTTTTACCATCCTCTATATAGACATGTGGATGACATTTCTGTCAGGTGTCCATGGTCAAACACAAAGAGCATGCAGGTCAACTGGACTAGAATTTTTTAGCAGAAAACCTAAAGTGTCTAAAACCCATTCTGAATAATGCTTTTTACTTTTCTTGTCCCCTTGTCTACTTCAAGGCCATTATTATCTACAGCAACAACAAAAGAAGAGAAGAAGAAAGACGGAAAGAAAAAATAACCATACTAATATTTATCCTTGGCTTCTCTAAAAATACAATCTAAACTGTAAAGATTTATTAATAGAATAAGAAAAATGACTGACAATGACCACCAGATCTAAATCTACTGTTTGAAGCTAATACCAAAATCACATATTGCTAGTCAACATCCAGAAGAGCCTACCTCATAGCTCAGGTGAAGTTTATGAAATCATTTTCCTATCTGTAAGCTCCACATAAGAGTGAAAGATGTGTTAAAGTTGACTATCATAGTGGTTAAATAATGTAATAATTAATAATTATAATAGGACAAAAATAGTGATTTACATTAGAACACACTTTAAATTACTTCGTACAGATAGCCTGACAAATAGATGTCATCAGAGCCCTAAGTGAGTCAAAGAATTGATTCACTGTACAGCATGTGAGGAACAATAAATGGAAGACGTAGCCCACTGATTTGGCATTGATAATTCAAAGTCTTGGGAAAAGGAGAACACCTTCTGAAAAAACACGGACTTAACCAGCCAAGAGCAATTTAACTGTAGAAAGCTCCAGTTATGGCATCTCTGACCACTGAGATTCTGGAACATTAGGATTCTAGCATCTCAGTCTTCAAACACATAAGGGCAGTTTACCCACTACCTTGAATTGTCCCTAATATGTCCTCATCCTACCAGACCTCCCCTAATTTTACTTGACTCTGATCCATATCTTGGTTGCTTTGACCATTGACTACATTGCTGCTAAGTCTAATTGTTTCCTGCACTGATTCCCCAGTTTGTGGCCTAATAAGGGACTGATTATAAGATTTTTTTTGCAGGGTCAGACAGATCTCTGTGGCTGAGATACAACTTTCTCTTTGTCATTCTCTCTTTTTCTTACCCTCCCCGCTTGCCTCCCCCTGCCTTGGTAGCCTGGGGTTTTCAACTTATAGTCATTAGTACTCAAGAGAACAAGGGTGAAAATGTAATCTCTCTCTGGGAACAGCCCCAGACCCTATCAGCTCATTATCAGTGAGCTGATGTTGGGGCCTTAAAGCTCAAAGCATGCCTTATGAATTTCTGTGGAACTTCAAAGTTCAGCCTGATGGACAGAAAACACATCTTTGATTTTATAGTTGAATAATATGCAATTTCATAGAGGTTAATGGATCTTCACTAGTATTTGCTGACTTGCTAGAAGGTACTATTCATAAACTAATATTTGCATGTTACCTGAATTAACTGAGAACTCTAAATCAGTATTCCACAAAGACTGCAGCTCAATGCGTGGGAGACTTGCAATGCTCCTACTACTCGTGTTCACATGAAAATTATTAGTTAGAATTCCTGAAATCGGAGGAGAGACATGTGATTTTTACTGTTTTGAATTGGTCTTGGTTGCAGGCAAATATAGATGAATCAACATATTTATAACATTACTATTAGATTTTATATTTGTTCATCATTTGGTTTTGTTGTGTAATTGCTGTGTTGGTAATGTGTTGGTTGTTATTTTGTTCCTCCTCCAATTTCTTTTTTTCTTTTTTTCTTTTTCCTACAGAAAGTAGAAATAGATTGGGATATATAAATTTCTAAGTGATCTACAGTCAAAAGGTTTGAGAAACACTTCCATAAAAGGAAGTATGTAAGTCAGGACAGAAAAAGTTTTATGAGCAGGGACCTAAAAACCAGTTCTTGTCTGTGGCCAGGTACTCATAGATGACTGGATCCAGGAAAAAGGTTTAGGGGGACTGGGTACCTGAGGAATGAACGAATGCCAAGGGCAAGCACTCACTTGACAGTCTCGCCCAGGGTCAGCCTTGTTTGTACATTACAGAGAACCCAAATTTGTTTCAATTTTGCCTTCTTATCCAGGCATCATGAGAACCATTAGCTTTTTTTTGCCCATAATTTGTTTTTGCCTAACATTACTAGAAATTCATTTTCCACTCAGAATGTAAATTACATTTCCTATTTGTCCTCAAACCAATGTAGCGTTTCTTTATGCTTTTTATGCATGATATTTACTGTGTCTTTGACATTTTTATTTAGTAGTCAGTATTAATAAATCTTCATGAAAGTAACAAAGTCATTGTGATTTTTTAAAAAGCATTGCTTACAGTTCTTTGAAGAAGTATGAATGTTCAGCTAAAAAGACAATCAAAGGAACAAACACTATCATAGAAGAAATCTAATTCATCTTTGCATTTGTGAAATTAATATATTTAGCCAAAGTGTTAATTTTTTCTGACCTCCATTATCTTCAGCTTCTTAAACTATGAAACCAGAGCTAAAAAATATTTTTAAAAGAGTCATGCAAGCAAGAATATATATGAATCAGCTCACAAATACCATTGTACAGTTTTCCATAAAAATATCAACTTACCAACATTATTATCAAATATTTCTAAAGCATTATTCACATGATTATTCTTCCTGATGTCTGAACTTTCTTATCTTTGTACCTGTACTTATCCTCACTGATAACTTCAATGGGAACTGAGATATTTTTTACTTCTTAAGGGATATACTATTTCATAAACAAAGTAAACACAATTGAGTTCCTTTCCATGGTTCACATATTTATTTCTCTAGAAACAGAGCTCTATTGCTCCAAACTAGATATGGTAGTTCAGTCATCAAAATTACCAAATAATGATAATAATAGAAATATAATTCTGCCTTATATACAGTTGACCCTTGAACAACATAGCTTTGAACTGCAAGGGTCCCCTTATATGCAAATTTTTAAAATAAATACCTGTACCATTTTCAATGTGGTTGGGAGTCTGCAGATACGGAGGGCCAACTATATGCACTGATCTACTCTGTTTTACATAGGAACTTGAGCATCCACAGATTTTGGTATCTGTAGCAGGTTCTGGAGCCAATCCCCCATGGATACTAAAGGACACTAATTGAGGGGAGAGTCAAAAGTTATGCATAGATTTCTACTGGAGCAGCTGTTGGTGTCCATAACTCTTGCTTTGTTCAGGGTCAACTGTATAATATCATGAAACAAAATTTTAAAAATAACTTACATCTTTTTTATTCCATTTTAATTGAGAGAAAAAATATGTAAAAAGCTATCTGCTACAGTGCCTGACACATCATAAGGCCCAGAAAAATGTTTTGATTTGCCCTCTCTTTGACTTGCTTCTCATCGCAGTTTAGTTTGTGACAGAGCTTGGCACTTTTTTTTTTTTTTTGACAGGAAGTCACTTCTGTCTATGAAGTTGAAAAAAAGCTTTGATTGGGGTGAGAAAATGAAAATAGTGATATGAATAAAAAGATATGGAAAGGGAAATTTAAAATATGTTTTACTGCACTTTATAAGAAATATAGTAGTATAAAGCAAAATGTTATTAGTTGTAGTTTTCTACGATCCTAAGCTCTTTTACATGCTGTTCTTCCTACTCTAGTATTTGTCCAAGAATGTGTGTGTGTGTGCATGTGCATGTGCATGAGTGTGTGTGTGTGTGTGTGTGTGAGTGTGAGTAAAGCAGTTTGTATAACTAAAAGACACTGTCTTGCTCCTTTTGAAGCTGAGTTAAATATCTATTTTCTTTCTAAGGAACCCTTTTAAAGGTCTCTGCTTTTAAATACCTTGTCAAATCAAATCACTTTCTATGAAAAATGCCTAAAACATTAACACAAAATGTAATAGTTATTACCTAAAACAAATATAAATTAATATTGAAGAGGTAAAGATGCATGAGAAAAGTGGGTCACAGATTTAATTTGTGGACACGTTTTTCATAGAGGTCCAAAGCAAAGTATACAGCAATAACATTGATAAAATTTTATAATTAGTCTTCTTTCTAATAGTAAAATTCTTCTATACTACTCAGATGTTTGAAGAGAAACTCATACAAAGGCTAATTTCACAATAAAGTTATTATTTTATTTAACTAATTAGGGGCAAGAGGAAAAAGGGAGTAAAAGAAAATGATTCATGGTACTAAATATATTCTTCCATTAAACCATAGTTAAGCTAATCTAATAAAACTGTTTGTGATGTTAAATGCCATTAGTAAATTACATATGCAGGTATAATACAAAAACATTTTGACAAATTATAGACTTAGGAAGTATTAGAAGTATGGGAGAAAAGAAAGAAAAACCTGAATAAGTAAGTAGTGACTGAAGCACTCATCAAGTTTCAGCTCTGTTTATAATATTGTCCACATAATGAATATTTCAGGTGTATCTTGAGATCCTTATATTTTTCAAAGCCAAGTAGACAAGATGCATTTTACATCTGCTAAAGACTTCTGATTGGCATATATGTTGAAAGACTTCCTCAAGACTGAAAGGTGGAATGTTCCTCAAAAGCCATAGCTATAAAATATTTATTCCACCTTCTTTCATAGAAAAGAATGAGTTGAGTCTGTGATATAAATCTCTACCAATAATAGCAACAAAATTACATGCTTTCTGTTAAATGATTATTCTTAGAAGGTGAACTAGGTCTTGTTTGTTGTAGATGATCAGAGTAGAATCAAGCAAGTATTGTTTACATTGTTCTTATGAAAGATAATATATTTTCAAGCATTTGCACAGAGGATGTAAGGTTTGCTACAGATTCTTTAAAAAATGATACTGCAAGAATTTTCTGGGATTGTTTAGCTTCTTTATTTTTAATTTTAAAATTATATTTTTTGTCGATATCAATTTCTCTTTGTGAGAACCTTTTGTATATTAAAATGCTATAGCTATACCTTTGAGTATACTTTTTATTAAGCAAGGCAAAGACTTGTGTGTCTCCAAATGTTGCTTGAATCTCCAAAGCCAGCTGAATAAATAAACACTATGTGATCTGCAGCCCCAAAGTCTGCAAATGACTCAATATGATGTAAAAAAGAAAAAAAAATACCCAACTATAATTCCTTCTAAGTATTTCTTGGAGCCAATGATCAGCAGTTTTGTTTAAGTTCTGGGACCCCTGAGCCTCCATAAAAATAACTTTGAAATATTATATTATGCGTGAAAATTTTACACACATGCACATTTATAATCAGCAGGCAGGCCCTCTGCCCTTCCTCAACCTGATAATCAACCATAGTACCTACTCAAACATGAAAAAAATAAAAGATTCAGAACTCCAAAGCACATAATCTTAGTGCCATTTAGAACCATGTGTATTTCTGAAATCCTCTATTACTGCAAATCTCTTGGTTGTATTTTCTATGGAATTGTCTGTTTCTCATTATCAAAGTCTAAAGAAATTTGATACAGTCATGTAACACTTGGCAAAGGAGTGTTAGAAAAAATGCATTTCAGAGTGTTCAGCTTATCTTTTCTTTCCAAAGCCGTAACTACTGTCTGACTTCCCTCCTCTAGAGAAGCCAGTTGGGAGGGTGATGAAAAAAAAAAAAAAAATCAAACCAAAGTAAATTAAGAAATGGCCCCATGCCTGAATCAATCACAGACATCAGCTTTTAAACAATGAATTGTAGTTAACAGGCACTAGGGCGACATTAACATGGGAAATTCTTCCTCTGGAAAGTCACTTTTTGTAGAATGTGTACCATGCAATTCTTTACAATAGTTTGCCAGGATAAGATGATGTGGGCAAAGTCTGAGGTTTGCAATGCCTGTAACTGTCATCATCAGATATCGACTGGCCTCAGTAAATCAGATTATAAACTCTCAGAGATGATTTATTTTATTCTTTAACATGACCAGAACTCAGGGACTACATGTCATCTTTTCTCAAGAGTGAAGATGTCGGAGAAAGAAGGTTTGTGGGAAAATTGTAAAAATGAACATCGAAAGAAGCGTATTTTATTCCAACAGGTGTTTTTCTTCCTGCTCACATAAGTCAGTTAAGTTATTCAGATATTACACAAATAGTGTTCAGACAATTCAAGATGCACATCTGATCAATTAAGATAGAACTCTGTTTTTGCAATGCAAGCTTTTAAAAAGCATTGTAGTTAAAATACACAGCAAAGACATGCTGGGATAATTGACTGTCAAAGTACATTGGTACCATTGAGTAGACTTAAAATAGCAGGAAATGCAACTGAATACTGGAGAGGAAATCACTATTTCACTTTTTCAAATAAAACATATTGTACCTCTGAGTTCACTATGGGATATTTGTGGAGAGCCTGTAATTAACTCATAATGATGAGAACCACAGTAATAAACATTTCCTTAGCAAAACATTCACTTGTTTTCATAATTTCATACTCTTTTGCTATTTCCATGTTGGTTTTTAGTTAGTCTGTCACTATTAATCAAGAAAAGAATGAAACTGAGGGCAAATAATTTCTCTAGAAAAGGAATATTCATTTTAATTATGTAAGAACACTTCTTGATAAAAACTAGCACCTCATCAGAGAGTTCGTGTAATCTAAGCAGAAATGAAGGGGATTTTTTGACATATTTGTAAAATTGTACTTTGAAAACCCAGAACCAATAAAATCCAAATGCCTCTCAATTCCAGAGCACCTACAGCAGCTGCTTCCTGATTTGTCTCCCTCCTGTCTTCCTGCACACAGCTGTCAGATTAATCTTCCCAAATACCTTTTCATCATGTCACTCCCTTGCTCAAAATCCTTCAATAGCTGCTCAATACCAACAGTACAACGTCCACATTCCTTGACCAGGCATTAAGCCCTCTCTACAATCTGGTTCCAATTTTCTTTTCTTGCCTCATTTCCCACAATTCCCTTACAAGGTAGTGGCCTACGTGAATTCTCTGCACCAGTCTACACAACTGCCTTTGAAAATTCACCATATGCTTTCTTCTTTTCCTGTTATTTTCTCAAGTTGTTCATTCCCTCCATTCCTTGGCTTTACTTACGCACCCTTTAGTTTTGCTTTGGATCACAGCATATCCTGTCAGATACGATGACCTGTTTTACAAATGCATCCTAGCTCTTAGTGAAATTGCAAGCTCCATGAGAGCAGGCATATATCTCATAGTTCTTTGTATCTCCTTTGTATTTTCCACCATTTTTAGCACGGTATCTCTCACAATATAGGGGAACTCGATAAATAGCTACTGATTGATAGAGCAGTTGTTACTATAATACACAAAGCATTAGCCCAGCATCTGGTTGCCTTACCAGTGTCATTTAGAAATAGCTGGTTTATAACCAAGACCAAAGATCCATCCCAACCACCAAATTTCTTTCTAATCTTCCCAAATTAAGAGGCAGAGAGAGAAGCACAAAAATCTTCCAAAGTATGTGGGCTGACTTTATGAAAAATTTAAATCTAAACCTAACTTATTGCATATCAAAATGTATGCCAAAATTAAATAATTCTAATGAATATAACAAATAATAAAAAATAAGATAGCTTAGGTATTCGAAAGTGGCTAAATTCATCATGCAATCAAAATTATGGGGTCCAGTTTGGCTCTTGGTATGCTGGCTGGGCTTGATGAGAGGACTCTGGTTGCAATTGCCTGTCTAGGTACATTGCTTTCACTTTTGTCCTCCTGCCATCCATCCTCACAGCAGACGGGAGCATATTTCTCTAATGAAAATCAGATCATGTCACATTTCTGTTTCAGTCCTGCCAATAGTTTCTCCATCACACTTGAATAAAGTCCAATCCCTTTCCATGATTTACAAGACCTGTTGCTCAATCTCATCCCCACCATCCCTCCTATCGTCCACCACCCTCCAGCCAGCCTGGCCTCCTTTCCACTCCTCCAACATTTTTGCATTTACTGTTTCCCAATCCAAATGCTCTGTCTTGATCTTTTCCTAGCAGATTTCTTATGATCATTCTCAAACATTTATCCTCAAGAAGACCTTTCTTACACCAAATCTAAATTCGGTGGCTTCTAGTCTACTTTCCATCATACTACGCTATTAACACAAAACAAACAAAAAAACCTCTGCTAGTATTGGGAAATAATCCTATTTAGTTCGTTATTTACTTGCCTATGTCTATCTCTTCATTAGAAGTAAACATCATGAGCCAGGGATTTTGCCTCTTTTAATCACTGTTGTGCCCCCAGAAAATTGCTTGGTATGAAGCATGTGGTCGATATTTGTCAAATGAATAAATTTACCTAAAATTACATAGCTAGTAAGTGACATAACTAGCCTAAAACTCAAGTTTCCCTGTCTCTGTGACCAATATGGTACTGACTTCCACTCTGTCCAGTGCTTATGGTGCCACAAACATCTTCCTCATTGTTCTTATTGGTGAGCGTAACTTGCTCTAGAATGCACAGAGCAGAAGCCTTAGGTCCAAGAAAAAGACACCAGAGAAAGTCACTATGCCTGTCTGTCCAGGAAGAGCAGCTTGCCACAGACAATCTGACAGAACTATAAACCAGATTTCAATCCACACTGAGAAAGTTATCACAGAAGTCGGCTGGAGGAGCAATCATATCTTTTTGATGAGATCACTTATAAATTTGTTAGAAACAACTTAGTATTTATTCCCAATGTATAAGGCATAGAGAATAGAATGGGTGGAAAGAAAAACTTCTATGTGATGTACATTACAGAAGTTATATCAACAGCATGGACTCACTAATTAGATATTGAAGAGAATAGGCAAAGACAACAATGAAGTCACAAAACAGGATGATTGCGAAGATGGTGCTACTGAAAGAGCTAGGACACTCGGAAATGAGAGAAGGCTTAGCAGATAAAGCCGGGGGGATACTCAGCCTTGTTTTAGATTTATAGGTCTTGACGTGTTATTGGTGCTCATAAAAGATTTGTCCAATGTCTGCATTTCCCAAGAGAAATGCATGTTCTTTAGGAAGAAGTAAACTGAGGAGGAATAACTGCAAATTCTTTAAAGTTTGGGGCCCTCCCTTTTTCCTCCCTCCCTCCCTCCCTTCTTTCATTCTTCCTTTCTCTTCCTCTCTTTTTCTTTCTTTCTCTAAAGCAATATATAACTATTTATACAGTAAGCACTCCACAAATGCTAGTCAATAAATATTCCAAAAGCCAAACTTAGCTAGATTTGTTATCTTAAATATTATTCATGTTCCAAGGAGCTTTGCATAGCATGAAGAACGATGATCTTAAGACCAAATAGATCTGCCTCCTGCACTTCTTAACTCTGTGGTCTCAGGCAATTATGATTCACTTTCTCCACTTGAAATTAGAGGCTAAACAAACCTCTGTAGGGTTCTTGTGAGAGTTACAAAAAAAAAATAATATACTTGGAACATTTAGCCTGATGCTGGGATCATAACTGATGCTTAATAAGTGGCAAAACATTAATATTATTGATTTTCAGTTTTACTTGCCTTATGTTGGGTTTTTGAGAATTGCTATATAAGTTTAGAGAAGTACATGCCACTCTTAAGCTTGAACTTACCTTATCTTTATAAGAAAAAATATCTTAAGTGTCTAATTATATCTAATATTGTGAAAGTAAAACTATAAAGTTGAGGAGCAATAGTATTACTATTGAACTATGTAAAACACAAAGAAAGTATATAGTGTATATATAACACAATGACAGGTGAAACATTAAATTTTACTTTAATCTACTGCCATTGGGCAACTTATGCAAATATTATTTTTTCTTTCCAAAAAAGAATTTTGTGTCAAATTAACTCACAAAACAAAACTGAACTCAGTGTTTGTATGTTTATTTTTTGTTGTATTTATATTAGCTTGTCTACCCCAACCAGAGTATATATGCAACATATTATTTCAGTTCCCTCATAAAGATACAAAAGTAGAAAAGGCAGTGCTAAAAAATAATCCAGTCTTGCCTATATTGAAATCAAATCTCCATTCTAGCTAAAGTATAATCTACTGTCTATAATGTTAATCCTATAACCTTTTGGTAACAAAGTTTTACTTATACAAGTTCATCGTTAGCTAGCACTGATGTTGACCATCATGTGATCCTTAGTACATGATGACTAACTTAAAAATTAGAAAAATATTATACAGTAATACCACAGGGATTGATTTGTTGGGCCCTACTGACCTAAAATTACTTGAAATGATAAATGTGTTGGAAAAAGAATAATGAAACACTACAATCAGACAAAGGCATTCAAATTATGCTTCCTGCTACAGATATTGTTTTAAAGATGTAAATGCCTCATATGTCATGATTCTGCAACAATTTATTTGCAATTTAACAGCATAGTAAAGACAAACATTGCCATTTATTGCCAATTGGGAAGAGAAAAAAAAATGAGAAACTCTGTGTCTGGGGAGGGATTCTGTAAGTTTGGCACATTTGCTGGTTCTAAAATTAAAATGCTTTTCTGAATGAGCTTGTCTATGAGTGTGTGGTAGCCCAATGTTCTTCTGACTAATTCAGATTGCTTGAGGCCATGAAATCATTGAGTGGTTCCATTCATGAACAGGAGATGATGCATGACAAAGCTGTTCAGAGGAAGTTAGCTAGGAAGGACTGTACTATACCAGAGGGGTTTTGATAAAACTTCCATCCAGGCTACAAATTGTAGACATTGATTTTAAATAAATTGTGACTGATGATCAGTCGATGACGATTTCCGTAATCATTATGCCATCAGTAATTTATCAAGGAAATGATATTTTTGTCCCTGATGTCACATTGGTCCTGTACTGAGGGAATGAAGAACATGCTGTGATTTTTTAAAAGCCCTTATTAAGACCTGACTGGTTGTGTTATACTTCCAGTCATAAAGTAATCAGTGGGATGGCTAAAAGTGAATAAAACATTTGTAAAGTCCTGCTAGGTTTGTAATAAAATTCTTTTGACAAAACCTTCTATAGCACAAAGGCAGAGATCTTATGCTTACAGCATTTTAATTAAATCTCCTTTATCAAGATTGTTCAGTGTAGTTGCCAATATGCTTTGGAAAGAGATATTGCCACATGCTGGGCAAAGCAATCTGCTGAAGAATCTCCTCTTAACCTTCCTAGACCACTTTTTTTCCAGTATACTTTTGTTCTCTTTCGATAGATTGCAGCTACTTCTTCACAACCATGATTTTCAGCATGTGTGTACTCAACAGGTACATCCATATCCTGCATTTATTCCTGTTAGACACAAAATTGATGAACGATATTCCCATCTTTAGAAAAAAGCTAATGACATTAAACACTAAATGTCATAAGTATCTCTTCACTAAAAGTGAAAGTGAGCTGAGAAAGTCAACGACGATGATATAATTAACAAAATTAACAAACGTGTTTTGAGATTGCCATTAGAAAGTGAATTATGATTAGATTGCAAATGTTATAGAATCAGTTATATTTTTATAGAACATGGCTTAAATACATTAAACCAGTGAAGTTTCAAGAATTTCACAAATAATTTTAGTTTGGCATCTGAAAAGTTTAACTATACTAATATAAAGCAAAGTACTTTGATTGGAATCAGAATATAGAGTATTTGTTTTAAAAATATCATTGTTTTATTTGCTCTATTTTTAGAGACAGATTCCTAATAGGAGATGACACTTATAACACATGTCCAGGAAATCTATATTTAAAGATGAAGTAAACAATGAATTACTTGACACTGACTACATATACTTCGATTTTTCTGAAAGCTAAAAAGTGTATAGATAAAATTGTAGTTGTTTTCGACAAACTTCCTTTTGTTTTTGAAATATTCCCATCTTCACTGGTCTGAAATAATCACTGTTTCTATGATCTCAACTCTTGATGTATTATATACTGCTGGCTTGGTTTCCTGGCTTCATTACTTTATTATTTATATTTATTGTGGTTAAAATATACATAATATAAAATGTACTATGTTAACCATTTTTAAGTGTACGATTTAGTAGCATTAATTTCCTTCAAAATGTTCTATAAGCAGCACCACCATGCCCAGATTCATTACTTTTAAGCTGTTACTTCTCTTCAGTTTGTTACCTGTAAAATAGGGGTGATGAACCAACTTTATATTGTTTTTCTGAGAAATAAATGAGATGATAAAATATGTGTACCCTGTCTGGTACTTATGAAATGCTGAAATATATACTCCACATTTAAGCTGTTTTCTTCTAATACTGACAACAACTAATCTTTTAAGAGCAAGCCTAATTCACCACGATATAACAACTTGCATTTATTTTATAGAAAATGCTATGTATTACAAATACTTCCACAAGACTATCTCACTGGAACCTCACCATAAAGCCCCATGTAGCAAACAAGAAGACCAAGTTTGTTTTCCGATTTACGAATAAAAAAAAGTGAACATCTAAAAGCTTAAATCATTTATACATTGCCCCACAGTCACTGAGTGGTGGCATTAGGAACAGAACCCAGCACTCAGCACTTAGAAGATATGCAATTTTAAATGTTTGTTGAATAAATTAATTCATTAAAAGAACTTAGGGCTCCTGGCCTCAAGTTCCCTGCTCTTTCTACCACAGGATACTGACTGATTCATCAACTGATTTATTTATCTCCAGTCTTTATTCAGCACTCCTATTTGCCAAGACTCTCTCTTGTAAGGTCGTGAGGACTAACTGCAAAAAGCCTGCGGGCTAACAATGGGCTTTTGCTTCTTTTAATTCTTTGAAGTTGACTTTTTTCTCTTGTTTTGATTGGAAAGGAGTGCTCTGGGTAATTAAAACTGGGGTTCTGAGTTTGATAGTCTGCTCATCAGGCAGGTAGCGGCCTTAAAGATCGCTTTAAATCTTTAGCCCAGGCTTTCATCATGTATGTAGAAGGAGTCTGTCAAGGGACACACAGCTGTGTAGACTTCAAAAGCCCCCTAACGGATGCTACATTTTATGTACTTACAGGCCTCTGAGCAAAGTTTAGAATTCAGAAGCTGATGAAAGTCTGCTGACTCTACACTGCACTGATGTTTTCTCAAGTACATCTTGTTTGGTTAGGTAAATACTTTTCATGAATCTGTTATTCTTTTTGAAAATTATTGTTTGTCCTTGAGTGATGTGTGTTTTACTTAATTCTTACTTGTTGAAATGCCAAGAAAAATGAGAGGGAATATAAATCCTACAGAGTGGAAGAGAGACATTTAAAGGGAAAAGACTTAAAATGACAAAACCCTTTCTAAATTGTGTTATCATACTTGAAGTGCTAAAACTCATCTTGGTCTATTCTAAGGAAGTCATCCATCTCACTTTCTCAAGGCACATTTCCAGACTAAACTGGACTTTGGGACATAAACCCTACAGTTAGTGTTCTATGGGACATGAACCCTATAGTGCACTGTTGAGGGAGATGGGAGAATGTGGAGCATGAATCCTAATGTGAGTTTGACCCTGTAGAGAGTGGATAGACTTACCTAAGAAGGAGTTAAGATGTCATAATATGAAAGTCTGTAAAAAGAAGTATTCTCTGAGAGGAGAGGAGACCTCAGACAGAGACAGAGGCCAAGAACTAAGGACAACCTTGTAGAGGGGAAGGAGGCTAACACTTAGGTCTCACCTATAAAATTGGTTCCTCTTTGAATAGTCTGAGATCAGCTCAGTTGTCCATGGATCACTTGTACTGGCATGATCTGGGATTGAAAACACAGCCCTGTTCCTATTAGTGATCCTAATTCTGGGTTCATCCTGCCTTCTTCTGCAATAGTTACCTAGGACATCTGAGTTAGAACTGTTTCACTTCCCGTGGCAATGTGTTTTGGAAACAAAATAATTTGGGATGTGTGGATTAAAGTGAAGGAGGGAATTTAAAATAAAAAGCAATATACTTAAGAACTATTTCAAAAGAAAGGTAACTTGGGCTCTAAAAAACATCCAAAAAAGAAAAGATGTTTTATTAGAGGAATAGGGAGATCGTTAAGAAAAAATATTTTACTTGGTAAATTTTGAATATTTTGATATTAAAATTTAAGATATAGAACACATGATACATATCACAAAAGCAGCAGTAATTCACCAATTTAAAACATTCAAGGAGAATGTATGTAGTCACATAACTAATATTTTTAGTTCAATAACATGGTTTGCAGATTTATAAGCATTATAATTTTTTTAAAAATCTCTTAATATAACAAGTGTTACTATACCATATAAATAAAAAATTTTATTAAATTTTTAAAAGTTTTGAGAAATATAAACTTCTTATGTAGATTTTTCAAACGAATGCCATTTAAAAATATTTTAAATGTCATTTGAAAAGAGTAAATACCAAAATTTACTTCTAGACATATTCAAGACTAAAATGTATCAAGTTTCTATTAAAAGCATATGAAATGATTTATTCTGTGCTATTAAACTTTTATCTCTTGTTAATCAAGCCATATTGACTGGAAAGTACAATTAAAGCTGTGAGAAACAACTTTATAATTTTTACTTGAATGAAGAAAGGGTTACTGAGAAGTAAGAAAAATATGAGAATCAGGACTAAGAGAGTGGAAAGTAGTAAAAATAAAAATAACAATGCGAAGAGATCATTAAGGAAGAAATGATAAACTAACAAACTGGGGTAATATAGGAAGAAGAAGGGGAGAGAGATGAATGGAGGGAGAGAGAGACAAGAAAAAGGAAGGACAGAAAGGGAAAGCAACTTCAAAGTGCACACCTCATTTATGAAATGGTGAGAGAGAGAGAGATAGAGAGAGAGAGAGTTTTTATTCCCAAATACAGAAAATCCAAAAGCAGCAGCTACGCTTTGCCAATCCACCTTCCTCTTAAAGAGGAGTAACATTAATGTCAGTGTTTCGTGCAAGTCATAGCAAAACTACAGAGATTATCTTTGTGCCTGTCAACAGATCATAATGAGTATTTCAGAATTTCCAAAGATAATTTAGAAAAATTCCAACAATATCTGTGTAATGTCATACAAAAGGACCTGGGGAAACTCAACATACATCATCTTGAAGGATGACACCATATTCCATTAGCTTGCTTTTGCTTTGACTTTTTAAGTGGCTTTTAAAAACATTTTTGAATTTTTAAACACATTAAAGAAACACTATAATGCTTTTTAGTGTGTGAGTATGTAAAGTACATTTTTTTGCAGCATAATTGAAATCTAATTAATCATTTTCTCTAGAGATTTTTTTTTAATGACAACTATTGTGACAACAATGGAAAAATGACTTTGCTCGTCACCATTGAAAATGTTTCAGTTGGCGCAACAATATAACTTTGTGAAAGCTTGTACGCAATTTTACTAGTTATTTTCATACAATTTAAAAAAGAAATTAACAGTCAAACTGAGACACCAGTGAACTCTTACATCTTTCTCAGGACCAGAATTGTTTCTTTATCTTTTAAAATAAGAAACTGATTTATCAGCTATTTTAATTGTATTGATTTCTTTTCCATTTGTGAGTTAGGGGAATAGTGTTCCCCCTTTAACGTAAGACTCAACTATTAAGCATTTTTTTTCTCATAGTTGTTTTAGCTCTGATTTAATTATCTAGAAAAACTCACCCCCGCCCACCACCACCAACTGTACCTGAAATATAAATGCTTGGTTGTACTGTTTATGAATGAACTCTGAATTTTAGTGCCAAATGGTTATTTTCTGCTCATCTATCTGGAGCTCACACAAACAAATAAATGTGTGGGCTGTCCTATACGTTCAAGCCAGTTGACTCATAAAGGAACCTGCTGTCCTCCTCTTGAGACTGTATCAACAGCTTGTACAATCCATAACGGCAGCCTACGCTTTCTCTCAGCTTTCCTGTAGCTAAGAGGTTCAGGGCTTCCTGTTTATCCCAAGTTCTGGAAACCATGTTTTGCATTTGAAAATTGGCCTTCCAGTTTGAGGCTAACACTATTTCTTCAGGTCAAGACACTAATTCTTCAGGTCACTACATTCCCTTATAAATATATTCTCAAGTTATTTCCTCCTTAAAAAGATTTATTATTTTGGATTTGGGTAATTCCAATATTTACTATGTTATTACTCCCTATTATCACCAAGAATCCTCGTTATAAATCAATCTAAAAAACTTTGGTATTTGTTTTGCTAAGAATACCAACCAAATATTGGGATTGATTTGATGATTGACACATGCCATGGTCAAACACTCAGCTTTTCACCTATGTACAGTGTCAGGGAAGGTAGATAAAACACTTTTTTTGGATAAATAACTTTGTTATATGTTGAGAACACATTCCTCTCCATATTGTACTGTAACGAGACAATTCATGAAAATATTAACATGTGAAATTTTCTAACAAATCTCGTTTATGTTGTATCTCATGGATTGGATTTCAAAAACTTTGATTCTATTCCTGGCTTCATCACCAATAATATTATACCAAACTTCTGTTTCCTTACTGTAAAATAAGAGTCACTAGATGGCCTGTACGTTTTCTAGCATAAATGTTCAGATTATACAGGGCTCTGTACACTGGGATGTGAATTTAAGGCTTCATAGGAAGACGCTATGGACAGTGGCCACTTTATTCCTTAATTCACCTCAATTTTAAGATGAGATTCTAAACCTTATGATTTCTAAAAATAGAAATCTATTGATATGTCTGTTGGCAAGAGGGGAGACGAACTGCACCATTTTAAAGCACTTTTATATTCCCCATAATTTTGTGCACCCAATTAACAGCAATGCTTGAAAAATAATAAATAACCAAGTCCAGTTTTACATAACATTTATTTTATGAGAACTGACAATGTTAATTTTGGTCTTTCAGGTCATAAAAAGAAATAAGTATCCAATTACACATATACTGGAATCAAACTTTCTAGATCAAATATTTTAGTCCACTATATAGTTTTTTTCAATTTATTTACAAATACTTTTTGAAAGAAATTCTATTTTGGGCTCTAATTTGATTTTTTATTCCTCACTTATAATTTTATTTTTAAATTTTATTTATTATGATAATAACACGACATGAGATCTACCTTCTTAACAGAGTTTTAAGTATACAAATCAGTATTGTTAACTCTTGGCACCATGAGGTACAACAGATCTCTAGAACTTATTTATTTTGCTTAACTGAAACTTATGCCCATTGATTAGAAACTTCTCATTTTCCCCTTCCCTAGTCCTTGGCACTGCCATTCCACTCTTTGATTCTGTGAATTTGACTATTTTAGATACCATGTGTAAGTGAAATCACATAGTATTTGTTTTCCTGTGACTGGCTTAACTAGTGTTAATTTACATAATTCCTCAAGTATCATCTATATTGTCATACATTACAGAATTTCTGAGTTCTATATTTTAATCCTAGAAAGTTGATAGTCCTACTTAATAATATATATGTATGCATACATATACAGACATATACATACACATAGTGCATATCTATCAAATACATCTAATATATATAACACCTAATAACTACCAAAAATACATATCTTGTTCATATATTATATATTGTATAATCAGTATATCTTAACTATATAGCATATTTACATACAGCTTTTAAACATGTAATATATTTATATATGTCACAATCGAAACTAATGATTAATTCATCCAATAAAAGGGAGGGGAGAGATAAGAAGTAAATGCAAAGATTTTGGTTTCTAAATGGATTTAGCTCTTTACTTTAAAGAAAATATGGGTCATGATCAGGCTCTTCCAATATAGCGTAGAAGCTAGAGGTTATGCACGCTTCCTCTCAGAACCACACCAAACTTATAACAACGCTACAGAGCAACCAGCATGTGGAGTTGCTTGAGGTCTAGCTGAACAGAAGCTCTACAACTAGGGACAAAAGTGACAGCTCACCTGAAAATGGTAGAAGGGATGGAGATGTAAAATGGCCCAGTACCACAACCACGTGGGGAGATGGAGAATTGGGAGGGCAATCTTAGCTGTAGAGACCCCTCCCTTACCTGAGGACTGAGGGGTTCCCAGCCCCACACTGGGCTCCCCAGCCCAGGGTTCCAGGGTTGAGGTGAGAAGTCTCTATAACCTCAGGCTGTGAAAATCAGCAGAGGTTGTGGTTGAATGAGATGGAGCTGCAGAAGGCACAGGCCTCCTCTAAAGGGCCCACACTCAGCCTTACTTGCTGATGGACTGGCTTGCTCTGAGCTCCAGTGCTGGGGCAGCTGGTGGAGATGCTCCAGGGACAGGCAGAGAGGCGCTGAGTTGCTGGGTTTCAGGGCAAAGGCTAGAGAGATGACTTTCTCCTGGGCAGAAGTGTTGGCAGTATCCATTATTCCTTGATTGAGTCCTCCCAGCTCCCAGCCTGCGGATGCAGGCAGCACCGTAACTGAGTCATCATTAACCTGGATAACAGATCGCTATGCCCACGGGACTCCTTGAGACTCTGCCTCTCCCAACTTGTAGGCCCACCAAAGCCGCTTCCAGAGGTTTATTTGACATGAATGGGCTGACTTGACTCCTGCTGCGAACTTTCATTAAGACCTCTCAAAAGTTCAAAAAATCCAAAGAAGCCGCATCTGGCTTCAGTGTGCCCTGTACCTCTTGCTGAGCAGTGCCACTAGTGGCAGCCAGCCTCGGTTCCTGGTGTGGCCCTTCGAGGCACCTATAAGCTCAGCATGGGTGGCAGCTATCTGTGGATTGCCTGGTGACTCTTATCAGGTGGTCCCAGAGGTGCACAGGCAGTGGCTGAACTTGGCCTTTAGCTGGACTCCTCCCAGGCCTGTGCCACGGGGCTCCACAGCACACATATTACATAAAGCCACTCTACTGAAACTGGGAGACTTAGGAGCCCTACCTAATACATAGAAACAGACACAAGGAAGCAACCAAAATGGGGAGACAAAGAAGCATGTCTCGCATGAAGGAATAGAACAAAACTCCAGGAAAAGAACTCAACAAAGTGGAGACAAGCAAACTACCAGATGCAGAGTTCAAAACACTAGTTATCGGGATGCT
>NW_006439192.1:17451515-17491732 GCF_000325575.1 Pteropus alecto | reverse complement strand
GATGAACAGAGAACTTTAACGAGATAGAAAACAAAAATAGAGATGGAAATCGTAGTAGGGAACCAGTCAGAAATGAAGAATACTATATCTGAGATGAAGAGTACGTTAGAGAGAATCAACAGAGTGGATGAAGCAGAGGACTGAATCAGCAACACAGAGGATGGTGTAGCAGAGGACACCCAGTCAGAACAGCAGCAAGGGAAAAGAATCCAACAAAATGAAGATAGTTTAAAGAGCCTCTGAGAAAATATCAAGCGTAACAACATTTACATCATATGGATACCTGAAGAAGAAGAGAGCAAGGAATTGGAAATCTATTTCAAGAAATAATGACAGAAAACTTCTCTAACCTGGTGAAGGAAATATACTTACAACTCCAGGAAGCTCAGAGAGATCCAAATAAGAACCCAAAGAGGCCCACATCAAGACATATCATAATTAAAATGCCAAAAGTTAAATTCAAAGAGAGATTCTTAAAAGCAGCAAGAGAAAAGCAATTATTTACCTACAAAGGAGCTACCGTAAGACTGTCAGCTGATTTCTCAACAGAAACTTTGCAGGCAGGAAGGGTTGGGCACAAAATATTCAAAGTGATAAAAACCCAGGACCTACAACCAAGATTACTTTACCAAGCAAAGTTATTGTTTAGAATCGAAGGACAGATAAAGAGTTTCCCAGACAAGAAAAATCTAAAGGAGTTCATCACCATCAAGCCAGTGTTCCGAGAAATGTTGGAGAGACTTCTTTAAGATGAAGAAAATAATAAGTATCAAAAAATCTAAATAAATAATGGCAATAACTACATATCTGTCAACAGATACTTCAAACAAAAAAGAATTAAATGCTCCAATCAAAAGATAAGTTGGCTGAATGGATAAGAAAACAAGATCTTTAAGGAGGCTGCTTACAAGAGACTCATTTCATCTTAAAAGACATACACAAACGGAAAGTAAAAGGGTGGAAAAAGATATTTCATGATGGCCCTAGAGGCTATCATGCTGAGTGGAGAAAGTCAGATAGAGGAAGACAAATATCATATGATCGCATGTATATGTGGAATCTAAAGAACAAAATAAACAACAACAACAACAACAGAAACAAACCCACAGATACAGAGAACATTTTGAGGGTTACCAGATGGGAGGGGGTTAGGGGCATAGGGATTAAGAAGTACAAAATGGTAGTTACAAAATAGTCATAGAGATATAAAGTATAGCATAAGGAATATAGTCAATAATATTGTAATAACTATGTAAGGTGTCGGGGGGCACTAGATTTATTGGGGTGATCACTTTTGAGTTATATAGATGTCTAATCACTATTTTGTACACCTCAAACTAGTATAATATTGAATGCCAACTATAACTGAAAAAAAAAAAAAAAAGAGTCATATAAACCCATGAGCAGGGTAGGGTTGGAGACAGATTGAATAGAAACTGATGTAAATGATATCCACGCAAATTAAAATTATCCCTTAACCTTTCATCTCATTTCATTTCATTTCCTTTCATTTCATTTCATTATGGCACAACGTCTATTGCTTAAAAGGAGATATTGAACCTCAATAGCAAGGCAGGTTTACTCTTTCCTTTTCTAAATTTAACCAGTAAACATTACCTTAATGCTAAAGGTTTAGGTATGTAAAGCTGTGAAATTACTAATTCACGTGTATTCCCTCTTATAATGTCTTCCATATGGATAGGATTTTCATATCTAAAATGTATCCATATGGAAATTCTGGAGCCATGAATTTACCAACTATGTTTCCAGCTGCTGGTGTTCTGAAAGCAGCATTGTCTCACCACAGGACAGCAAGGACACTGCAAACCGCACTGTTGCTGCACTTTGAGGACCTAGGGGAAGGAAGGGTAGCTCTTATTTTTGCTGCACTGAACAAAACTTATTTTTGGCTTTAGTTGGTATTTTGCTTAACATAGTGACTATTTCATAGCCTACAATTTTACAGTTCTATATTAAATGCATTTGTGCACTATAACGTGGCTTGTGAACATGTGGTCTGTGTCCCATAAGCATTGGAGTCACCAGTGGTAGTTGTCATAACACAGATTCCTGGGCTCCAAGGATTTCTTCTCCTCATGTCAGCACCATCTAGTACTAACACACGGTGGTCAGTCAATAAATATTTGTTCAGAGAATGAATTAATGAGTACTAAAAAATAAGAACCATTACTCTATAATAAAGACAAAAACAAATTGACCAAATGCAATCCCAGGCAAAACGGTCCTGACATTATTAGTAATCTTCAAAAAATTGGACCCAATAATTCAAAGGAAATTTCTACTAAATCTTTAAGTTGAATCAATGGGAAGGTTAAATGTATTTTACAATATTCTTCCCTGGAGACAGTCTTACAAAGACATAAAACAATCTATTAAACAATCTAGAAATTTTCTCTGCAGTACTCCCATAGAGAAGTTCAAATCCTTAGCAGTATTTTATAATTTCCCAAAGCTAGATTAAAAAAAAAGTAAAATAGCATTTAAACATTTTTAAATAATTGGATTATGTTATTTTATTATTTCTAGACAAACTCCAAGTGACTCAGGAATTTTGGACAATAAATAGTTCTAATATTTTAAAATTATTCAGTAGAAAACCATGTAGTCAGGGAAATAGTAAGAACAGCAGGAAAGATAAATTGAAATACAGTAAAAAAAAAAGTAGGAAAATGACTTTAAATGTCAAAAAATGAACAACCTAATGGAGAGAACATGCATGGGAGATGGAGAGTTTATTAGGATTTTTCAGAAATGACAGAAAATGTTAGTATAAATAGGAATAATCAGACTCTGAAAGTTTAAAAGCAAGAAAATGAAGAAAGATGCGATGTTCCAGTAGGACAGAACAAGGGGCTTGAGCCATTAAATAATCCTTCCCTGAGTGAAGCAGATTTGCCCGGTTTCATAGGAATCAAGAACACAGGATAAAATTTGTAGTAATGATTAATAGATCTTTGTAGTAAACTCTGGGAATGGTTTATCTTTAGTAAGTGAGACCAACTAAATTTTTTTGCTGAAGCAAGTCCTGTTTTTAGGAATAGAGCATTAATAAATGTATGAATCAAGGCAGGTCTTACCAATCATTTGGTCCTAAGATCAAAAGAGCAGATACAGATTCTATAACTGGATCTATGTACACATCCATGCACTTGAGAGAGAACAATGGCAAGGTAAGTATACTAGATAAGGAGGTTGCTCAAATATTTAGTTTTATGTTGAAACATTGTGTGTGTGTGTGTGTGTGTATGTACATATATATATATATATATGTACATACACACACACACATATACATATGTACATATAACAGATTATGATATATATTTCCTTCCCCAACCACTAACATGTTAGTCTAAAAAAACAGATTTAGCTAGCAGATTTTATATTCCATCATTTAAAATAAGCACTATAATGATGAGTAAATATAAAAAATTAAGGTGTTTTATATGGATTTCCTGGTTAATGACAAAATTTGGACCAAATTACCTCACTTTCATTACCAGAATTTCATAATTCAAATACAAATTATATATTTTATTCCTATATCACGCCAGTACAGCCATTCAAATACTCATGTTAAGATATTTAAAAATTCTGGTTATTAAAAAATAATCCCACATTTTAAAAAAGAAAAAGATAGAATAAATCTCTTAGAAAATAACTCCCAAAACAAATTCAATACAGTAGTATATTTAATTGATTTACTCTTTAATTACACAAATTTATAAACAATGTAGAAGACTTATTGATCCCTGATACTTAAATATCACATTGAATGAATAACGAATGGTATAAAATATGCAAAATAATAGCACATTAACCTAAATAACATTAATAAATTGCAAAGCTTAGCATGAAATTGAAAATCACTAATGGAACATTGTGCAGTTTGTTCATGCAATCAGCAGAGACTTATACATAATGTAAGAGTGCAACTGTTAGCAGCAGGCTGAGGAAGGACAATTTAACATGTTTTTATGGACAGACTGGATTGATCTTGGAAGTAGTTCCTGAGGAGATTCCACTTACCCCGAATAGCATCTTGGGAGACTGTCATAATTTTCCATCTGTATCTTAAATCCATACCATTTAGATAACCTATATTCTTTATATCAAATTTTATGAGTTGAAAAAATAGAATAAATTCGAAGAACTGATATGAAATCAGTCTTAACAGTGGTTATTTGATCTAAGGTTTTCTTCTATGGAATATTTCCATTTGAGATTCAAGTTCTATGTGCTGTACTTAAAAAAAATATATCATCTCCTTCATTCTGCATGCAGCACCTAATGTGATGAAATCTAAAAATATGCTAAAAAGGTAAGAATCACCTTCTTAGTATCCTGGACCCTCACCCTTGACAAAATTCAATATCGCACAGGAGTTAGTATATGACAGGGGCTATGGTGGACCCCATTCAAGGAAAATGAGTTATTGAACAGATTAGAAAAAACTTGTAGGACTATGTTTCAACCGTAAGTTGGTCCCTAGACATGGAGATTGATGATAACATTATTAAGTAAAGCTCTAGTGTTTTCCACTTTCGTTTTTACCTTAATATCACCTCTAAATTTAATTGGTATTTAAAAAGAGAATATAGTTTGAATTTGAACGTTTTGTATCTAAAGGTGAGTGTAAGGATGAGAGTTTGAAGGTGATATGAAGTTGTCAAAAGTCATAAAGCTGCTACTAATTTCGAGATAAAAATAAACTGCATTACCGAAGGAAAAGCTTAGCTAATACAACAGGGAATATAATAACGAGTTCACCTAATATAGTCCCTAAAAGTGAAAAGATTTTAGTCAAAGGAACTTAGAGAAGATGGAATCTGTTTGTAACAGAACACTCCGGGGATGCAGAGTAAGTAAAAATAGAGTTTTGTCCTTCACTCATTTCTATCCTCAATGGTTCATTTATGAGCTTCCTTCTGAGTTATGATCCTGTAGACTCACTTAGGAATCATGAAAGATGCAAGTGGTATTTCATGTGCATTCCTCATATTGTCTATGATACATTAATGATCAATAATAGCAATGCAAACAATTTCAATGTTAATATTTCCAAAAAAAAAAAGGAAATTTGAGGTATATTTAATGCCACACTATCTGCCTCACCTTAAAGATGTCTGGTCTTGCTCTATCATAAAACAATGGTGATTATGCTCAGGTGACCTCTTAACATCTTAAGCTAATCGATCCAGCTATGTGGAATGCTCAGTCAGATAACACCTGCTTCCTGCATATGATTTGCTACTACTGAACATTAAATAGTAAATGGATTAGCCAAAAGGGAGTTGCAGAGAAATATTTATGATGTGGTGCAAATATTAAATTTTAAGAGATTGTTATAAAACTCACCTTTATGGGGAATTGGTTAGTTATACACTTAAGTCATACTGATCAAAAAGCTTATTATAAAAATAAAATAAAAGAATGAATTCAACAGATTGATATAGAATTAGATGCTTAAAATAAAATAGACGCTTAGAATAAAAATTAACATAAAAGTATTATATCAACACTGGTGAAGGGGTAAAAGTTGCTTGTTTCTCCCTTGGTTTTTATGGATAATAAAAGAAAAATAATGTTTAAAATTCTCATTATCTTTTTAGAAGATCACAGATGATCCTACAGAGCTTCTTAGCTATTATTTATTATTGTGACTTTGAAATTATTACTTTTGACTAAGTCTTTCATTTAGTAACAAATTTTTACAAATGTTAGTTAGCTTGTAATCAATTTCCAACTCAGTAAAACTTTTATAAATGGAGATTAGTAAACATATTTGTATATATGAAAGATGAAAAAAAAAATCCACATATAGCACTAAATTTGTATTTAATACATCGAAAGTCAAAGTTATATTATCTTATCAATCCTCTTTGAGTTAATTTGGATCCTTAAATAAAAAACTCAGCCTGCTGCTAACATTCAAGAAGACTTATTTTTATAAATGTCAATTTGGGGATTTTTTTTCATGGAGAGTAGCACATAGACTTCATTGATACATTGAAAGAACTTCTTGGCTTTCTAAAGTTAGAAGTCCCCAAGTCGACTTTATGCTTTATTTACAAAATAAATGGACAGGAGAAAATCAGGAATATATTATTGCTTTAAATGATATTTGATAACTCTATTTCAAATGAGGTAGTATTAAGAATAAAGAACCAAAAATATAAAAGAATTGAAACACTAGAAAAATACTGTAAAGAATGGAAAGCATGTAAGTGCTAGAAAAATAAAAGCATGAAACCAAATCTGTATTTCTTAAACTTAATCATGTGATTTTCAAACTCTATAATGTATGGGAACAAAGAGCGCTACTTATTTAAAAATGGAGATTATAGGCATTACTTAAGTGATTCTGATTCAGCAGGTATGAGAAGAGTCTAGAAATATGCATTTTTAATTACGTTCCCAAGATCCTCTAATTACATCTAACTTTGGATACACTTTAAGAAATGAAATTTTAAAATGTGAACATTTATACAGTTGAATAAGAGGTATTGCAAATTGCTGTCCTCTGAATCTTGTTTTTAAGATATATGATATTCTTGATCATTAGTAAGAAATAGAAGATCCTCTTTTATAGGACATAAATTGTCAAATAGTATAAGGTAATTATGGAAACAAAAATACTCAACTGAAAATACATAGACTTCAACCCTTTGCTAAGCTTATCTATATACCATAAAAAGAATCTATTCCAAATGCTAATATTATTTAGAGACTCTCTAAATTTAGAATAGAAACTGATTGAACCAAAATGCCCATTAAACTACAAATTATTGACATCGTCTAAAACTTGGGTTCTTAAAAATTTTATAAATAACAAAAATAGCAAAGAAAAACATAAAACTATTTCTCAATTATAGCAATTCAGAAAATATTTGGGCTAGGGATTGAGTGAAACCAGAAAAATAAGCAAAGCTTTAAAGCTTTAAAGCATGCTTTTGCTTTGGGGAGCTTATGTTTTAATTGAGATCTTGATACTTGTGCTGTCACAGCCTCTGGAAGCAGAAGAGTTCAAAACCTAAGACTCATCTCAAGTGCAGATTCTAAAAAGAAAATTTTCCCCATCCATGAACCTGGATGTAAAGATCTAGATCTTTAGCAGAAGGAGAAATGAAAAATAACTCGCTGCCCAGGAGACTGCAAGAAAAATTGTGAATATCATAACTTGGAATTAAGCAAGAGTAAGGTTGGAAATCTATCCCGATAATTCATAATTATAAGTCTATAGGTCTTCAAATAAAAAGATAAACCACTTAAATTAATTGCCAGAAAGTGAATTATTATATAAACTCATTTGCATTTTTATACTCCAGTAAACAGAACATAAATTTAAAATACGCCACTCACAACAGCATCAAAAAACTAAGTTGTTATGAGTAAGTACAAAAAACTGTGCAAGACTGTTATGGAAAACTTATAAAACTTTAGTGAAAGATATTGAAATTGTCCTAAGTTAATGCAGAGATGGACCACATTCATGAATTAGTAAAATCAGTGTCTTAAAGATGTCAATTTTCCTTCGAATTGAACTATGGATTTAGTTTTAACTCGCCTCTCCCAAAACATTTTTTATTTTATAACTTGTCAATCCAATTCCTAAATGTATATGGCTGCCTTCAAAAAATCAACAAATATCAAACTAGAAAAGATGTGAGGAGAAGGGAATCCTCGTACATGGTTGGCTGGATTGCAAATTGATGCAACTACTTTGAAAAACAGTATAAAGATTACTCAAAAGATTAAAATTAGAGCTGCCATACAACCCAGCAATTCTACTTTTGAATATTTATCTGAAGAAAACAAAAACTAGTTGGAAAAGATGTGTACACTCCTATATTCATTGCAGCATTACTTACAATAGCCAAAATATGGAAGCAACCTAGGTATACATCAATAGATGAATGGATAAAGAAAAAGTGATACACACACACACACACACACACACACACACACACACACACACACACATACACATAGAAAAGATTTCATTCTTTTCTATGGCTGAGTAATATTCATATATATATAAGAATATATATATATGATTCTGGGAAGAGGAAGATGAATGAGAATCAGTTTTGTCCTTAAGGAGTCCATAGTCTAGATAACACTCATGGGATTTGTTGTTTTTTTCATCATTGCCATCCCGCATCCTCCCTACTGTTAAAAGTTATATAGAAAGGGGAGACGGTCAAATGTAGTTACAAAGGTTAAGGGCTTGGGATCACCTAGAATAGATGACTGAAATAAAATCTCACACAGAACCCATTTTAAAGACAAAAGAAATGAATCTATCGTTTTGAATTCTTAATCAGACGATTAAGAAAGTGTAATTATTGGCTACTGAATAAGATAACTTGTAGTATTTATATCAATTACATGCACTTCCTTTTAATTCTTTTAATTATGTACTTTAATGGCCTTACTACTGATAACCAGAAAACAACAAGGTTTAGTAATCATGTAAGCCTCATCACATTCTTCATTAAATAACTGGAGTTTTAGATCATTAGATCTGTCAAATTTTAGCTGAATATTCAATATATTTTATTGAATCTCAGGAAAACATTTTTAAACTCATACTAAGCAACTTGGAACTGATTGCATTGGTCACCAACTTTGCTCATCACTTATAGTAAGGCATCTTTCTTTGATCAGTTGAGCCTCATTATTCATATAATTACTGTAATTATTATGACACTAATGACTGTTGAAGTCTAAATGTGTGAAATTAATTCACTAACAAGTGTAAATATGTATCCATGAAAGGACAGTATAAAACATGAAAAATGAAACTTTGGTATTGTGTTAAAAATGAGAAAAAATTAGTACCATGATTAGAATATTAGTAGGGTATATGCACAATCAGTGAATATAACCAGAGCATGACTGTAGTTAGATAAATTTAGTTATAATTAATCCACATGGGAGTGAATACTCAGAGTACATGTAACTCTTCTCCAATGGATTAAATTGGAAAACCTAGTTCAGTTTCTTGAGTCTAAAACAAATTAATTCATAAAGGTGACCTAATGGTTGACACATTTTAGAATTTGAGGGTGACCTGGCTATGACAAGCCACCCCACTGATCACCAGTGTTTTTTGCAACTGATCTCAATTTTATATTTGTCCTTCCTGAAGCAGAATGCTTGGCCAAAAAAGGACACTTTTTTTTCTTAATGTTAAAGAACTTTCTATGTTGATTTCTGTTTATTTGAACATCTAGTATTAAAAAATAGCACTTGAAAATTAATAATAGAAATAAGAAATCCATCAGGCTAGCGGAGGGATGGTGTTTGGCCCTTATTCTCTAATAAAATGATAACCACCTGCCTGACTCTTAAGTCCACCTCACAGAGCGGCCAGTGCATGAATGCCTGACAGGATCACTTTTGGGATGGCTAAGAGGCCAACTCTTTCCCCCATATGCATCCCATGCCAAAACTGAGGGCAGGAACTTGAGTTTGTCCTGGGGAGGTGGGATCCCATGTGCAGGTGCACGCCAGCTGGAGGCTGCTTGCATGCCAGTTGGTGCCTGTAAGTCCATATACGCACTTGCTGTGATTCTGAGCCTGCCTGTGTCCCAACTCTCTTATGTGGTAAGCTCTCTGGAATACTGGTGATTAGGCCCATATTTTAAATGGTTTGTGACTGACAGGACAGGAAAACAATGCATTTGAAATAGCAGCACAACTCTTTTTCACAGATTTAGTTGAACAAGTTGGGCATCTCTCTTCAGTCTAAAACAAACAAACATGACACGGAAATATGTTATTGAAAATGCCATATGCCTGAGTTGGAGGATAAAAGGTTGATTCAATAAGAATTTGTCGAGCAATGAGTGAAGCAATAGGGGCAAATGCTATGAGCAATAAAAATACCCTTCCATTCTTTCTTCATTTGTTTTTTTTTCTTATAAATGTAGTTTTCATTCCCCTGCATACACAAATTGAAAATGCATGGCAGAGGGTAATGTAATTGGTCTTTTCCTTAAACATCCAAAGCAGTCTTAAAAACAAAAGTCCTGTACTTTGACATTCTCCAAGTTGGATTTGCCTTAATTAATTAGTTACATTTTTAAATCAAGATTTAATAAGACTCGACCAGGTGCCAGGTGCTGTGTTAGGATTCAGGTAGATAGGGATGAGAAGACACCCCTTTGCTCTTGAGAAGCAAACAACCTACGCAGGAAAGAAACGTATAACCAAATCATTCCAATCTAATTTAATGCACGGGTCAGTGCAAATTGTTAAGAACATCACTAATTGTGTCAGAGAGAGTAAGAAAAAGTTTCTGAAAGGAGCAGATAAGCATAGAAGAACAGCAAAGAGAATGAAATGAAATGCATGGAAGTGTAAAACCAGAGATTTTCCCTCTCTGTTAAAGGTGTGAATGTGTCATGCTTGAATGCAAAAGAAATGAGGGAGCTAGGAAAGTTGGGGCCATATTTGAAGGGCCTGGCAAGCTTGTAAATGAGCTTGAATTTTATCCTGAAGACAGCTAGGAGTTGATCAGAGGTTTTAAGCGTGTGAGTAATGAGATTTTTTCTTTCTCTTTGCGTAAGATAACTCAGTATTCTTATGGTAACATGGAGAGAATGAAGGCAGAATCCAGTTAGAAAGCCACCACAATAGCCCTGTTGGGCAATAATAAGTAGACACCTGAGTTAAAGAAGTGGATACAGGTATGGAGAGGACAAGGGGTTGGAGAAGAAAGGGATTAAGCAGCTAGAATATACAGGTCTAGGGATCGATTGGCTTGAGGCATGAGGGACAAGAGAGAGAGGGAGACACCAGCTCTAATAATCTCTGATAGCCTCTCCAGGAGTTATCACTTCTTTGGTCAGGAACCTTATTCTTATACCAACTGACTCTCTTTTGATCTCATTTAAGTCTTTTTTTTTTTTTTTTTTAGGTTCTCTGGGAAAATGGAAAACCATCACTTAGCATTCTCATAAAGACCTGTTGAATAATTAAAGACTTTTTTTGCTCTTGTTTTTATCTTTGTCTTGTCTAATTATACAATCTCAATTTTTTCAGAGCTAGAATATTTGATTGAGTTTATTTTGTTCTTTGTCTCTCCATGTCTTTTGCTGATTCACATCTGTTTTCCAAATGTCCAGGTCAATCTTGCAGTTTAGAAAAGGTTCTCCATATTTTTAAGAACCAATCCTTACATAGATTTGATGTTTTAGTGAGTGCTGTTGATTGCCCATGGGTATCTATCCCTCTCTTCAAGCACTGGCCCTTCCCCTATACAACCCATGTGCCTCCAGCTAGGCCACTGTGCTCCCTCGACCCCTCGGCCTGCCCCAAGGGCTACCCCTTTGATCTAATAGATGGCAATAATAAGTAGACACCTGAGTTAAAGAAGTGGATACAGGCATGAAGAGGACAAGGGGATGGAGA
The DNA here is from genome assembly GCF_000325575.1 of Pteropus alecto. Taxonomy (NCBI): domain Eukaryota; kingdom Metazoa; phylum Chordata; class Mammalia; order Chiroptera; family Pteropodidae; genus Pteropus; species Pteropus alecto. The sequence continues at coordinate 17,480,290 of NW_006439192.1, read as the reverse complement.
AGAAAGGGATTAAGCAGCTAGAATATTGATGACCGCTGTTGGCCAGGGTCTGAGAGCAGGAGATGAAATTTCCTAGGGCCAGCTAGGAAAATTCTTCCTTGCTACTCTGAGAGAAATAGCTGAAGCAAGTCCTTAGTGTTCTCATTGTCATGGAAATAGGTATGTCATAAACATGAGGTCTAGAACTAGCCAACTCCCTCTCAGCCTGAAGAAGAGGCTGGTTTATGGAGGTGGAGATAACTGAGAGGATTACAGAAAAATGTACTCAGCTACTAAGATAATAGAACACTGAAAACCAGGCCTTACTTCTGTGTTGCCATTTTGGTGAATCAATCACTTTCTTATGCTTTAGCCAGTCAGAGTTAGATTCTCTAATAGACAGCTGAAAGAAAGCACATTCTGGCATATTATATTCTCATTAATGTACTCTGATGTCAGATTTGCCTTTTTTTTTTAAACAATGTCCACATTGTAAGCCTCCTATTTCATTGCTTCAGGTTGTTTACAGATATATTTTAACCCAACCGTACTCAGTGCTCTGGAGCCCACTGTGGAGAACACAAATGGGGTAGAAAAGCCTTGGTCTCTGTTCTGAGTTCATAATGTAGTTTGGAAAACAAGAAGCACACACATTACATGCTATACACTTTGCAAACAGTGAAGGACAGTTCATGGCTGTTCACAGATAAGAGGGGTCAGCGTGGTGGGACTGGCTTTGGAATGTAGGGTAGAATTAGGACAAGTGGGAAACTGGATGACTTTTTGGTGAAGGGAGGGATAGAAACAAAGGTACGTTATGTTTTTGACACAATTAGGAGGTGGACTCTCTTGGAGCACTGTCTACTGCCTGGAGTCCTCAGAAAGAAGGCTGAGGGTCCAGAAAACCAGGCAGAGAAGTTAAGACCCCATGATTCAGGACAGTATACAGAGGTACACAATCTTCCTCCCATATAATGGCCGATTGTTTTCACTTCTTCAAATTCCTCCATACCATGAATGACCTGAGAGCAGGAGCAGGGTGTTAGTCACCTTTACACACATATAAATACTTATATATGTTGCCTATGGTTCATGTAGTGTTGGCACTGAGTGTGCTGGATGAACTTTGAGATCCTTTTGGACTCCTAGTTTATTACTCCCAGTAAATAACTTCTTGCCCACTGTAATACTATCTTAGTAGCCCATATTTTATCCTTCATGTAACTGATTAAATATTGGCTGGTTTTAGGACAAGTGATACTACTTGGTAAGTCCTACCAGCCTTGCAGAGTCTGTTCACCATAAAGCTTTGCTCTTTCTTAGCCAGTGTCCTATGATTGACATGCTTCAAAGCAGATTTTTATGACATTTCCCCATATTTTTCAAAATATGGAAAGTAAGATCAGCGATCTTTGAAAAAAAGACTGGGATATCTTATTTTATTTATTTATTTTTTTTACAGTAAAGAATATTCCTTTATTTTTTTATAACTTAAAAATCAGTTTTATTGGCACGTTAGACACATGTTAATTAAAATGATGGGTTAATGCTTTTAAAGGTCAAAGAACTGATGACAACAATATTAAATAATAAAACCATTTGGATTTTCTAACTTCTATAGCAGAAAAATCAAACTGGATGAATAAAAATTCTATGACTATCAAAGATAGACTTTAATATTAGAGTTACACCTGCAGATGACATAATTGCTTAATTTTTGTAATCCTTAAAACTAAGCCAGAGAAAAGTAGAGAACTTAATCATAGATTCTTAAAATCTGCGAAGTGTAAGGGATAAAAATGAGAGAATGATCTCTAAGTCATTTTAAATCTATTTTTAAACAACAAACAAAAGGAAAAAAGTTATTTCCTTTTTATTTTTGTGTCATTTATATTTACTCAGAAAAACAAATGTTTTCATAAATTATGGAAAGACAGTTTTTGAGGAGAGAAGGAGGAAGATTTTTAAGGTGATTTTTAAGACCAGTTTTTGTTGCTATTAGGCTAATGCCTAATTGAGATTGTATGTAAACATGAATTTATAGGAAAAAAATCCCCCAGAATTAGGCACAAAGTTAAGGAAATATTCTGAAACTGGAAGTTTCCAGTCAGTGTGGATATGCATAACATCTTCAGGGGAGGGTGGCCTTCCCTGAGGAAATTTGGACGATGGCGTCATGCTCCCAGGAGTCTTTTCAAGACTATCAAATATTTAGAGATTTTAGTCCATTTGGGAATGGCTAAGTTTTTAAACATTTATTACGTGTTTACTACGTTGTGGACACTGTGCAAGGCAATTTATATAACATGTTCTAATGTAATGCTTATCTCTTTACTCTGAGGCAATGTAATTTTTTCTAATTTATAGATGAGAAAACTAAGATTTGAGAGAGTAAGAGCACAAGAGGTAAACTGAATGCCACAGGTACTATAGAAAACATCTACAATGTAAATCCCACCATTTGAGTGTAGAGCTCTTGGAAAGTTCACACCATTTTCTTTGAAGACCAAATGGCCAGATGCAAATACAGAAATAATTCCCCCTTTAAAGAACTAATTATAGTGAGCAATCTAAAGTGAAACAAGAATTCACCATTTGAATTAAAAAGACCACATTTAACATAAGGGGGTGGTTTTGTGCACGTGTACATGTATATATGACTTAAGTTGTTATTTCATCTAACAGTCTATGAAATGAGGAAAGAGAAATAGGTTTAAATCACCTTGGCTGAGGAGACACTGTTCTTCACTGCAGGCACAGATACCAGGTGGTGTCATCATAGGGTGGCGCCTGGAGGGACAGTGTAAAATCATGGGAGGACAATGGGATATAGGATTAGAAGTCCCAGGTTCGAATCCTGTTTTCCGTTATTAATGGGTAAAAAACGTGAACTCTTTGAGCCTTAATTTCTGTATTGATCCAGTAGATAGTAATAGCTACTTTATTACATGAATTTTGAGGATTCATGCAAACTGTGGGCTTTGTAAACTATAAAGTGTTATACAAATGCCATTAGTATTGGAGGAAATACGGAGTGATGTCATTTAGTATCTTCCAAATTCCAAAGAAAATCAAAAGTGCTTTCCTGGTGTGAAGCCTTTGGCCTGGACCAGCCAGAGACTCCATTCATCAGAATGAGGAGACAGGATGCAACCTTGATGGTTACTGAAGAAGCACATCAAAGACCATGCAACGGCAGCAGCAGCTTTGCTTTAGCTTTCTCTCTTGAAACCAAGGTATTAATCAGGAGGCTGCAGAAGTTTGGTCTAGTTAGAGAAAACAGCTCTGCCCTTTATCTTCCATGAAAAAAGGTTCAAGGCAGAGATCTAAGTTCCTAGAAACAAGTTTCTAAGCAAGCAGCAGTCTCTTTCCTTCTGGAAGCCTGATTGGGTGCATCAGTCCCAGAGTTGATATCCTTTACAGAGAAGCAAAAGGAAGAGATTGCTTTGTTCTTTTAATGAACCAGTTTTTATTACTGTTCCAGACATAAATACGATCTTGCTTCCCCTTGTTTCCATGCATAAAAATAATCAATGTGCAAACAGCCGGTCTGCTTTGCAACAGCGACTCTCAATTTGCCCTTCGTACTGAAGACTTCATTGCCTTGCCAGACCTTGTCTTGTTCTCTGGTGATTTTATTGGGGTTGCTCTCACTACCTGGTTAAGACTTCCCTGTTCCTAGAGTGAGGCCCTCTGACACAGGGGTTCCTCCATCAGCCACAGAGCCTGGCGAGGGGTGAGTCATCTAGCTTGTTCTCCCAAAGAGCTGATAACTGAAGTGATATTCTGTTTGCACAGAGTGACTTGTTGGTGACTGATTAGACACAAGCAGATTGGGAGGCTAATAACAGCGTTGTCATTTCCACAGGCTTTCTTTTTTCTACACATGATCTTGTTCCTCTTCTTTAATTCTGCCCTAGATTTGGAAGGTAAGGGAGGAGGCATTAACGTGAATCCTGTTTTACAGGACTCACCTATCCAGTGTTACCTTGCTAGGAAACAGTAGAAATAATATCGGAGCCAAACCTCTAGATTCCAAATTTTAAGCCATTTTATCACATTGCACTTCTATTCTGGGAGAGAAGAGGAGGAATGTCTAAGAGTGGCCGAAATTCTCCATTTTCAGTGAGGATGAATAATGAAATCTGTTAATTTTATCTTCCTTTAGAACAGTGGTCCTTAACCCTGGTTGCACATTAAAATCATCTGGTGAGATTTTAAATAATCCCTTTGCTAGGACCTCACCCCAAACCGATTAAGTCCAAATCTCTCAAAGTGGGCCTTAGCATCTGTATTTTTCAAAACTCCCTTGATGACTTTAACTTGTAGCTTGGGTGAAGATTTGCTGCTTTAGAGTAATAATCAACAAAATATTGATTGCGTTTTTCACTTTTAAATCATCTTGGGAGTGTAGTAATGAAAAATCTAATAGCGACTTTGGTGGCAGCCTCGGATGATTGGCCCTGGCCTTGGTCCTTGGTGGGGATTTGGAGTTATCTAGAGCCTGACTGACAGGTGAGATGATAAAGAAACACTTTTACTGCTTGGATCTGTAACAGCAGAGCTGTCAATCCAGAAATTTTGTGAGATAAATAAATTATACTCTGGTTCCTTCACATCTTTTAATTATGTTACCTTAATAGCTTTACCACTGATGACCAGAAAATTAACTCACAGCACGGATAGTGACACCAACATGTAACTGTTGCTTTTCTTTATTAAATAACTAGTGGTTAGTTTTGACCCTGCTTATTTTTTTTCAAGTAATTATGGATAACTTTATTGATTTCAAGATTAAGTTAGTGTTTAATATTTTGCATACATCCCATTCTTTGGCAAGTGTTCCTCAGAGTGAAAGCTTCATAGGAATTAGCATATGTAACTGGAATGATTTTATATTTCTTAAAAAATTAACCTATTACTGACAAATTTGTCCTGAGTATTTACATGAAAAGTTCTCTTTGCAATACTTTGTTTCTCTTGTATAGGACTCTTTAAAATATGCATTAATTGAAAAGTAGACTTCTGTGTTAATCCCTGTGCTAGGTTTTGGGGGTCACGAATATGCACGTGCTACAGACCTTCCCTTACGAGAAATGCTATGATGCAAATATAAAAAATAGGAGGGAACAGCCATAAGAAAACATAAAATACTGCCATTTGTGACAACATGGATGGATCTTGAGAATATCAAATTGAGGGAAATAAGTCAGATAGAAAAATTCGAGAACAATATGATTCCCCTCATATGTGAGATATAAAACTGAAAGCAACGAATGAACCAGACAAACAAACAAAAACTCATAGACACAGATGACAGTCTAGTGGTTACCAGAGGGAAAAGGGGGAGGTGGAGGTAGAAAAGGGTAAAGGGGGTCAGATATATGGTGATGGAAGGAGACTTGACTTTGGATGGTGAACACACAATGCAATATGATGTATTATTGAATTGTACACTTGAAACCTGTATAATTTTATTAACCAATGTCACCCCAATAAAGGTAATTTAAAATAAGCAGGATGAAGATAGAAAGACTCCACAGAGGAAGTGAGTATTCACCAGGTCTGTGTAAGCCACTTCTCTATAAAAATATAGAGAATATACTTTTAATCTTCAATCTCCAAATCACCATATCCCATGAGTTCTAAGGCATTCATTTTCCAGATTTTATGGGAAAAATAGAAAGTTTATGAATCTTTTCGAAAGCACTTATGTTAGCTGTGAGGTCTATAATTAAGGGCATTTTACTATCAATAAAATATGGTATTTCATTTGCTGAATTAGATTTCCTTTCCAAAGTTTACTAAATATCTAAACACCAAGTTAATAATACCTTTCCCAATCTCATTCATTTGATACTAAAACTTGGAATGCCTTTCCAAATCCTTGTATATCAATTTCTATACCAATAAAATGCTAAATAGCTGATATAGTTTTCTCATAATATTTTTGGAGAAAAAATATTATAAACTAGTCTGAATTTTAAAAAGTTTTATAGTGCCAGTAGAAACACTACAGATTCTTAAGCTAATGACACATAGGAATACTTACTATTAAGGCATCAGAGTCATTTCTGAGAATTGAATTAAAAATGTGACAGGTAGCCCATAACTTTACGTAACTATCAATTAAATGAACTCTATATGCCCGGTGACTCGGGCTATCTTGAAATGCCAGTTAGTACCCTGTGGTCTTAATGCATTGTAACCTGGTGGCCTGAAATAATTAATGTACTTCCCTAAGCAATCTACTTTCTGACAGAACATAGCTAGGGCACCGAGCAGAATAGAGTCCAGTGAGTTAGAAGATCATTTTTCATTAGTTTTGATATTTTCCCCATTGTTACAGGTGCTTTGAATATTAAATCTTGGCCTGATCAGCATGCTGTTATAATTTAGCCATTTTTCACTTTCCCCCTCATGACATATAAAAATGGAAAGATATGACATTTAAGTGTATATGCTTCTCTGATTTCAGAATCAGACAGTTGGGATTGTTGTTTTACATTGTACTATATCATATTCAAAAAACGTTTGCTGAGAAACTTCTCTTAGCAATGTGCATATTTGGCTAATATGCTTTCAGCACTATTAATAGTATGTTATTAGAAAAATACAAAAAGTCCCAAACAGAAGTTCTTTGTAAGACTAAGCAGTACACTCAGCAGCTACTGTCTTCAGGTATCTGTATCTTTTTAAGATGCAACAATCTTTAAAACAATGTTGTTGTACCCTGTACGCAAAAGCCATCACTTCAAAAGCTTTTGATTAATTTGAGCACAATCAAGGGCATATGAGATAGCTTCCATTCAGTGAGCCAAAGCAATCCAATGCCAACTGCAATAAACCTATCAAGCTGTCATCAAGTCAAGCTGTGAGATAGACAATGACGATTACAAGCAATAGTTTCCTTCAGTGGTTTCATAATTTCAATTTTTTGTTGCATTTCCAGATTTCCAATAGTTGTAGTAAGAGTGCTTTAGTAGAGAAATATTTTCCCCAGGGGTTACTATCAACAACTTAGTGTATTGGTTTTTTTCTCCATCATTGATTCAAGTATAGAAGCTCATCAGGCAAAAAATATTGTGATTGTAAGTCATATATAAATTATTTAAAGGGATTCAGCCAATCAAAACAGAGATCCAAGTGACTACTTTCCTCTTGATGCCTTTGTAACTGCTACTCAAAAAGCAAATTTCTGATTGATAGAATTGTTCTGAAGTTACTTCAAAAAGGCCATTCTTTTGGTTGGGAGGAAGGTCTCAATATGAACATTCACATACTTCGACAATAACTCTTTCATGACAGCTTTACAGAGGAGGAGAGATAGAAAGACACCAAGATAACAACAAGCAGGAGAGTAAGGAAGCAGAGGGAGACAGTGATAGAGGGCAATGCAGATAATTAAGACCTATCCTGGAAGAAAGAAGATTAATGCATTTGGTGCTTCCTCACTTATTCCAGCTCTGCTAAAGAAAGTAATCCTTGTTGAATAATCTGTTACCCGAATACTCTGATTTAACAGCCAGTTTTTATTCTTGCCTTCCAGCTGAAATATTTTGCTCTCCATAGACAAGGTCACTATTTTACTTGACTTTATAGTTTGAATATCTCCTATAAGAAACAAAACGCCAATCACTTCTCACTTGCCTCAGTTAATTCCTCCACTGCATTTTGAGATTTTCCTGTTTTCTTTTTCCCCTTTTCTTAGGTGATATACCTTTTGCCTTAGTATTTACATACAATCATGTGTCCATTCTCTAATTAAACTAGTAATCATTGAATAACTCACTTTAAATAGAATTTGGGAAAATCTATTTTCTTGAATTACATAGGAGAGCTAGTACTCCCCCTTTTATTTCCTGAAATTGGACCTGGAAAACCTAGAACTTCCAAAGAGTTAGCAAAGCTATCCTCCAAAATTGCCAATAATAGATGCCTTTGATTTAATAGTACATTAAAAAATAACACCTTCTCCCCAAAGGATATTCTGCAATGTCAAACATACTTCTCATATGTTAAGCATTCCTGGTCAAGACAGGAAGCTAGATCTCCTGACTTATATCATCAATGGAAAACAGAAAAAAACATATTAAACCACTATTCTGAACAATATGGAGAATAAATAGACAGTTTGATAGATAAAGCTTTTATTTATACCTCAGTTAAGGAGCCAATTCAACAAATATATTGAGTTTTGACATTACAAAAATGTAAGAATTATAAATATTAACAACACTCAATGTCTTCCTTTAAATAAATCCTTTCCCCATAAAAAATTTTCCATTTTTTGTGACTCTAAGTTCAAATACTTCACCAAAAAACAAGAAACAAAACCCAATTAATTATGCAGTCTCCATGGCAAAGTTTGAGGATTTTAAAGTATAAAAGAAACAAAAGGTAATAAACTCACTATTAAGGCATTTAGCTTGGCAAGTGATTTATCTCTTTTTCTTTATCGCTTAGGGTTTTTATTTCACTGTGTGAGCAAATTTCCACTGACATGTAAGTTTTGGAGAATAGCCAGAAGTGAGGGATGGGGGAAAGAGAAAGATTGCCTAAGATATCAAAGACCTGAAGAAGGAAAAAAAAAAAAGACTGATGGAGCGACATTTGTGGTTTCAAAAATAGTACACCTTATCTAGTTTCCTGTTCATTTATCAAAGAAAAGCTCTCTTGGTTTTCAGCTCTCATTATATAATGAGATGTATAGAATAATTTTAACCAAAATAATTTTCTGTATGAGACATGTAAGAAGAATTCTGACCAAAAAATTCACTTAAATGGGAGAAAATTATCTATGGTTTCCTTGTGCTTTCAAAGATTCTCTTGATACTACTACTATGTAACTGAATATAAATAGAACCAAAAGAGATTTGCATGTCAGAATAGCCTAGTCAGAATAGTCACATGCATGACCCTCATCCACTGGTGTTTAGGCCAAATTTCTCAGTAATTTACACATAGTAGGCCCTCAAGAGATGAATTTCATTAAATTTATTTTTTATTGTAGTCTTTTCTAAAGGTTATTTTTGGTTCAATGTAGTTTTTTTAAAATTTCATTTAAGCTCTCTGTACAACAGCTGTATAAATATCTCTCATGTGGAAACTACTTATTTTCAAAACGAACCAGGCTGCTGCAAATAGGTAAATTGTGCCACAAATTCCTTTATTCGTTCACTTTATAAATACTTACTCAGTGTTCACCAGAACTAAGCACTCTGATAGGTGCTGTGGTGTTTTAAAGATTAAGACAGAGTTGTGTCTTCAAGGAATCTAATTACAGATGAAGGATTATGATGTAGGATATAAAATGAGCTCTATGACAAGACATCGAAAGGAATTTAAAGTGAGAAGAGATTATTTCCTTCTTGTGGAATCTTGGAAGGCTCCAAGGAGCAAGTGGAATTTCAGCCAGGCCTGGAGGGATGGGAAAGAGAAAGGAAATTCTCGGGTACTATATGGTTGAGATGTGGTCAGTAGAAAAGGAATGCAGTACAGAATTTGTTCAAAGATGTCCAGTTTGGCCAGCATGTGAGATGAGAGAATGGATGTTATAGGTGACAATTCTATAGCCAGTGCTCTAAACACTGTCATCTGTAGGTGGCTGGAGTAGATCTTTCTGAATGTCCTCAAGGAATATTCTATATGATTAATAAAACTGCCCAGCCAGAAAGCCTGAAAAAAGATGACAACACTATGGCTATTTATAGTCCATCTTTCTTTAACTTTAAATATACAGTTATATTTGACAATCTTTGTAATTTAGTTTATGTTGAATATGATATTAAATTCTACAGAAGGGTAGAGTCAAAAAAGAGGCCATGATATAAAATATGTAAGGGAAAAACACGATCCACTGAACCACATGTGCTGACACTGGCACAGAAAAAGCTAAACCAAAAAAATAGGCCTCGAACCCCTGTTCTCTATCTCTAGCACATTAGAAAGGGATATTGTTTCATAGAACAACACCCCAAGGTCCCCATTAGAACATGAAAATATTTATAGCAGTGGTGCTTTCGCTATGGGATTGCATGTTTTCCTTGCAAATATTTAACTTATGCTTTTGTGAGCAATGCACATGGTATAAAGAAAAGAGTAGGATCAAAGCTGATGTTGAGGGGTAAATTTTGTCCCAAACTACTGTTTTTAGAACACTTTTAATTAAAGGTGCCTATTAACACTAATCATGGCCACCAAAGAAATAGGAAATTTTTTATACTTAAGCTACTGTGAAAGCATATTCTGAAATAAAAATAGCCCGAGTTATTGGAGTTTTTTACTTCTTAATTTAATGAGATCAAAAATTTTTAATCCAGTTGTCAAAAATTAAGCCAAGCTGTTGTAGGAAATAAATCACTTGATCAGTGGAAGAGACTCTGCACTAACCATTCTGTCTGGAAAGCGCAGCTAAGGATTGTGATCTCGGAGTTATGAGCTGCTCCCAGCCTTCTTCCCTAGATGCTTCACACTTCTGCTGGACAACGTCCAAACATCACAACTCTGGATAGTGCACGTCTATAGGACACAGACTCAAACACAGCTAAAACCCATTTTAACAAATGTGCCTTATACAAAAATTAATTTGCCAAAGAACTGCTTTTATTAATGGATATTTTTTCAGTATTACTATTAGTAAAGGCTGGGATTCTTAAAAAAGCATTCAATTTTCCACCCAGGAATCATAGTTATTTCTAGGTGGCATATATGATTCTCCAGGGAGAATTACAGAAATCTTAATAGAGTGTCAATGAGATTATAGCATATCTTTTCTCAATGGTTAGGGAAGTGCACTGGCAAAAAACTGCCTCCTCTTTGCCTGTGTTCTCTCTCTTCCCACGGCTGAAATATATGGAGTAAGAAAAAGCACTTCCATTGTTTCTATGGAACTTCTAGTCAATTTGTCTTATTTATTTATGTAGCATTAGTCATTGGAGCTTGTTTTGGGTGGGACTAGACAGATTTGAGTAGAAGAAAATTGAAGATGGATAGACTCATGATTTAGAAGAAGTAGTTTGGATGGATCTGGAAGGTAGGTTCCAAGAGGCAATGCCACTGTGTGTGCACTTGACATTAGAAGGAATCTTGTGATAGGCACAAACAAGAGGTATAGCCAGGTAGGGAGGCAAGTGGGATTAGAGAGGTCTTTCAGTGGCTACCTCCACTGGCAGGTGGATAGCAATAAGGGGGAATTGTAGTAACGGGTATCTGGGACCTGACCATGGACATGGAAGTTTAAGGGGCAAGACTCATATCCGTCAGATTTCAATCAGAGAAAAAGAACCGGCAGGAGATATACATTAAGAGATTTGTTGTAAGGAACTGATTTATGGGATTGTGGCCAAGCAAGTCTGACATCTGCAAGGTGGGCCATCAGGAAGGAAATTCCTGGGTACACGTTGAAGCTCAGTCTACTGGTGGAGTTTCCTCTTCAGAGAAATCTCAATTCTACTTTTAAGGCCTTTCAACTGATTGAATCAGGCCCACCCAGATTATCTAGGATAATCTCTCATACTTAGATGACTATGGACTTTAATCACATCTACAAAATACCTTCTCAGTGCTTGAACGAATAAATGAGGACTATAGCCTAATCAAAATCGATTGTCACAATTTATGTCTGGAAAATAGGAAAGCAAGGTATAGTATCCCAGTTCTGGAGGAATAGTGCAACTAAGCTAAATCAGGAAATGATGTAGGACTTTTAGCATGTCTGCTGGGTCAAGGACAAAGTTATTGGAGCTAGGAAAAGAGGAAGATAATTTGGTAGAAAGAAAGTAAAAAATCAGATATTGGGACCAAAGAGACCAGCAATAGTCTACTACGAAGCCACTGAACTTAATAAAATTCTTGCCTATGGGGAGGCTTCATCCCTAAGTCTTTGTCTATAGGTGTGGTTTAAAAAGTACAATCTCTGGGGCCAGGAGACTTTTTAAAGAGTTGAGTAGTAGTTCTGCACCAGGGGCCCACAATCAAAAAAAAAAAAAAGACTTTTGACAATGTCTGGAGACATTTTTGGCTGTCACAAATTGAGGGAGATGGGTGCTATTGGCATTTAATAGGCAGAGACTTGGGATGCAAGTGAACCTTCCTACAATGCACATTATAGCCTCCACAATAAAGAATTATCCAGCCTCAAATGTTAATAGGGCCAAGGTTGAGAATCCCTGGAACAGAGTGACAAATATAAGCAGAGCGTACTTGATATTCAGACTAAGTTAATCCTAAATTTTATGTAACTACTGACTATCTACAGAGCTTGTGTGGAAGAAAGAAGCTGAGACAGCAAGGCATAGCGAAAGGAGTGTGACTTTAGAGAGAGTCTTCACTCCAAAGCCAGCTCTGACATAGAGCTCCCATGTGCACCTAGGGCAAGACGCTTAACTTCCTGTAGCCTCGGTTTACTCAACTATAAAATGAGGACAATATCTATCTCATAGAGTTACTTAGGGTATTAGTGCTATTACTAGATAAATGTTAGTTTTTTTTTTACCCCGAGAAAACGTTCGGGCAGCGATGACAAAAATCCCGCTAAGAGAGGATAAGACCATAAATTAAGCAATGCCACTACTAATGCGAAGAGGGGGTCAGATTTTAGAAATATTTCTGAGAATCTACAAGAAGTTTTGGCCCAGTGAATGGAGAAGAAAGGTGAGGAGGAGCCAAGGATGACTACGGTGAACGGACGGTGTTACCATGAACTGAGATATGAAATCTATGAAGAGGGCCCAGGTGGTGAGGGAAGATAATGCATTCAGTGTCAGATATGTTAATGTCTTTGGTGCTTTCTAGGACAGCTGGATGGAGATACAGTGGGAATATTTATGGTTTACAAGCCACTTTCACATATATTGTTCCATTTCCAGTTTGATCTTCCTAACAATCTGGTAAAAGGCAGGCTTAGTACCTATGTTCTCTGGGTGAGAAAACCGAGACTAGGAGAGGCTGAGTTATTCAAGACCACAAAACTGGAGGGGGTGGATTTTTGACTTGACTCCAACTCACAATATAGGATTTTAAAAAGGAAAGTGCCAAGTGTGGCAAATGAGTGGAGGGATAAGGGTTAGTTGATGTTGGTTTGTCTGTTGAGAGTTTCATCTGTTCCTCCGATGTTGTGGGTTTTTGAGAAGTTGGAGCATTCCAGTGAGAGCTCTGAGGATGGGATCAGCTACATTGAGAAGTCAGGACATACACTATTGTATGAATTGGTGAGACCACTGTGCGTTTTGGAAATGTTTTATAGATCAATAAGTACATGAACAAAGGGGCTGAGAGAACTTGAAACAAAAATATTATCAGGCATTGCCAATTTGAAAAAAATTGCTATGAAGATAAGTCATCTGTGAAATGATAATGCAAATCAGTGGAAAGATATGAATGCACAAATTTTGATTTATCCATAACTTTTTAGGAACACATTTACTAAGACACATTTTAATCTCGGAACATTGATGTTATTTCATTCCAAAGCAATGCAAAGCATGCTGTTCTGAGGAAGAGCTGAAAAGACTGGGTTTTCACGGGTTTGTTTTTTCACAGTTGTAATGTTTCTGAAGACTTAATTTTGGCCCTGAGACACATATTCAAAAGTGCGCTAAAGAGACAAATTTTATCTTTAAGTTAGATTTTTCTGAATCTGAATTTCTGAAATTTTCAATTAAGCAGCCCCCACTTTCTGTCTAGTTCTTGAGAAAATAGTCTTTGGTATAACAGATGAAGAGACAGAGGATGTCGTCCCTGGTGGACAGGACACCACTTCAAGACTTCAAGTCCCCCTTCGAAGAGGAGATGGATTAGATTCCTAATAACCTTGCATATTCTTATAATATTCTCCAGTATTCAGGTTTACAGCATTTTAGTTTTCCTTTATGTAATTTTCATTTTGCTTGTGGATCATTTATTTCTTCAACACTTTCATATTACTGCCATAGCGGAATGTTGCATTCCTTGAAAATATTCGATTCCAGTCTCTTCTGCATCTCTGGTTATGCCTCTTTAATTTAGAATCTTATCAAGTTCTTCTTGCATTTCATTTATTTTTCTTTATTGGCTAAATGTTTTGGTCCATAATGATTCATGGCTAGTAAGTTTTGTCTTTTAGATTTGCTTAATATATTATCTTTTTATAATGCTCTCCAACATAAAGTTCACCATCCCCTATCCATCATCAGTATCGCCACTCTTGTTCTTTTATATTTCATGTCTAGTATGCACTGTCTTTTCTTTATTTTCAAATTCCTTTATCACTGTTTTAAATGTGTTTCCTATAAGCAGCATAAAGCTGAATTTTCTTTCTTAATCCTCTTAAGAACCTCTGCCTTTTGATGGAAGAGGTTCCTTTATGCATATTTAGTGTAATAATTGAAACACTTGTCTTTATGCCTTCCATTTTCCTTTATGCTATTATACATTTTCTTTTGTATTCTTCCCCTTTAGTTTTTCAGGTTTCCTCAAGAATTTTCTTCTTGTTTTTTCTACTAATAAAAGTTCTACCCAATTTTCTATTTCTTAAAGATGGCTTTCCCTTTCCCAACAGTTATTCAGACATATTTATCCACTATTGTTTGAAAACAAGGTAGTAACTACTCCCTCCATAAGATGAGGCTTGTAGAATAGTTTTCCTTCCTCTCTTTCCTTGCTTGCTCTCCCACCCCCAGGGGAGACCCTGGAAATCATTGATTCTCACTACCGCCACCCCAAATGTAGGTTTTATTGAAATGTTTTTCATATTTCTTTTTTACATTGATTTCCTTTGCCTTTTCTGGAATACCGCCTATTGGCATTTTGATCTTCTGGATCAAACTTCCTGTCCTTATCTTTTTCCTTATTTTTCTTTTGTGTATGTTGGACCTGAGTTTAGGATAAAAACACTTTTAAGTCCCCTAACTTATATCTCAATGTTTCCTTTCTCTTCCTAAATTAGCCTACGGATTTTTGTCATAAAATTCATGTGTTTTTTGGTTTATTTTGTTGTCAGGTTGTTTTGTTGTTTTTGGTACTGGGCTTGATTCTTGTTAATATTATGATACCCGAGTATCCACAAGCCCAGAATCTGCTGGACACAGGAAAGGCAGAGAAAGTGGCATTCAGAGCGGAGAGCAAGTGAAATGTGAAGGTCCAGTCACTATGTACCAGAATCTTTTCTATGTGATGCTTTTGAAAATGCACAAAAGTAATCTTTCAAAAAGACTTTTTGTTTGGTTGATGTTTATAAATATAAATGACCAGTACAATTAATTTTTACCATATACATGCTGAAGTAGCATCAGGCAGATATAAATTATGAGTTAAAATTTTCCTAGAGTTAAAAATAGCAATTGAAAAAATAATAAGATAATATTTTATTCATGTTAGTCTCTCATCCTTAGAACAATTACCTGAAATTCTCTATAAATACTCTAGGATATCGGAAAAAACGAAGTTAGTGTTTCTACAGTTTTTCTGATACCTCGAAGCTTAATGAAATTTACTGACTTAATGGAGAAATTTTCAGAATACTTTAGTCAAATTGTTTGGTTTGATTTGAATCATTTTGACCTAGGCCTCTTAGTTCCTAGTGGCTAGAGTGAATAGAAACAAAACAAAATAAAACAAAACAAAAAATACGTTCACTCCAGTGAGACACATTATTTTTAAGGAAAGAAAAATCGACCATCATCCAAAGGCAATATTTGTCCTAAACATTAAACATTCATGTCTAACCACCCTCAATCCAGTTTTCTTAGGACCTACAAGAAATTTACAGTCCAGATATTTATGACAATGAAACACATGGTACTCCACAGGCCTACTTAACTAGTAACTCATTTTCTTGACTTTGAAAGTACTTTCAGAACTCTTGCAAAGTTTATTTCAAAGAACTTTTTTGGCCAAAATGTTGCAACCAGTGTATCTAGAAAGATACAGCCTTAATTATCACTTCTGTGGGGCATAATTGAGAAGAACTATATGATGAATTTTTAAAAGCTATCTGAAACAGGTATGTATAACAAATGTAGCAGTAAATGTGTGTGAAATATTCACAAGATACATAAATAAGAATAGCTAGAATGAAAGGTATTCAACTCTCAGGGTAGAAAAATAGCCTGTCAAGTGATTTTTTTTCAATTTTGAAGGCTGTTATCTCTAAAATATTCTGTAGTGCATATTCATATAGTTATAGGAAGGACATTTGGTTTGGCAGAAAAATCTCTTAAGTCAAAACAATTCAACCTACTCCAAATTCCAAACTGCATGCTACATATCCCCATATGGTGCTTCTGCCAGCCTCCCAAAATCAACTCATCCAATTGGACACATTTTCTTCCTTCCTTTTTCCTCATAACTCATTCTTCCTCTAGCAGTCTCTCTCTATATTGATATTTCTACCTAGTCACTCAAGCTGGAAAAGTTGGACATCCACTTTATCTTCCTGCATTCCTTAATTCCATTCACACAGGGATCACTTGTTTGTCCTTGAATATACTTGAAGAAATACTGCTCCCTCTTCAAGCCTTACCTTAGTTGCCACTGCCCCTGGGTCGGTATCATAGGGAACTAAAATTTGCCACTCCAAAACGTGTCTCTTTGGCATGAGAATTATTTTAGGCTGATTATTTTTAAGAAACAGAAGACTCAGGAAATTTTTCTTTTCATCTCTCTCTTAACTGACTAAAAGAATTTAGATAGGGAGCCTGTACCAGGAAGAGAGCTATTACCAAAGATAACTTTCTCCGTCAGAAAGAATTCTCTATGTGACCACTCATGGCAAACATCTGTTTGCCAAACATTTGCTCTTATCACCACGTGAATTGTCTTCCTTCCCTTTGATGTGCCAGACCCCTACCCACTTCTCCTTAGCTTAGGATCACTTATAAGCCTGAATGGCCTGACTTTCTGGGAGCCTAATATCTTTGAGGTTCCTGTAAATGAAATGAAATTTGTTTTTCTCCTGTTAATCCGTTTTATGTTCATTTGGTTTTTAGACCAGCTAAAGAATCTAGAAGGGTAGAAAGAATTTTTTTCTTCTACAGTATCTTTGAGTTTCCCAATCAGATTTAGTAATTCTGTTTCCTGAACTTTCATAGATCTTCCTTTACATATCACCATCTTTCTGTCTACATAGTTTATTTTACATGTACATCTGTCCCACATGGGATAATAAGCAGTAGTGCCTAGGGTTGTGTCTCAATGATCTTTAGATTCTCAAAGTCTAAATGCAGGGCCTTATATGAATAATAATCAACAAAAGCATTTGTGGATTCTAAACTTATAGCGAAAACATACCTTTTTTCTTGAAATCCAAAATCTGTAAGTGAGGTCTAATAACATGGGATTAAAATAGAGGGAGAAGGAGACTTAGATTTGTTCTTTATTCACTAAATGTTAGATGTACCAGGAACCTGCTTTTTCATTTCCCCTGTCACTGTTATTTCCACTTCAACACTGTAGATACTGAGGTTCAGAGATTAAGTAATTTACCAAAAGCCACATAACTAGTGAGCAAAGAAAATGATTTTGAACTTGCTTCTGTTTGACTTTAAGGAGCAATCAATGTTTTCGACTACACACCACAACCATGAATACTGTGCTTGTTTATTTGTATACAAATTAGACTCCCTTTTTATTCCCCAAGAGGGGTAATGGAGTCCCTATGATATTTTTCCTTATACGTCCTTTGTATTAGTTTCCTGTTGTTGCTGTAACAAATTACTGCAAATTTAGTGACTTAAAACAATACACAATGACTCCTACAATTCTGGTCAGAAATCCAAAATAAGTTTTAAGGAACTAAGATCAGGTGTTAGCAAGGAAGATTCCTTCTGGAGGCTCAAGGGGACATTCTATTCCTTGCCTCGTCCAGCTTCAAGAGGATCATGACAGCATCACTGTACTGACTACTCTGTGATCACATAGACTTCTGCCTTTGACTTTTTTGGCTCCTTGTTAGAAGAACCCTTGTGATTACTCTGGGCCCACCTGAATAACCCCAAAAAATCTCAATTAGAGATTCTTAATTAATCACATCTGCAAAGTCTCTTTTGCCATATAAGGTAACATTTACAGAATCCAAGGATTAGATGACAGACACCTTTGGGGATCATTCATCAACCTACCATACTTTACAAATGAAATGTGTATGAGTAAAATAAGACCTTTCTTCAGTGTAGCAGCACATGAAGCTAAAAATTGGTCAACAGTGGGATTGACTCAGGAATTTCTAACTTTGTAAGCAGTGTGGTGTAACGCACAATTGAACCAACTGGCCACAAACAGATGCGCTTGTTTAAGCAGACACCTGAAACCTGGATAATTGTAAAACTTTTACCTAAGTACTATTGACTCTATAAAATTAAAAGTCAACTTTGCACTACTCATGGCATGTAAGTGGTCCAAAATCTCCATAGCCATTAAGCTTTAGAAAATAAAGTGTATGTTATTCACTTTGCTGTGTACTGGTGTCTTTTTAATTTAAATAAATGTCCTATGGCAAAATTCTCTACATAAATGCTCACCTTTCCTATAAATACATGTATTGTGTTTCTAGCTTTGTCTCCTACCCCTCTGAATGGTAAAATGACTCTCTTTAACTTCTCTGTTTGCTTCTTTAAGTGAACTAATCATTGGAGTCACTCATGTGATAGACTGGCAGGTAAAAGGCTCAAATGTCAAGATGTTTTTATCAGCCACATCAACAATAACTTTCAGATGGAACAGTTCTCTGGTTTATGTCAACTCTTTGGCATGGATTTTTTTCTTTCATAAAATAGAAATTGCTTACATGTTAATGCAAACTACCTTGTCCAATTCACTCATCTCATCTAGAATATCCTTCACCTGCTAGTGAAAAAAGATGATGGGACATATTATCCTGTTGCTGATGAATGCCCATTAGCATTGAGAAGCAAGTATACCCCCTTATGTGCACCGGTACGTGACTGGAATAGAATTCCATTTTGTGGCTTGAGGAAAAAAAAGTGTTTTCGAGCCAATCTACATGCGTTTTCAAATTTCATACCAATATACATTTAGCTTCTGAGCTGCTCACTTACTTGCTGGCATGTTTCCCATTTTCATATGCAATTTCTTTATGACTCGAAGGGAATATATTGACAGGCATCTAGCTATTTAGGAAAATAAATTTTGTATATTTTGAGCATGTGCCTTGGGGATAGAGGACAAAATATATAAGTAGACATCTTAAACTACCAATGAACTTTAGTTTTAAAGATAGATTATAAAACATAATATTCTTCTCCAGGCCTCCCAATCTGAATGCTTTTATTAATTTTTTTTACTATTAAAATACTTCTCTGCTCCATAATCAGTAATATAATGACCTATCCAAAATGCCATATATCATCAAACTATTTGGCGGTACAAACCTCTTTGAGATCCATTATTTAGTGAAAGCGGTGTATACTTGAATAAACTTCATTATCTATATGCTCAAATCCATGAACATCTGTGAATGAAGCGATATAGCATATTGATTTTGCTACGGTTCTTCACTGCAATATAGGTGGCATTACAACAGCTTACAATTTCAATGGCCTGCTGCAGTTCAGAAATAAAAATCGTTATCTAGAAACCTCTCAAACTAAAAGAAATGTAATCAATTTTTTATCTGTGGTCAGGCACTGGAAGTCAGTGTCGAATTTTCTGTCCTCAATGCTCTAGTCCTCTTGTTAAAATATTTAGGGAGCTCCCCTGGGAAATACTATACCTAGATTGAACCTGTTTACATTAGGAAGTGAAAAATCTGTTCTTTGTAATCTGTTAGCCACAAGCACATCCTTGTCTCACAGAGTCACTTCCCCTGGGGGATTATGGGATATACCTCTCCAATAGTTTCTGAATGCCTTTCTAATGCGTGACTGAAGCCACAGAAACTTACTCTTCAACCTCGCTTATTACCTGAATTTAGCATGCATTATACTGCATATAACTTCAGCTCCCATTCAGGTGGGGACCTACTAATTGGATATCAAGCAGTATTCCCAATAATGTTCTTTTGATGATCATGAAAGAAAAACAATTCTATAATAGAAAACATGATAGAAGTGTTCCCAGAATTGATAAGATGTCTTAGGTAAATAATATGTACATTTCAGAAGTGACGTCTTTTTCATTCTGTTACTCATTCATCCATGTTGACTGAGGATTTAAAAATAGTGATGTAAAAATGGAGTATTTTTCTCTCCTGTTGAGGAGTTTACAATTTTTCTAGAAAGAGGGAAAAGACAAACTTAGAAATAACTAGAATGCAGAGGGGAAAATCCCACAAATGCCATAGCAGATTTGTAAATAAAGAACTGTCAGTTTTCCGGCCTGGGAAAACGTCAGAGAAAGGAAGGGAATCAGAGGAGGCTTCGGGAAGGAGGGGCAATTGTGATGAAATAAGTAAACATTGAATAATTATTGATCAAGCACCTACACTATGTGTCTGGCAGTGGTGGGCAAGAGAATCCAGCAATGATCTTAAATGACTTTATGTAAAAATTAATGAGTGACAAATATAATAAGTCTGTAAGGCAGTACAGGGTTGGATGAGCACCAGAGGCCCTGATTTAAGGATTCTCTGAGTATGTGGTATTTAAGTTGGATGTGAGGACAGCCAGAAGTAGAAGAGATTGGCAGTGGAATGCGGAAGGAAAGCATGGACGGAATTAAGATTCAGTTTGTCTCAGGGCACACGTAGAAGTGTTACCGGAACAAAGGGGCGCCGTGTGCCCGAGTGCATCTGAGTCACAGAAGAAATACGTGCATGGTTTGAAGTAATGGAAGTAAAGTTTATTTAGAGAGTTGCAAGTCCCCAAGATACAGGCGAGCTATTGCTCTCAAGAACCTGGTCCCCCGGGCATCTCGGGAATACAGGTTACATACAGAAAAATCAGTTGGCATGGAAACTAAGGGAGTTGGGGTCGTGGATGCTACTGATTGGACCATTAGATGGGCTAGGGTAATTGACCATTGTGTTCGGCTCTAGGATCAGCCTGGCACCATCTCGTCTGGTCCTGTGGCCGGTGGGGTTGTTCTGCCTTGATGGGCCTGGAGTTGAAACATATCTAAAGCTAAGATGTTATCCTAAGTGTAACCAAAACTTACTATCCCCGTGATTATAGATGTGAGGTTCCATAAATCTTGTGTCCTAAGGTTTAATGATTAAAGTGGCAGGCATACAAAGGTGGGAGAATAAGGGTAGAAAAGGTAAGTGCGTTACAATGCCATTATCTGGGCAAGACCAGGCTTGAATCAGGAAAAAAACTATACTAAATAAATAAAATGAAGTTCGTGTGTGGTTACAGCGTGGTTACAGAGGGACGACTGCCATGATCACCGTCCACACAGCTCTCTAGGAGGAGGGGAGTGTCGCTGAACCCTGGGACTCGCGACCAGACAAAAGAATTTATGGGTCTGGGGAGATGAACTGAAAAGAGAAAAAGTGAGGTCCTCATTACTGGTTACCAGCTACAGTCCAGGCATTATATCAGGTTCTTAACATGCATTACCTCATTCAAGCCTCCACAGTGTTCATATTTTACCAATGAGGGAAGTAAAGATTTAAAAAGTTGAATGATTTCCCTAAAATAACACTGCAGATATAAATGGTTCCACTGAAAAAATTAGAGGATATCCGATATTAGGCTGGGGTATGGGAGAGAATCTGAATGTGGGTGGAGTCACTCTTATTTTACTAAAAAAGTGATGTAAAGAGACTAGGCTATTTTTCTAAGGTTGAAGAGCTGGATAAGCATAGAGTCATATTTAGAAATTTTATTTGGATAATTTTACATCAGTGTAAATGTCATCGATGAAAATTGGAGAAAGGAAACCAGATGAGACAAAATGTTTAAAAATGGAAACTTCTGACACTATATTGCTACAGAATTAAGCCTCCATTTCATCATACTCTGTAGCAGAGCCTCCCCAAGGGTCTGCTTCGAATGGATTATATATGCACAATGATGTATTTATCCTCTCAGCCCTTAGAGTGGAGGGAGCTGGATGGATAGTCACACACACACACACACACACACACACACATACACAGGCGCGCACACGCACACACAGAGTATTTGTCAGAATCAACTGAACAATGAAAACAGAACTTTTGAACAGAACCTCAGACCAAGAACCAGTCTGAGGATCAAGAAAATCTTCTCTGAAGACATAACCTTTCAGTGATGGCAGCACATTAGAGAGAAGCGTGTATTTTTGAAGGAGAAAAAGCTTTCCAGAGGCTTTGTCATAGGCTCCCCTAAATATAGCCTGACCTCCAGTTTTGACTTCTCTTATTCCAAAGTGCAAGTAAAGTGGTCTTAATTTGCAGTGACTACACCCAGCCCTCTCCATTTATCTCTTTCCTATATTTGTTTCAACTTCCCTGGAACTGCCTTTCTCTCCATATCTGCATTTCAAAATTTTGTGTATTCTGTAAGTCCCAGATCCAATGTCACTTCCTTTTACCTAATTTGAAGTAATTTCTTCCTTCCTATGTTCATTATACATACCTCACCTTTAATGGCCCACATGCCTCTATTTGTATATTTATCACATTTTCTCCTTGTTATTTGCGTGTCTGTTTAACATCTTGACACCACTGGGGTGAGCAGATTTTATATTTTATCCATCTATGCCAAAGCTTGTAACCAGTTGGAGTTGGACTGTGGCAGTAATTTATTGGCTCTGTTACAATTTTTGTATTATTTGACAAATAATTCCACATAAAAATCTAGATTTCTGATTTCTCTGGGAAAACATGTCTCAGCCACCAGCTGGAATGGGGTCTAAACCTCTGATCTCCCACCTCACCACTCCTTATTGTATGTTAATTTACATTACTAGCCTGGTCCCTGGAGGCATTTAAGTTTGGAACACTGGCTATGAAATTCCTCCTGAATTTAACAAAGTCTAGTCAACAAGGGTGTGTTGAATTACTTAATCCAGGACTGACTGATTAGGTCATCTGAGGTAAAATTTGTCGTATATCGCTTTAAGGTCATTATCATAGGTAAATGGTAGTGCTTTTAACTAGTGGGAGGGAGGCATGCAGGCGTAAATCTAATAGAACCTCTTTGTCCTTAGTCTAAACCTCGATTTCCAATATAAAGAAGTATACATGCATGTGAGGAGGGAACAAAGACTGGATAACTTCTTGATTGAATGAGCACAGCTTGCTTTGTAAGTTTTTAGACGTATGTAGTAAGCAGGGAGGGAGTTGGATTCTGCCTGATGGAGATTATGTTGTAGACAATTTGGTCTAGAGAGAGAGCGTGGCTTTATACACCTGGCATTGTTTAAGAGTTAGAATCTCATCCAAGCACATACAATAATTGATTTTAGTGATGGAAACTTGACAGGGTGGAAATCTTCCTAACACACATTTGTAATGATGAAATAAGGATATGGCATTCTTAATCCCTTGTGCTTTAATATTATAAAAAAGACCTCTAGTCTAATGATATGCTCATCCAAATGCTTGAAATTTAACACCATCCATTGGTGGATGAGATAAGTAAAAATAAAATCTCTTAAATGGAGTAAAATATTAGAAGGCATTTCAAAAAATTGACGTCGCTGTGTATTAACCATGCTTTCCTCTGTTAAAAGATAAACTGAGAGGGCAAGGTGGGAGGGAAGGAGGTAGATAAGGGTAAAGGGGGTCAAATATATGGTGACGGAAGGAAATTTAACTTTGGGTGGTGAACACACAATGTTCACACAATATGGATGATGTATTATTGAATTGTCCTTTTGAAACCTGTATAATTTTCTTAACCAATGTCACCCCAATAAATTTAATAAAAAAAATAAACGGAGGGTATTAAATTTTTAAGAGTTTGAGCAAAAATTGATTCAAATAGGGCAACACAAAGCTGAAAGTTAGGAGCAGTCTACCGACAGGAACCAGGGGAAAGACTTCCACAGAGAAAATGCAGAAGCAAAGCAAGGAAATTATGATCGGCTATAGCTTAAGCATTTACCTTATTTGGAAAAGCCTGGTTGGACGTTTGTGATTGGTTGTCCTTAGGTTTTTCTTAACCTTGAGGTAATTATAGGCTTAAGTTTCGGTTTGGCTTACGTAGGCTGCTAAGGTATTAGGACCACCTCAGTCTAATGGCTTCCTTGTTTAATTAATTTAATATCTCTCTCTAGAAAATGGAATTTAAGGCTTACACATCATGGTTTTGAATCTTTGGGGATCTTGATGTCTTCTAAAAATAGAACTATTAAGAATTCAAATGATAAAAACAGGTAGCTAACAAAGGTATAAACAGATAATTAAATTTGAAAGATAAAAAAATCAATAAAGTGTGAGTACCTTACTGACAATGCGGAGACCAGGGGAAAAATCCATCAAAATAGAGTTTCAAAAAATATCTAAAGTTAAAACATTTTCTAGGTTTTGATCCTGGAAAATTTGAAATTCACTTTCAAACTCAAATCTAGTTATTAAAAAATAAACCATTTAACCTCTAATATGAAGACCCAATATTTTCCTTTTCTCAGACTCTATATCTTGGCTCTGCAAACTCTGATCATAATAAGAAGTATTTTTTTTTACAGTCTTCTTAGACACAATAGGTTTTATGGGCTATAGGGGATTCTAGTGAGTGTAAAGTGAGTGTAAAGTTATGGCAAAATCTTTATGCCCTGTGAGATAACGTAATTCTCTTCATAACGTTCTAGCTACAGACACTTATATAACTTGTCCAGCACTATCTCAGAGTTCATCTGTAAGGAACACAATGGGCATAATAGTTGCCATTATAGCCACTATTCTTCTCAATTGTCAAGGCACAGTGAAATCGTGAGGACGAAGCTGTGCCTTGATTGGCTGTTAAATTGCGATCAATAAAAAGTATTTGTGCCATAATTTTACAACCAAGCAAGAACTGGCCATCCCAGTGGTAAGTCAGCATGTATATACCATCAAAACTAAAGTGTCTCACTTGGATAACTGAACTGAATTTTCTTTAAGACAACAGGGTACAATAGAAGTTACATTAAAAAAAAATAGCATTTTTCTGCCACCTGGTTAAAAATAAATAACATATAAACAAGAACAAAGTTCAAATAAGAATGGTGACTTGTCTCTAAATTATAGCTGAGCTGCATCAAATTGTTAAGGAAAACCAACACTCTTCTTCCTTTTTAAGCTAATAGTAGGTGAAAATGATAAAGGGTCAGATAGTAAATATTTTAGGCTTTATGGGCCATATATGGTCACTGATGCATATTCTTTTTTCCACCATTCTTTAAAAATGTAGAAAGCATGCACACAAAAACAGGCCATGGGCCAGCCTCATTGCAGACCCCTAATTTATATGAATGCTTACAGCTGTAAATTTTAATAAAAGTCTCTTTAATCTCCTGTATACCACCTGCACCCATCCACCTGGAGCAGTAGTCTGGAGGGTATCACTAGTTTTTAGAATGATGGTTGAAAACAGTAGCCAAGGCTATCTCTGTGAAATATAGCTGAAAATTAAATGTAGGCAATAGTACTTTTCCTACTGTGTCTATCTGCAGACTTTCTTGGCTTTGTAGAACCTGTCATTATTTATCTCTGTCTCTCAGTCTTGTAAAGGGTCTTAGAGAAAACAGAAAAAGATCTCTTCCCAAAAGCCCACAAAAAAAAGCTGAGAATACTTACTTCTAGACACTCACATACACAATACTTGATCACTCTTAATGACTGCACGCCAAGCCAGCCTGTCTACTGTGATAATTACCTCCTTGTACAAAGAGCACTATTGGAAGCTGTGTTTCACTGTAACCTTGAACTATTTCTTCTATACTTTCAGCTACTTCCCAACTTACATAACACAATTCTTTGGATATCTTGTTATTTTCTCTTTGGCAGCAGTTGTATTGCAAGAGGCATCTTTTCAATGAGTTGCTACATTCTGGAAATGCCATTTTGCATTTAACATTTAAGGAACACATATTTTATTCGTAATGATAAGAGCGATACTAGATCACATTTATCTAGTACCTACTATACACTAAGTACTGTTCTAAGTGCTTTATATAAATAACTTACTTAATGCTCACATAACCCTGAGGTGGGTATTAATATTATTTACTTTTTACAGAGAGAGAAAGAGAGGGGCAGAGAGTTAACCACAGTCACCTAAATGTTCCCTCAGTGCCATATTATAAGTTCATAGGTAAGTTATTTTATGTTCAAAGAAGTTTCTTATTTCCCCTAAACCCAAAGTATAGCCTGGTTGGGCTGGTATTCTTAGTATGAATGTTTTCAAAATGGTTTTGGTTATAACTTGTTCAATTGGTAATCATGGTGCAGTTTACATAGAACATGCAGACAACCTGGTTATATCATTATACGGTCATGGGTTTGCAAACAGGTAGTTGCCATCTAAATCTAGTCCACACTGATATTATTGTTGTTTTTAATAATTTAGTTGCCAACACTGAAAATATATGTATTTTAGAGGAAAATCTTAATTTAGGGTACTTCTTGAATCATCAAAAAATCTGGCAATCGTGGGATTGCATTCTAGCAGAGCAGTTATTGGCTCTATCAGATACCTTTAGCCTGGACAAGTGCTTTCTAGTTTGCGTCTCCACAGACTACCACACTCATCGGCGTTATCTGCCTAGCTTCCAAGGGCTTTTGAATTTGCAACTCCTACTAGATGTACTGCTTGTCTTGTTCACCCAAATAGAGTATGTCATGTTGTGATTCTTCTAGAAAATCTATTGACCTAGTCAAAGCATGCCAAGTTAGACTTATATCCTAGTAGTATAATTTAATAACCTCCACATGCTTTTCTTTGTACTCATCTATTATTATCCCAGGCATTTACCATCTAAGGAAGCATTTGGCTGTGTCTTAATGTGCTAGACTCTTTCTGTTCCTTTGCTGTTTTGAATAGCTGTGTCAGCTTTCTTACTGCTTACATGACTTAGGTAATACATATCTGTGGATATTTTCTGGTATATTTTATGAAAGTCTATAAAAGTAATTGTCAGAAATGATCATGCTTTGATTAAATAAATATACTATTGAGGAGTTAGGTACACAATTTAAATATAGTATGAATAATTTGTTAGCATATCTGTCAACCTATTTCAAAATTGTAGATACATTTGTGGAAGCACCAACCTATTTTGCAAATTTGACAGCAATAGCTGTTTCCTGAATGTATTTGACATTATTTTCTACATTGTTTTATGCCAATCACATTTACTGCAAACTGCTTATTACTTTATTGCCGTAAATGGCAACATGTATTTATTTAGCTTTTTATTTTAGAATCAGCAGGCTATCACTTGCTTTGTTAATCAGATCCAAACTTGAGGATTATAGCCACCAGTTTCAAGTTTATCTAATTGCTGCTGCTCAAAACTGAGAAATCAGTTATGCAGTTATACCATCTCCCTTGAGAAATTATTGTTCCTGAGGATGTTACACTTACTATTAGAAAAAGAGCTGCTTCCAAATTATATATACATTTGAAAATACTGCAATAAGTAGCTTTCTAAATTTTGTTTTAGTGGTTACTCCTGTGAAAAGAATCAGGCTGACATTTATTCATCATATCTTCCTCTTTTGGTTCTTACTATTTATGAAGGTTTTGCTTTCTTGTATTTCCAAAGACCTCCCTGGCAAGCACTGTTACATTCGTTATAAAATTAAAACTACATTTGCTAATTCTCACACCATTGTTTTTATTAGCATGGCAGAAAAGTCGATATTTCTAATTTGTTGCTTCTGGATTTATGCCAGTTTTGATGTATAAAATCAGCCCAACAAGACAACATAGTGCATACCGACCTCAACCTATAAAGAAGAGAAATGAAAGTCAAAATAATAAAAAATTACTAGGGAACCAGAATGTAAAAAAAAATCTGAGTTATATCAGCCTGCATTGATTTTTGACTTTTGAAAAGTAATGCATCTTAAAACGTTTAGAATTTAGAAGAGAAGTTGCATGTTTGAGTCTTCTTTTCCTGTGGAACTCACTAGACTGTCAAACACTGAAATGCTATCCCAGTTTTGCTGGGGGAAGCCCAATGTAATGCTGAGACAGTTGGGTCCCAACTCAGCTTCAGCTCTTCTATGATTCAACTTGCTTCTCTTTGCGGTGCCTTAGTTTCCTCATTTGTAAAATGAGGGGTTGATTAAGACTTAGCCCTTGTATTATCAGCTAAGTTCTATCATTCTGATTCCTAAGAGTAAATAAACATACAAATGAAAAAAAATGAAAACAAAAAACATACACGCACTCCTATTTTAATGTATGCTTTTAACATATTCTTCTCAAGAGAGGGAAAATGGAAAAGAATAGAGGTAAAAAGATTTAACAGTGAGACTTTCTCAAAAATGTAGATTTTTATCATGCATTTTCTCTACTTCCTTTGTAAACCATAAAAGTCTCCCAGAGAAAAAAGACACAGAAAGCTGGTTCCAAATGTGTCCCCACAGCCACAAAACATAGGTAAGGTTATTGCCTCATAGTTCTGCCTTTTACCAAAACATTATCAAAAATATCCTATGGTTATGCCAAAGATAAACTCCTGTATTAGAAAATAATATATGGCAATAATAAATACTAATTTGCATTCCAGCTTTTACTAGCTATTTCATTAAAAATATATGATCACTGCAAAGCCTATGGTGAGGAGTTCAAAACACATATTCAGACACTTCAGATGCGGTGTGTCTTTTTTGTTCCCATTTTCTTCTGCAAATTTTACTTGTTAATGCCTATGAACTAAATAGAAGGTTACAATTTGTATATACTGTGATGGGGGAAACATAGCCAGTGTCAGTTAAATAT
>NW_006439192.1:17450410-17451450 GCF_000325575.1 Pteropus alecto | reverse complement strand
TATGTTTTGCTGAAGGACTAAATTAGTCACACAAGTAGAGTGTAACATACTAAATCAGAAATCAAAAACAACCAGAGAGAAAAGGAGAAAAAGGAGAAGGTGGGCCAGCTTGGATTAAAGGGCAAGAAGAAGGCAGACTCAGGAGCCCTATCTGGAGTCCAAGACCCCTCTCTGTTCTCCTGGGTGTCCATTTTGCCATTATGTACCTGCCCTTTTTTCTTTCCCACAGATCAATCTTGTGAAAAGAATGATGACTATGATGAGTGGTGGGGTCACATCATCAGTAGCAAGGTAAGCTTCATAGAATTCTTTGAAGATCGAGAGAGAGGGAACAGAAAAAAGAGAAAAAAAATAAAAACATAATCTTACAAAGTAAAGAAGAAGAAGCATGTTTTGGGATAGCAAAAGCCCGATGGACTAGGCACTATGCGAGCCATAGATGGGGAGGGGCTCCCTCTCCGGCTTCTGCAGCAAGACAGCTGCAGAGGCAGCAGTGCCTCCCACCATGCTCGGGATGAAGAAGTGGCCTGAGGGCCTCTTCCTTCCAAAGTCATCTAAAATACACTATCCCCCAAACTAAAGCAGTATAACTTCCAAAAATTATTCAATGAGAATACAAAATGCAGTCTCCTGACTTGCCCTTATGTTATACACAAATTCCTTAAGATTTAGGAGTGGATTAATAATTCTGCTTAAGACCAAATGGAAATGGCTCTGCTATAGTGGCCTTTTAAAATGAAGGATCAATATCTCAGTTGCGGTTGTCAATTTACATCCAACGGTACTGGTCCTGATAGTTTCCAAACTGCTCATATGCTTCTCTTGCAACCCTGCTCCTGCTGTGTGTCCACACAGCATCATATTTGAACCCTTCTTTTGCCCCTCATGGTCGAGTAATTAAATAAACCTGTTGATTTAATTCTACTCATGTCATCCCACTCTTCTAAAGCAGGAGTCATTTCTTTTCTTTAGCCCATTATAATAGCCATCTTACTGTTCCCTTTGCTCAGCTCTTCAGGCCAATGTCCATATGCCCAAGT
>NW_006439192.1:17399400-17450360 GCF_000325575.1 Pteropus alecto | reverse complement strand
ACCCTCAACTGAAAGTAACCATTCTTCCACTGAACAATACAAAATTTTGTTTGTGCCTTTCCTGCACTATTTACCCCTTCTATCTTGCATTGTGGGATTTATGAAAGTACCCTCTAGTGAGAGGAGGGCATGTATCTTATTCATTTGTTGGATCTGCTTTGCTTAGGTCTTTGACCCAGTGACTATCTAATACATTTCTGACACATGCAGTAAGAAATTGGAACTTCTTGATTCTTTCTGTTGCTGGCCTTTACATCCTTGTCACCCACTAGGATGTTAAACCATTTTTGACTCCTCCATTTCTTTCATAGCCTATGTCCAATCAATTGTCAAAGAATCCCAATATATTCTGTCCCTTTTCCTTTCCATATTCAGGCCTCCACTGTTTCTTGTCTGGGTACAAGGAGCTCCCCCTGGGTGTCCCTGCATCTAGGCTTTGTTCATTGGTACCTCTGCATAGGTACCAAAGTGATCTTTCTAAAACATCAATCTCAGATAAATCATGCCCAGGTTATACTTTTCCATGGTTTCCCATCATCTAGTTATTTTACATGGCATATAATATACCCTCTTTGACTGGCACCTTGTCTATCTCTCCAGGTTCATCTCCAAATTCTATTCTTTTCCCATGTGTCACACTGTTTACAACTTTGAAGTCTTTCTCACACTTTCCATTTTGAATGCCTGACAACACATGGTCTACATGTGACCAACTTCTATTTCTTCTCTAAGAATATTACCTTCTACAAAGCTATTTGTGTACACCTTCGCTCCTCCATTCTTCAAGACTTCAGACTCTCACATGGTGCCACCATAACGACTTCCCTGTACATATCCCTGTCACTGCACATCCCTGTCTCTGAGCTCTCTGAGGATATGCTTATGTTTTTGAATACCTAACACTTAGTGCAGTGCCTATTTACATAATAGTGCTCAGTAAAGGTTTGCTGAATAAGTGAATGTTAATGTGATGTTTTATGAATATAAGTTACCTGAATAGTGGCTACAAAACATAACTTGTTGGAAACCAGTAAAAACTAATAAAATTTGCCTAAAATAATTAAAGAGCAGATCAAATCAATCTGGGTCAAACCAGTCTCACTAAAGTTGTTGGAATTGAAAGTATGTGTGATAGTGTCAGGTGACAAGGGAGAGCTGAGACTGAAGATGTAGACAAGGGCCAGGTAGTGGTCACCAAAGGATCTTAAACAGGAAGCGACAGTAGATTTGCATTTTATTCACATTGCTCTGGTACCTGTTTGGAAGATGAATCTAAAGGGGAAGGACTACAAGTAGAAAGATCCATCAGGGTATGCAAGCAGCACTGAGGTAAGAAATGATGAATGCCTTGATTAGAGGAGCTGTGAAGAGGAAGGGGATGGGTTTGAAAATATTTAGAAGTAAAATTAATAGGAATTGTCAATTTGGAAAATGAAGTATTGATTTATTTATCTTTTGACTTATCAACTGAGGAAACATTTGTGTTTACCACTGACATGACCAAGTTGTATCAACTGCTTGGTGATGGCTCAGTAACTGAGCAACCGGCATCAATCATCCCCTAAAAAGAACTGATTGGATACAACACATAACACAACTCTTCGTTTAGGCCAAAGTAAACATCGAAAGACAAAGAAATAACCAATATCGAGTATGCAAGAGTAGTACTGACTCTTTACCTAAATAAACTACCAGAACAACCAACTATACAGTAAGTTACAGGTTATTGTTGCTGCTATTAGTCTAGGTGCGAACTACGGAACAGTTTGCCAACCCAAATTACCTCACAAACTGGTAAATGAGTTTCTTCTGTGAATCCCTGGACTGATGTAGTTGAGATTTGAGGTGGGAATAAGAATCACAGCCTGTGAAAGTTGTTCTGAAGTACCTTGAAATACCACTTGCAAATCACTGGGGATGATTTGAGGTTTCAGTTCCTAAGTGTGATTTTCTTATAGCAACTAAATTTCCTTTATTCAACTCAATCTAAATAGAACTAGAAATTCTTCAGAGTACCACATAAATAAGAAAAAAAACCCCTCTTATTTTGGTATTTATTTTGAGTCAAAACATTGACTTAAGATATGTAATACATAAGGATAAGCGGGGTATAGAGTGCCAAAGTTGTTGCTGTTTATTTTTGATGTACTTTTGTACTTCTATTAAAATAAATCAATGTTTTTGGATGTTGGTAGGTGTTTTTAGTGTGGAAACACTAAAACAATAGGAGGTGTATAAAGTAATAAAAAAGGACTATGGGACCAGCTCTAATCGTAATCTAAATAATGGGAAATACAATAAAACAAATGAACTGAAAACACTGAAAATACTCAATAGCATCTCAATTGAAAGAGGCAAGTATTACATTTTCTGAAATGATGTGAGCTTTTCCTGATTCAGATACTAATGCAAGCACAGCATTTTCTTCTTTGTATGTATGGGAAAGCTAGCCCTTTTGAGAGTTAGAATAGCTTTCAAGACTCCTGATTTAAATTTCAAACTCTTGATCATAGCTGGGGAGCAAAGGTTTTTATCTTGGAATTGGAAATTGAGTTCTTTAGCTCTATACCAAGTGATAATATTAAGCATTTTGTTGTATCCACCATGCAAGCCAAGTTCCCCACTGTGCCTTCAAAGCCACAGTGAATGAACCATATTTGGATTTGCTTATCAGGAAGAGACATTTAGAAAGACAATGCACTTGTCCTGCAAGACTGAGACTCCTGATGCTTTTAGATAGGCCTGTGGAGAGCTGCAAAATGGGCCCTAAAATCAGGCTGACATGGTCGCTTAACAAGCTTCAGTATGCTCTGTGGGCTCAGCGAGTTTGTGGTGTCCCCCACAGGGCTGCTGATGGCAGCCATCATAATTAGAACACATGAATCAAAAACACCAGGTGAAGGTTTTGCCTTAGAAGAAAGAAAAGGCAGATGGAGGGAATTACCATGCCCTTTGACTATTAAGCTCTTTCATGCAGCTGGATCACTGGCTAGCTCTGGCTGCATGAATGAGTCTGTGGGGGCAGTTTACAGAAGTCTCACCCTTCCTACAACCGAGCTTCAAAGTGGCAAAGGGAGCAGAAAATCTCTGCCTTGTCAATTCTCTGGAAGAAAACCTCAGCCTTTTCCCCAACATTTGGTAAAACAGGTAACAGTGTTTGTCTGTTTTGTTTTTTAACGTGGAAATGACTTGGCAATCTTCACAGGAAGAAAACCTGTATAACTTAAAGGGATATGACCTTGAAAGGGATTTGCTGAACTTTAATATGACTGGATTTTTTCCAACCTTTATAAGCTCTTGATTTTAAAATCTGCCAAACAAAAGCTCTGCCAGGAAAGCTGTTATTATAAAGATGCTTCTCAATAGGGAGAAATGGGTTAATTGCAAGCTCTTCAGTAGAATAAAACGGGGGTTTTGAAAATAAGTGCAAAATTGACAAAATGTACCATGTTGTTCTTACGGTTAAAAAAAAAAAAACGATGAGGGAGGAATATTTGAAATGGCAAATGTCTAACATAAATAGATGCTATAAAACTTGTTGGAAGAGGCTATAAGAGATTTCAGACAACTCATAAACAATTACCCATCTGACCTTGATATGAATACAGAAATCCATTAGCAATCAAATTTTCAAACATAATTGTATACTAAGAAATATGTATTTTTTCTTTATCAATTTATGTTGACAGGATCTAGTTTAATACCACAATCTAGACTTATTTGTTTTTTTTTTATCTTTTTTCCCCACTACAGTACTTTTAAGATTCAGTAAACATAATTCACAATGAAGAGCTGAAGAGTGAATTGTGAATTTGTTGGGAGGATTTCCTTTCGGTATTCCATGACTTTTATGGAAATTTAAGTTCCATTTTCGAACCAAAATAAAAGCCTTGAACTACACAAGAATTTTTATGTTTCCCTATTTACAAGGAGTTAAAAAAAATTTTTTTTTGAATTTAAAAAATTTTTTTTTAATCTTAAGGGTATTCTCCTGACCTTAATTTTAAGAGAAAAATCACACAATGTTGTTGTATCTATGACTTAAAGTGATAATATCATTCGATGTAATGTGAATGACTTTTGATTATTTTGAAAATAAGATTTTATATTTTAATGGGTTTAATATACCTAAGCCAAAATGCAATCGGCAATACTGCCCAGAAACACTATTATCACATAGACAAATAGTCTTTTGCTGAATCCATCAAAGAAATTAAAGAGAAAATTGCATTTCTGTCCATGTGTCCTAGGAGTGGCAGTCCCTGGAAGACACATGCCTTAATTTTGCCTATTAAGTAAATGCATATTCTTGAGAATACACAGAGTCAAGCAAAAACACAACAGTACCCATTGCCTACTTTTATTTTAGTACTAGTCAGACTAGACATTTCTCTGTCTGATTTAAGCTTCATTTGGAAGCAATTAACTATTTTGTATTAGATATAATAAAGGTCTCTAGTGTATGGACCACATTTGCCTGCATTAGTTGTTTAAGGCTTAATTGAGTAAAATTGCATTCGCACTCAACATAGACCCAAATGATAAGCAATTCCTTATTGCTCAATGCAATTTCCTCTCTCATTTCTTAAAGTGTATCAGGAAGATGAAAGTTGGGGGTAAAAGGTAGGCTAAAATTACTACTTTTATTTTTGTTTTACTTTTCTAATATTTATATCTGAGCATCAAAATGGCCAGAAGTCACGTTAAGTAAAACACTTCAAACAAATACTATTTACAGATACCATGCCAGATGCCCAACTATCTTTTCATGTTTCATTGTAAAACTCATGATTTTTATTTACTGTTTGCAATTAATTTTTTTGCTATTATGAGCAAAATCGAAGGTGGGTAGCAACTTTTAAAAAAAGATTTTTAAATTTCCATTATTTCACTAAGTGGGAAAAATACAAAGCATTTAAAATAATTTATAAAAGATATCTTGTAAATGCGGCAATAACAATAAAGACCCAAAAATAAAGAGAGCAGAAACTTGAGTAGCTGACAGAGGGCCATGTTTCTTGTAAACAACTAAACTGAAGACGTGATTCTTTTATTAAGGTGATTTGCCCACTATGCAGCTTATCTAGCTTTTCTAGCTTCTGAGCTTTAAAACTGGTCATTCTAGAGCGACTCTTTTCCAGGGGGAACTGGTACTCCCTTCTTAGGGTCTCCGGTATGTTCTGTCAATGCCCCCTTTAAAGCATTTAGCATGTGACCATATAATCATCTTTTACATAACTGTGTTCATAACTGGACTCCTAGTTGTTGGAGGAAAGGAGTCAGGTTTTATTCATATTTGAATCTCAGTATGAAGTAGAGGATCTGACACAGAGTAAACAAGAAAATCTAACTTGCCTCTAAATATCACTAGAAATTTCCACTGAGGAGTGTTCTCAATGAGAGCTGAAGATGGTTTCCATTTCCCCATTCCATGAACATAGATTCAGAAGAATACTGTCCAGTTTACAACCATTTCTTAATACTGGAAGCCTCTGAATATTTAATTGTTCTTTCCTAAAAAAAATGTTAGGAATGAACTAAGAAAACTTCATTCTCCCGAGGCTAGATTAAAATGTCTGTGATGGGATGGTAAGCTTCCTTCTATTAGCTTCGGTTCTGTGTTAAGATATTTCTTGCTAGTTTATATTCATAAGCAGTCAATTTTCTCTATTTCCTTTCCTATCCTTAACGACAGGAGTCATACTTTCTAACTTGACTGTCTTGACTCTAACCACGGGAGAAACTTAACGAATAACAATAACTACTAATGGGTACAGTGCAATTAATTATTGTTATAGTTTGCTTCTAAAAAGCACCATATTACAAACACATTCTTGAAAATGTTCTTAGGAACACTTTCCATTTAATGCTTAGCACATCAAATTGGCATCTAGCAAGTAACTACCATTCATTAAGCTCTTATTGTCCAAAACAGTGCTAAGTACTTAACAAACATTACTAACAATAACCACCCAAGATCAGAGGAGAATAAGGGGACGAAAAAACGATTCAGATTCAGATCTATATAACTCCCTCTTAGGTCTTTTATTTAGAGGGAAATGAGAGCCTTCCCTGTGGTAAAGGTAATTATTTGTTACAACATCCCTCACTATGTAGAAAGCCCTTTTTGGTCCCTGGGCAGATAAAAGCAGATTTATCTCTATTTACTT
The DNA here is from genome assembly GCF_000325575.1 of Pteropus alecto. Lineage (NCBI taxonomy): Eukaryota > Metazoa > Chordata > Mammalia > Chiroptera > Pteropodidae > Pteropus > Pteropus alecto. Next base: position 17,444,190 of record NW_006439192.1, on the reverse strand, counting down.
TTGTGATGTTTTATGATTGTCATAAAGTTCTGTGGCTATTGCTGCCATGTGACTGCAAAGTAGGCCAATTTGTATAGATAACTGTTTAATGTTTGTAAGTACCAAAGTTAATACTTATTATCAGTTTTTTTCTTTTAGATATGGGATCTCTCTGAAAATTCACCTGGTATACCATTTCCTCATGTTTCCTCATCCTTAATGGGATGATATCAGATATAGTTTTTCCTTTTCCTTTCTTTCTTTGTAATTACCATTTCTTATGGTTTGACATAAGTATGGAGACACAAAGGTGACATAATATCAGATACAATTTTTCCTTACACTGTAAGGGATATGAGGAGTGCTTCATATCCCTTATGGCATTAGTTTATATTCAGGCATTGTTTCATTTGTATATGATGACACTTATGTCATACTTGTTAAGGCAAATTGTTCCTGCACCACCACAATAAGACATTGTAAAACTATTCTACTTTACTCAGAAACAAAATGTGTGTATGAGTTGTACGCATATGTTTGTACATATTCATTATAATAATATATGTCGATTCAAGATCAAATTTGAGCTGAGTTTTGTAGATGTACCAGAGTCGGCGTACCTCTTTCTGGATCCTGAACAAAGTCCAGTGTAACATTAAGAGACAGTTTGAAAGTACCACTGGCCTACTGGGGCTGGCAGGGTGGGACCCCGTCCACAGGCCCTGCCGTAGCATTGCCATACCATGCTTTCTGCTTTCATTTATTAAGCTTTCTAAAATTCCTCTTTCAGCTTTAGATAAACTAATTCATGTCTTATCATCTACCATGGATCTGCTTATTGTTGTTTCCTGCTTTTTTACCTATCAGTCAAAGTATTGTCGCATGGCTCCCACTTCATGTGTATCCCCTAATTCGATATCGAGCTCAGAGCTCACCTCTCCTCTTAAGCATTTTCTGACTAATTCCTCTTAACTTGTGTAACTCAGCACTTAGGCACATCTTCTCTGAATTTCCATACTCATTTTATGCTTTATCATGAAGTATTGTGAATACATTTATTTGTACTTTCATGAAATTATTTCAAGAGTGTCTGTCATTATTCCAAACACATTTTAAGTTTCTAAAGGCTAGATAATGTCTTTTGGGTGTATCTTAAAACAATTTGTCTCCCACACGTTAGGTCCCATTATGATACACCTTACACACTCAGCAATAAGTGTTAGTTGAATAAACTTAAAAATGGTTATGGGGCAATGGACTAGCATATTTGTATTCTATAGTCATGGATTATCACATTGGGGTGATTGTGTCTTGGACTGAAATGATATAGCCCTCAGGAGAACTGGAAGGAAATGTTTACCTAAAATAAGGAAGAGAAAGATCCTCTCCATAAAAAAATTTATTTGAGACTAAAAATTTAAAAAAACAATTTGATGCCTAGTAATTCATGGCAGGAAGTAATGGGAAAGAAAAAATATGTAAATATTGGAAAGGTTTGAAATTCATTTGATAAGGGTAGAATAACTATAAAGCAAAAACACAACAGGGAAAAACAAAGCTGGAAACTACTAATGTCACTAGTGAATATAAAATGGAGAAATAAAATATTAACAAATCCAATTCAACGATATACTGAAAAATGTTATGATTAGATAGGTTTTATTGTGGGAATGCAGGAAGAATGCAAATTAAGGTATTTTATTAATATAACATTGAGGAGTATAAAGACAAAATTAACATGATTATTTTCATAGATACTGAGAAAGCCTTTGATAAAACTCACCACTCATTTCTGATTAAGGTCAAAACAAAAACTCTGTAAATATAAAGAAGAAACATTTCTTAAGCATGTTTCAGAAAACAACAGTTCACTTAGTGGTAAAGTAATAGAACCATTCCTATTTGAGTATAGAATAGACCAGAATGGCCATTATTGCTGTCATTATTCTTTATCGTCTGGGTATCCTGGCCAGAGCAATAGAGTAAGAAAAGTAAATTTGAAGTACAAATATTAACGCATAATATGTAAACTTTTTCATAGTATTTTTGAAAATGCTATGACCTTATATTTAAAGAATGATCAAAAAAAACATTAGAATTTGTAGAGTTTAATGAATTATCCAAGTTTAATTTTAATACACTAAAAGTAATAATTGGTTAGAAATTGAATTGGAGAAGGAGACTCACAGCAACAGTAACCACCACTGCCACCAGAAATCTAGAAACCCAGTAATAACCTTAAAAATTAAGCCAGATAGAATCATATATATTTTTGGTTTTAAATATTTTAATATTTTAAAAACAAAATCTTTTCCAATTAATCTAAAAACAATGCAATTCTGATAAAACTTTCATAGAACACCGGTAGGGTGTGAATAAAAATAAAATGATTCTGAAATTCATCTGGAAGAGTAGGTACACGACAATAGTCACAAAAAGGAAGGATAACATAATGGTTAGTGAAGAAATTCCTAAAGATTTTAAAAGGTGTTACAAAGATACAAGAAGTAGAACAATGTAGTATTGTCACAGGAATTAATAACTAAAGTACAAAGGAAAGCAGAGTAGTCAAAAGAAACAGATATGAGATAGGCATTTAGTATATGGTTCATAGTATATTTTAAATTAGACAGGTAGAACTCTTCCTTTCGTGATTTGTAAAATCATACAAATAACTATTGAAGATTTAAATGTATAATAAAATCAAAATCATAACACAAAATGAAAATATATGCCAAAGATCCAGAATGATAGAAGAGTATAGAATTCCATATTCGGAAGATGGGTCCCAGCAGGGTGGTTTTGTACTGTGTCAACTAGTTTAAACTGGAAACGCACTCACCAGAATTGACTTCTCTCTATGGTTCTGGTTTAGAATTGTCTAAATGAGAAAACTGGTCAAGACTTGCAAAGTAAAGGTGAAGCAGCAGCCTTTTCTCTCTCAGGGTCAGCACAATTAGAAGCAGTGAGAAGAGATGTAAAGGTGCCGGTGGAGTCCAGCTTGTCCTTATTCTCACCGGCTCCCTGCCCAGTTTTCTCAGCTGCCGGCCGCACTGACCAACAGCGACTCCAGGCCCACCATCACATGCATAAACAAAGCCTCCACAGATGTGTATATTACTCTTCTCTGGGGATCCGCTCCAGCAGCTGGTATGCCTGGCTTCAGGGCTGGCTAATCCTCCCAGTACCCCCTGCTTCTTCCTCAATTATGAAAGACCTAATGCCTACAATAACCCTTATTTCATATTACTTACAGTAGTTCCACTTCCCTGATTGAACCCTGACTCATAACACACAGTAAAAATATCCTCCAACCTAAGAGTGGGATTTCTGTGAGGAGCTCTTAGATAAAAAGGAAAAGGCTACAGAAACAGAGGTAATTTTATTCAAAGAAATGGATGTTGCTTACATGAACTGGATTTATTTTTGTATTGCTATTCACAGAATAGTGAGCTAAACTTCATGATCCAGCTCAAAGCAAAGATTCTGATGATGCATTCCTTGCTTTGCTAAGGATGTCTGAGCAGAGGAAGAAAAGACTTATTTCTGGATCAAATTCTGACATCCAAGTCAAAACTGACTAATGAAGTGAAAGCAGTGAAACTGTATGAGAAAGCGGCCATCCCATCATAAAGCCCCCGAATCAAGTCAAGAAAATGGGGTAGGATCAGACATGTGGCCAAAATGGCAGAACTTTTTATTTTTAATCAGTTAGTTAGCTTTCCTGTTCTGAGTCTCTGAAGGGGTAGACAGATCAAAGAGGAAACTTTCAAAAATGGAATTTTTATAATAAATTCACCGATACTATACATTTCTTATAATAAAATCACTAATACTAATAGAAGTACCTATATATTAGTGAATATTGATTTAAACTAAAAATAAGAAAAACTGGTTAGGTAGGTGGCTGTGATTTGTGAGAGAGCATTAGATTTGAGGCTTTTCCCTATCTTAGAGGATTTTTAGCAATTTACTTAATTTCAAGGAAACTCAGATTATACCTCTGTAAATAAGGAGCATAATGTCTATGTAGTAAAAATTTTGTCAGCATTAAGTTAGGTAATTTATGTAAAAATACTTTAAAACTGTACCCTAAGCTTTATAAACAATTGCTATTAAAGAAAACATTAAGCTAAATAGAGAATATAGTTGTAAGAAGCTATTATTTTTGTGGATTTATCACCAGTTTTAATATAAATATATTTTTTGGAATCATACCTAATTTATCATAAAAGTTTAATATATATTGTTGAGTGAATGTTTTCTGTTTGTCTTTGGTTCGGTTCCTACGCAGAAAATAATTGCTTTAGAGAGAGGAGAGTTCCAACGTAAGTGAAGAGAAAGTAAAAGGAAGTTTAACTGTTCTGAGCCAGGCTCCTGCCCCAGACAAGTTGTGCTTTAGGGTAGGAAGACAGTTTGTCAGAGAGATTAGTTATCAGCTACTGGTAGTATGTGAGGAATCAAGGGGAACCAGACAGAAGCTGGATGAAGCGGGATGGAGCAACTGTCATGATTTTCAAAAGTGGGAAGAAAGAGAATTTCACTAATGATAGATATAAGTTTGACATTGGTATTATTAAAGCATAGTCACTGATTTCTGAGACATCAAAGTTATTAATAATTGGAATAATCATATGTTTAACCAAAATAACCATGGAGCAACTAAAGGTAGAAACTAATCAATTTTTAAAGATTAAAGTATCTGGCAAAACCTGCAAAATAATCTTGGTGACAACAGGGAGGAAATGTAGGATGGGCAACAAAATGGTGAAGGTGAACTTGCAATTGTGGAAATAATCAAATTCCAAACAAAGATTTAGTGTCCGCTTGTGGAGAGAACGCCACAGACTATTAATGGCCTTTGTCTTTGACCCTTCCTGTTTGATAGTTTAGCAATAACTTGGCGGAAATATAGTTGGTATGCTTATTCAATTACCCAATATTGCCAAACCAAATGAGGTAATTAGTATACTACATGACCAATCCAGCATCCAAAAAGTTATCAACCAGCTGAGATTTTGGGCTATAAGCAATAAATTGAAATTTAATTGTAATACATTAAAATCCTCTGCTTACACAGAAACCCACCCCAATACAAAAGCTATAAAAATATAAAGCAACAGAAATCAACCACAAAAACAACTGTATAGAGTAAGACAGGGGAAAACTGTTTCTAAGTAGAATTTAGTGAGCGTTTTTGTGAAGGAAAAATCAGAGGTTACACTGATGACATAGTCAATATAATAGGGTGATATGCCTGCCACAGAAGTTCCTATGACCTTGACTGTTATGATAGAAGCTCATTGTCAACAATGAGGAGAGTCATGGTCCTATGGTTGGTGAAACTGATTCTCTGCTCAGTCTCTTACCACAGTTTACAGGACAATGCAAAGAGTGGGTGGATTAGTGTGGGGGTTATGACCTCATCTGAAGATCCAGTTTTAGCACATAGTAGGTGCTTATAAACACAGTCATAAGGGGCCTTTGAAACTAAAATTAACAAATTACAATTAAGTGAAGGTGGGTTTGATTTTAGAGAATTTTCTGAGTTAGAAAAGTAGAATAGATTAATAACTCCTGAATGATTGAGATTCACTCCAAGAAAAGAGAGCCTCAATGACAAATTCATTTGTTGGGGACACTGGAGAGAAGATTCAAGCTGGGAATTGAAGAGGGCACACTCCAAATGAACACTATAGTTATCATCCAGTATCACGGTTATTTAAAGCACTTTGAAAATTTAAAGAGGTTGCAGTTATAATCAAGATCTAATATGACAGAAATAAAATCTACTAAAAAACATCCACTAATAATAAACAAAATAGGCTCTACTTTACTATTGTATAGAAGGCTTTGTTTCAAGATCACAACTAAGTATAAACCATTAATTCGATATTAGTAGAGCAAAGAGTTGAGCAATTCAAAGAATTATAATCTCAACATTCTAAAACCTTGTGACATAGAGCAGAAGGTAATTTAAATTTGTGGGGCCTCTACTATAGAACTGATGTATGAGAAGTTTGGACTAGATGGCCTTTAAGTTAGATTTCAACTCTCAGATCTATAAATTTATAAATAGGCCTATTCTAAATGATAGCTGAACTCCTTGATATCAACTGTGGAAAACACTGATTGGATTCTTGGATATAGACATAGGAGCATATTCTACAAAGCAATAACTTTCACTGCTGTTATTAGTTATATCCTTAAGAGTTCCATGTCTGATTTGGGACTTTGCTAAATAATGTGAAATGGATAATTTCAAGCCCATCTGATGTTGAAGCGAAAGGAAATATTCCTTGGGCTAAGGAGTTTTGGAAGAAAAGCTAAGGAGCTGAGATTTAAGCAAAGTCTGGGAGAGTGCTTAACAACAATAATCAGGTACTCACAGAAAATCACGTGGGTGCTGGTGAGCAGATGTTTTTGTGTTGGATGAGAGCAGAACAAGAGAAATGGAGTTAGAGTAAAGTGGAAGTAATCTTTTTTTTTTTTTGGATGCCTTATGTCCCTAAGTGTCTTTGAGATAATGAAATAAGTTACCCGGGAATGTTGACTAATCTACTTATCTGAAGGTTTTAAGAAAAATTGCAAGGAATTCTCTGCCAGACGTAAGTACAGTCCTAGATGACCTTGTGATATTTTCTACTATATTAACATGTAATAAGGTGAAAATTCAGATAATATACAGAATCCAAAGTAGGTCCATCTTGAAAAGGAACCAAGGCTTGTGGTATTCTGGCTGGTGATACAATGATTTCATTTAGTTTTTCAAAATATATTCTTTAGGATACTGATTGTCTAAGTCTATAGTCTGAGAAATGGTTTGCTCCCCTAAAAGTCAGAACTGAGTAGATTTTTACTTCAGTTGAAAAATGAGAAATTATGTTATAAAAGTTCTATATTTCTCAATGAAGTTATACTATATAAAGTTACTTGTACATTTTAATTTTTGTAATACATGAAATTTTTTTTTTTAAATCAAAGTATTAAATCAGTCACTCTCTTCGCATGTTTAGGAAAGGAACTAGAGTGATATAATTTAATTTTTGTCCCATTAGCTCAATTTAAACATGTTTTCTATTTTTAAAATTATTATTTGGTACAGTTACCTTATGAATTACTTTCTTTGCATAATACTTGTTTGTTATACAGGTGTTAAGCAATTTACTAAATTAACAAGATCTTTAAAAAAAAAAAAAACTCAGTGCCTGTGTAAAAAGTGTCCATTATATTTGAATGTTGGCTAGACTTTCTTGTCTTAAACCACAGAGAAACTGAGAAGGTTAGCCCAGATGTCTTGGGCAGGGACAGGTTTTGACTAAGGCAACTGAAGTGTCTTTACAGTTTGAGAGAAAGTTTGGTAAGTGATTCTTCCTGCTGTACACCAAAGCCTTGCTTTGCAAAATGGGGTCCTTGGGACTGGCAGCCTGGACACTACCAGGAGCTTGTTAGAAATGGAGAATCTCAGACCAACTGAAGCAGAACCTGCATTTTAAAAGGACACCCAGTTGATTGGTAGGCACATTTAAGTTTTAGAAGCATTATGAAAAAGGACTCAGAAGCCGGGGAAAGTGATTCTTAAAGAAGAGCAGAGATGCAGAGTGCACCTGCTGGGCATCTCAGAGGTAAAGGCAGGGCAGTGTTTTTCCACTTGAGGGACTGATCCATTCCCGTCATTGACACTAGCCCCTCTTGACGGTGAATTTCACATGACAGCCTGTCTTGCACTTAGGATAAACCTTTACCAAGCTCACTTATCTTCACCCTTTGGAAATCACTGGCCTAGAGAATACAGTTTAAGTTACATATGCCAGATATTATAATATATACTATTTAATGATTACACTTCCAGTTGCATCATCTACTACACTTTGACTAACATCTTCCTGTCCCTGCCACACCCTCCATTCTCTCAAGGTCACACAACACACTCTGCATCTCTCATTCACGTGCCTTGCTCATGTCTTGTCTCATAGAATTCCTTTCTTCCTATTTCAGTGGAAATTCTTCACATCTTTAAAGCCACATATCAAAGTTTATTGCCACCAAAAAAACCCTTCCTAACCAGAATTAATCACATGCTACCAGGCATTCCCATAACATATTGCTCTCCACATTGCACTGTTTAAGAGCTTTGAAGTTCCTGGCACCGGATTGAGCTCTTACTTCCTACTAGATCTATGATCTCGGCCAACTTTCTTAACCAACTGGATCCTTAGTTGTATCATCTGCTAAAAAGGGGTAACGAGTATCTTTTTTATGGAATTATCATGAGGATTAAAAGAGATAATGTCTATAAGCTGTTAACACTGTGCGTGCAACATGGTAAGTTTTCAATAGATATTTGCTATTAATTATAAGAACTGTCTAAGCTTTGATGCACTGATACGTCAGAGAGAATGTCTCTGGAGATATGTATGTATATTTCCCATCACATTAACTTATAAATATCTTGAGTGCAAAGATAAAAACATATTTATCTTTGAACTTCCTCACTCTTAAAAATAATTCTGGCAAGTGTTTGTCTTACCACAATTAGTTGCAGCAATTAATTTTTTTTTCAATTGTAATGAAAGCCGATTTGAGTGTTTCAAAAATATTATGAATAGTCACCATTCTCTGTAAATTATTTTTTTCACATATGTAACCCCTCAACTTTCTCTTATATGTGTTAATTTTTCATCAAAGGTCTCTTCTCTAAATATCACAATCATGACTATGGATCTTTCCTTCAAGGTCTCCCTGGCCCTTCCGCTTCCAGTTGCATATACAAGAATTAGACTTTATTCAGTTCTACAGTTTTTCACTCTAATTGGGCACTGCCACGAAAGGGCTCCAATGTGTCTCATGTTTGCCTAACAAGACTTCATTTTTTTTTAGGCAAGGCAGCCCTTGGTTAACTTTACAGATTGCAAGGAGCTTGTCAGTTTACAATACTTTATTTTTTTAGTTTTTACACCTACAGCACCTGGTCTTCCTAGGTGGTCTCCCATCCAAGTACTAACCAGGCCTGACCCTGCTTAGCTTCTGAGATCAGATGGGATCGGGCTTATCCAAGATAGCGTGGCTGTAGTGCATTTTAGATTTACAAAATAGCACCGGGTTGCTGATGTACAATTCTTAAATATTAAACACCAACGACATGTTTGCCCTGAAGTTTATGTTCTATAAATTAACAGACATTGATCAACTCAAGAAAGTATAATTATACTTTCTCATAATGTGTTACGGGTTAGACAACTAATGGTAACATCCAATTTCTCCCATAAATTGTGTCTGTAATAGTACAGTTTTTGACTATATTGCATTCCAAAAATAATTGCCTGATAATAGGGAAAAAGCCCCCAATGATTTAGATATTAAGACCATACAGAAATTATTAGAGCCAATTCAACTATTTATATCTGCTTATGAATATACCTGGTAGATTTATATAGATATTTAACGTTTTAATCCACGAATGAATTACCAGAATTTAGACTCAGAAAATGTTTTAACAATAATTACAAATAATTTTTATTAAATGCTAACTATAGCCTAAAGGTTTAACAGGTTTATATTCTTTAACACTATGAGGGAAAAGCTATTAGTTCCTTTTTGCAGATGACACAGTGGTTTAGAGAGGTAATGTGTCCAAGGTCATACATCTTGTAAATTGTTGAACCAGAATAAAACCTAGACTGTGTGATTCTATAGTCTATATTTTAAACACAACAATCTTTCCTTTTTAGGTGAAAAGTGAAACCCAGAGTGTTTAATATCCAAGGTAATATAATTTGTTAGTGATGGACACAAGCTTAAGTCACATGACTATTTGCCCTACACTTTTTCTAGAAGACTTTCCACAAGAGTTGAGTTAGATTTTTTGCCTTAATATCTTTTAAAAATAATGAGTAAAGCTGACTTAAATGAACTCCTTAAATGGTGGCTACTGTATAAAATCCAATCAAACTATTATCAATTTCATAATGAAATTCACATATCAAAAAGCTTAGATAAGCACCCCTTCCTAAAAGAGGAAAAAGCACTTGAAAACATGAACTAAGTTATAATGAAGGTCGTTTTCTTGAAAGCTTTTAAATCTTCACAACAAAACAAAACTTCTAAGTCATGATTTAACAAAAAAAAAAAAAAAGGAAATAAAGTAAATGAGAGAGATGGCAAGATGGGTCTCGTCTTCTTTAGACATTTTATGTTTTCATGTTGTTCTTATATTTTAATTGCCCATAAGACTGTGAAAACATCTATGCCCATAAATATTTTATGTCTTCTGCTATCACATCATAATAAATCATTTCATACTTGTGTCTTTGATAAGAATGTTCCTAATGTAATAAAAGCATACTTATGAATAACTTCTGGTTTGATGGAAAAAAGCCATGGTATTTTTAAAAAATGAATTGTTAGTGATATTGTAACATAATACAATGCTAATGAGGTAAAAAGAAAATCCTAAAAATCCTATGATGAATAAGGCATTTAACTTACCTAGAGTTTGGTTCATCTAGAAAGTCTTCTTGTAGCTAAATAATCACAATTTTCCTTTTAGAATGTCAAACATTTTTCTAATAAGTATCTGAATGTTTTAGACAGGATTGTTTTTACACATAATAAAATAAAACTGTAAAGCAGAATATCTCGGCCTTGGTACTATTAATATTTGGGGCTGGATAATTTATTTTTGTGAGGAGCTGTTTGTGAATTGTAGGATATTTAGCATTATTTCTGGCTTCTACTCACTAGAATCAGTAGCATACAGAATACCCTCCCCCCAGTTATGAGGACCAAAAATGTCTCCAGGCATTAGAAATGTCTCCTGGGGCAAAAATTGCCCCTTGTTGGGAACTACTGTTTTAAAGTAATAACTTAAATGTCAAATAATTGTACTTTTTTAATCCAAAATTCTGTTAAATGATCCCCAAATTGGCTAGTTTTTGATATTCAAATCTGCATGTCAATGGGCAAAGATTAAATGACCTTTCCCAGAGTTTTCAACCAAATGAGGATTTGTCAGCTGCATTTAAGTTGAAATTTTTATTTGTCAGTATGCATTAATTATAATCTTTTACTCGTATAGATTTTTCTTAAATCTGAAGATGCCTAACCATTTTCATGGATGTCCTTTGTATGTGCTTATTTCTCTGAAACTTTCTAATTAGATCAATATGATTTTCCCCTTCTCATTTAAGTCAATATACTTTATAAAAATATGCCTTGAAGAGAAGCAACTTTAGAATTATCCAAAATTCAGAATTTCCTTAAAAAAAATGAATGCCTAGCCCAGTGTTTCTCCAAAGTGTAATCCATGAACATCCTGTCTCAGAATTTCCTGAGATGTTTGTTACTAGTATGGATCATGTCCCACCCCCATCCCCACTCCCTGCAGACTGACTGACGCTCTGGAATGGGATCCAGTTTTCTACAGCTTAGTAAGGACTATGCATTCAAAAGTCATGAATATAGGCCATCAAAACAAGAAAAGCAAAGTTTATCTGTTATTATTCATTAATGGAAATGATAATGTAGCTATTCTTTTCGGACCAGTTTCTTACTCATATCTTAGCCACTTTACGTTGATGGACAATAAACACTGGAGATCTTTCACTAGAATTTATCAAATTTTAAGATAGTTATCCCTCAGTAAGGCTGCTCCTTTGTTAGGTAACATTTGAAGTAAAACGCTTCATTGATCTACTTAAGCTCACCAATAAACAATAACTTAGTTGCTTGTCTATAAAAATTGATATAACTGATTTACATTAACCCAATAATTAACTTTTATTTAAAAATACTCATTTGAACATTCAAAAAAAGAAAAAAAGACTAAGAAGCAACACCTTGATTACTCTTTCATTGTCAGTTTTCTAATTCTAAGGTATTTCAGATAATCACTGACCAATCTTGGTTTTGCTAACTCTAATTTTAAATATTTATACAAAAAACTTAATATACACATTATTTTAAAATATGAGTGGTTCCATTCCTCTCTCTTAAGTAAAAGAGCTAGAGAGTGATTACTGCCTAACACCCGAACCTGAGAACTACTAGGTGGCTCTGTGGAAAAGTCAGAGAGGAGATCTTCCATATTTTCCTTTTCTAAGTTTAGAAAAATATACTCTTAACTATCACAATAATTTGGAAAAAATCCAGGTAGTTACATAGTCTTTTGCTAAGACTAGTGAAAATAAATAAAGAGGAAATAATAAATTTAACCCAGGAAGGGCCACAAAATTAAAGTTAAAAAAATATGTACAAACTATGTAATGTCAGAATATACAAAGATTTAATACAATTTTCTAAAATGCTCATTTTAGTCTGAGTTCTACAATTAAATATATTAAATGTTCACATTAATTTTTTTGTTTACATTTCCTATTTCTTGATTGTAGGAACCTTATCTTCTAGTACATTAGTAAGTGCTTTTGAGTTTGGTATTCTCCGAGTTGTTGTACATTTAAGACTTTTTTCCATAATCTTAATATTTGAAGTTTTATCTAAATAGACAATTCTTTTTGTACTTTTTTTCCCTTTGAGTTACTTAAAGATGTTGCTCTTGAGAAATATGGTACTATCTAAATACTTATTATTTGTATCCCTATAAATATTTGATCTTTGAGTCTGGAGGCTCTGGGGATTTTTTTTCTTCCAGTACAGTCTAGAATAGTAGAATTTCTCTTGGAGTTGATTGCTTCATGGCCATTTCCCGAGGCATATGGGGAGCTCTTTCAATATAGTGCAGTTCAGTGTTCTTAAATTTCCAGGAAAAGTTTTTTTTTTTTTTTGGATTATAGTTTTATTTTTTATTTTTTTAATTTAAATTTCTTTTTTTTTATGGCGACATTGGTTAATGCAATTATAGTTTTAAATATTAGCTTTGTTACACTGTTTTATTTTTCTTATTCAGGTTCTCCAATTATATGCATACTGGACTTCTTTGCCTAACTCCATTTCAATATTCTCTCAGACTCTTTTTTGTCTCTTCTTTATTTTAACTTCATTCTGTTGGTTACTTCCCTGCCTATCTTTAGTGTTCTTTATTAAATTTTTATTTGAACATGTTCTTCCTTAAGACTTAGTAAATTATTTCTTATTTTAAGATGGTTTTGCTTTCCTTTTCTATATATTTCCTGAATTTAATTAACTTTCTTTGTAAATTTTCCCATTTCCAGTTTTAATTCTTGAATTTCTAATTCCACTTAAAAAAATATATCTCCAAATTCTTGACAATCCTAAATTTAAATGGGAATGTTGTGGTAACAATTTTCCTTTGCTTCGTGCTTGTTTTTCATTAGCTAAAATTTTCAGATCACATAATCTATTTTCTGCTCTACGTAGCTTTATATGGAATCTCACTTTTTTTTTTTTTTTTAAAGTATACCTAGGTACCTTATGGCAGAGTTCTTAGTTCCAAGATTGCAGCTGTACTTCATTTTGGCAGGGATGGTTGGTGGTTTAGTCTGGATAGTCTTTCACATTCTCTGCAATATAAGTATGTATCTATTGTCTCATTATTTATGTGTTTTTCAATTCTTATTGATGAGTGAAGGAAAGCTTAACAGTATATTATGATGATTTGACTTGATAGTAGCTAGCTATTTCCCCATTGAAAACACTTTGCTTCTTCTTGAATCAACATTTGTTAATTCATCTTAAATAATATCTTTTAAAAAAATTTTATTAACTTTATTGGGGTGACATTGGTTAATAAAATCACATAGGTTTCAAGTGTATATAATTCTATAATACATCATCTGTATATTGCATTGCGTGTTTACCACCCAAAGTCAGATAAGTATGTGGGAACCTATTGAGTTCTTTTTTTTTTCTTCATTTGTAAAATTAGAGATTCATGAAAGATTCTTTTAGTTTTTATTAGTATAATTTTATGAATGCTTACCTCCTTTCAAATGAGCAAGAAAGAGATGCTTTTTGTAAATTAAGAAATAATCTTATTTTTTCATTATTATGAAAGGCCATTACATCACTGATCCTGTTCTTTATGTTTATATATGTGTCGACTTTACCCCAACACATAATAAACATTTCCTAAAAGATCAGCCCTCACAAACAAATAAAAAAGATCTGTGCAAAGTGAAGAACAGTGTTATGCAACGAAATAAACATTTATTGGGAAAAACATAAAGTTCAGACACATCTTTCTGAATATAACAAATAGGATAAAATTAAAAATTGCTAATTTGGTTTTTCCTTGAAAGAATGACCTAATTAAATTAAAATTGGCAAATTATTCTTAAGAAGCATGATGATTCTGTATCATATCCAAAGTCATATATTTACATTCATTCTCTAATAACTCATAAAGATTTTAGATAAACAAATATAAAATAACCATCTGCTAATGCAATAGTTGCTATAAACTAATTCTTATAATTACGTCAAGAATGTAAATAAATTATGATGTATTTGCCAATTACATTACCCATAAGATGATCACATCAAATATTAACTCTAAAATAATTATTGAGTGTAAATATATATATGCCTTTCTGTTAAAGTGTACAGCTGAAACTTATTGGATTTCATTAACCAATGTCACCATAAAAAATAAAAAAAATGTAAAAAAATAAAAATAAATAAAAAAAATAATTACTGAAAGCTTAGATATTCTGAAAATAATGGTCATTTTGGTTGTTTTTAAATGAAACCATTAAAAATTGCTATTGCTTATAACTTTATAAGTATTCTGTGTCACAAAGTCATACTCTTTAAAAAGAAGTAAAATAACATTAAGTAGAAGCAGATAAATTAATGGAAAGTATGAAAGGCCTTCAGAGATTACTCATTTTAGAATGTTTGCCAACCATTAAAGAACAGATGTCTCTTTTCATGTTTCTCTTAGTATATGTTTTATAATTGTTAAAAAAAATGTTAATTTACTATATAATGAACATTTTTTTCTTTTGTAAAAAGGATCCAAGAAATAAAATCTTAATTTATATTTTCCACTTGAAAAATCTTTCTTTTAGAGGAGCAAAATGTTATATACAGCCCTGAGTCAAATTAGAATTATTCCACTACATGTGTATTGTTCTATAAGCAAGAAAAAGAAGTAATAACAATTATTCATTTATATCTTCCAGTTGGACAAATCAGCTCTAGGCAAAAATGCTGGCTCTATAAAAAGTCATAATCAAAATGATCTATTATAGTTCTGCCAATGTGTATGTCAACATACTCTCTGTGTTCATGAAAGTTTCCACAAGTTAATAAGAACCAAATTAAAGTTCTCAAATTAAACATTTCTATAATAGATGGTAACCTGATTTTGTCAAATAATTTTGACTCTGGTTTTGAATTAACTTGAGTCAATGCTAAAAGTGATATTAATCATCTAGGACAGGGGTTAGCAAACTTTTTTCTGTAAAGGACCAGATTGTAAATAGTTTGGGCTTTACAGATCACACAGTATCCATTGTAACTACTCTCCTGAACTCTTGAAGGTATAGCCAACAAAGCAGCTGGAGACAATGTGAGCAATAGGTGTGGCTGTGTTGCATTTAAGCTTGAGGGACAACGAAATGTGAATTTCATATTATTTTCATATGTTAAAAAGTATCATTCTTTTGACTTTTTTTCTGATTATATAAAAATATACAAACAATTCTCAGCTCATGGGCTACATAAAAACTGGCGATGGGCCAGAGTTGGCTCAAGGTTCATAGTTTGCTGACTCCTTATCTGGAAAATTATATTAATTATTTTATGAACACTTGGTAAATATTATGTTGATTATTATGGAATGAAGAAGGTGATGATTAACATGATGATGATGATAATGACCAAGGAAATAATTAAAGTGAACAGTAAACAATGTAATGCATTTACCATTTACAAAACGAAGTTCAAATTTCTTGATTTTATGCTACAATTCCTTTAAGAGGCTTTTCCTATTTTTTGTTATGGTACTTTAATTCTCCACATTAGTCTGCCTTTTTCCTTAGGTAAAAAAGGACATTCCTCTTTTAAGATCAAATATAAACAGCTGTAATATTCATAAACATCTACTTGCTGAGATATTGCAACAAAAGTATTTTATATTTGTCATATTTGCTCCACGTTTTCAGTTATATTTTTTCTATTTCATGAATTCTTTTCCACTGAAAGTTGAATACCAATTGCTAATAAGTATGATTAATTCAATTTTCTAGGCTACCACTGTCTCGTATATATGTGTGTGTATTTATTACCTGTAATTGTACTTGAAATTTTCTCAAGCAATAATACTTTCCTTACTTTAATTCAAGTGCAACCAGAGAACTAAAAACTAAGCAAGAATTTGGCAGCAAGTTCAGCAATGTTGTCTCCAGCTGCCATACTCTATTGGTAGTTGATTCAAGTTGCAAAAGTCACTGGTAAGAAAGACGTCTTGATAATGGAGTGGAAACTTATAGCATTTTGTAGTAGCGGCCTGACCAGTTTTGATGCCTCGGTAAAACACGCAGGGGTTTTGTCCATCTGTGCTTCCCACCCAGAAACAGGGAAGCTGGACTTCAGCTAAAGTTAAACTCTTAGCAATGTCATTAGTTGGGCCCAGAATAAAACTGACCTGGTTGCCTAAGGCAAAATAGTCATCCTAAATCAACTGCCACTGTGTTGGAGTCTGCAGACCATTGCAATTTTGACTCTTCTTGCTGACCTTTTCTTATGGAGAGAATGATGCATTAAACATTAACACCCCAAGAACAGTTTGGAGTGTGGAGGGGAGGAGTGGGAGGAAATCCAGAAATCATTAAATGAATACATGTACTATAGACCCTTTGCATCATTCATTCATTTCGCATTTATCCTGTGGGCTTATAGGCTTGGCAGTGAAGAAGGGATTGTCGAGGACCATGAAATCTAGTTCTACTGTTAACCACCTGAACTCCATCCTTAGGAAATTCCATCCATTAGACTGGAAGATATTTTACTTTTCACATCACTTCAAAATGGCCTGGGAGGCATTTTTAAACTGTGTGCTTTCCTTACATCGTTTGAGAAAAACTTGATAGTGAACTCTGACACTAACTGGAAAGACCTGTATTCTTCAGGTGTGCTAGTAAACAAGAATTTCTTGTGAGAATGTATCATCTAACAATCCCGAATAGACTAACAAAGTGGCCGCTATATCTTGTCTATTAACAATGGAAAGAAATATACTATCGTGAAGAATCACAATATCCTGGAAGGATTTTCCTGAATTAATATTTAAGATGATGGATGACTTATATTCCAAATGTCACAAGTATATTGGACAGTTAGATTCATGCTTTAAATTTAAATCCTATATGCCAGAGAATGTACTAGGCATTTTAAAAGAGATTATCTCTAATCTTCCCCAAAGCCGAGAAATAAAACATATATACCCAATGCTTAGGAATACTTGACTGGAAGCAGCATGTAATTGAAATATATAGACTGTGAGGATTTTCTCAAACATAATTGTGAGCGAGGAGTATAATAAAATCACTATAATATGGTTTTCATTTTTAAAGGTTTTAGATGTGATCTTAGAATTACATATAAACATTTTTAGATATATAAATTTAGTGAAATATGGTTGTGGGAAGAAGAGGAATACTTTAAAACCAACCTCAAAATGACCACTATTTTATAGTAATCCATTATTAATGATAAAGACCAGAAAATAAGAGATATTTCTCCATTTCGTTTCAATAGTGAACTGTGGCACACAGAATGCCAGTGATTATCTCAGTGTGCACAAAAAAGTGACCTAACAGCTCACGCAATGCTGCACATTTGTTTATGTTAGACATTTTTAAGTGTCACTACTCTGACTTGCTATTTACTTTACATGGCAGTTCTGAGAAATGATTCATCTCCCTGTATGGATACATTTTTTTCTTTAGCCATCAATAACTACATCAATGACAATATACTCCAAGACTGGTAATGATGAGGTTTCTTTTCCCCCAATCAGTTTAGTATAATTGATAGTAAAAATAAACAGATCAATAAAACTGTGAACTCTTACCTTGACTAGGGAAGGAACTGATAATATAGAGAGATTTAGAGTGATTTGGTTAAAATATGAATGACTAAATTAATTATGAATGATACTTTATAGATCACTTACCAAAATAATTATTTGGTGCGTGCATATGTATGCACACACATGGATCTCTCTCCTTTTGTGTAATGAAAGAAAAAAAATCAAAGAATGTATAGTAATCCATATGGATCAAAACCTTGGGTAAAGAAGGCCATAAATGTCAGATCATCATCAACCACAATCATGGGCTGGCAAATCATAAGGAATAGCAAATAATTGGTCCTATTTGCCATATTCTACTTATCATAAACTTCTTGATAGTGACTAGGAAGCCCCACCTTCTCCCCTGAAGCCACAAAATGAGTTTGGGGATTAGACTGATTAAATTTTTTTAGGTCACACATCCCACTATCATAACCATAATGGATTCAATTTAGGAGAAATTAAACTACAAATAGTATATACTTACAAAGGAATAAAATTAATTGTGTTAACACTGGGAAATTATCCAATTGCGGTCTATTAAATTCAAGATAGATATACCTAAGTGACTAGATTAGTACAAATAAAGAGAATTAGGGAGAATATTTAGAAATTTTATTAGCAATTTAAAAACAATGGAGTGGTGAATGAAAAGTGTCATGTATTAAGAGGAATGATTATGGCAGATTTAATTGCTAAATTATCTTTAATCTTAGTTTTGGGATAATTTTTTGATCCAGAAATTAATTATTATAGGTTGTTAAATCTACAGGTGGAGATTTTCTTAGAGGAAGGGAAGATCTTTTGTTGGTAACTATTGGTTTTATTGGATTAGGGTCAGAAAATACTGTTTATAAATGTTTTGGAATTTGTTAATTTATTTTGAGCAATTCACAAGTAGGGTTACATTCTTTTCATGGGACAAGAGAAAAGCATATATTCTCTGTAGGCAGCACGATGTGTAAGAGTCTTAAGAGCATAGGCTCTAGAGTCAGACTAGCTGGGTTAAATCCTGCTCTGCTACTCTCTGCCATGGCCCTGAGCAAGTTATCTGACCAGTTTGCGCCTCCGTTTCCTCATCTGAAAAAGCTGTTATGAGGAGTACATGAATATATCAAAGCCTGGGACAGTACCTAGCACATAGTAAGCGTGATGTCATTGTTAATTAAATATCTGTCGAGAACAACTGTCTAAGGATGATTTTTGGTGTAGCCTGCATTTCCAGTTTTGTTAAAGTACTTGAATTTAAATGTTTTATATTTAAATTTGAAAATATTTTGGATAAGTTCATTTTGCACATCAGTCTTGGTAATCAGGGCCTGGCGTGACTCTTTCCAGGTCATGTAAAGTTTGAGCTTATGCTATAAAGAAAACTTTTGTTTTATTTGCCTTATAGATAAGCTCAAGGTTCCTGGGCTTACTACCATTTGTAACTTGTTCAACGTGGAATTACATTTGTTTACCTTGTTGCTGCAATGAGAAATAAATGAATGCACAAACCTTGGTTCAAAAAAATAAATGTCATTTTATCTATCTACCATCTACACGCACACACACTTACTTGTTGATATTATCTCTCAGATCCTTGCTTTTTAAAGTCTACTTAATTACAACTCTTTCAGAATTTTATAAACCAAATATCCGTTATCATTTGGTTTTATCCAATTTTATTTCTGGGAATTTTTGCATTATGTATTACATAGCTATGTTGTTTGGTGCATAGAAGTTTATAATTATCTTCTTGTGAATAGAAAGTTTTCTACTTCCTTAATAACCCTTTTTTTTCTGTTTGATGGTTATAGCTTTGAATTCTACTTTAGATAATATTGATAAGGTAACTGCAACTTTCTTATTTTACATTTACCATATATATCTTTTTTAGGATTACATTTTTTCAAATATTAAAAAAAAATTAAGTTTAGGTGTGCTCTTTATAGGCAGGTAGATTTTGTCTTTCATCCCAATTTAAGTCTTCATCTTTCTACTGAACACTAACATGTACATTTATTGTCACATGACTGATTTGAATCCATTCTTTCCTTGAGTAAACTGTTAACTAATATTATATATTGCTTGATTTTCTCATTTTCCTCAATTTCACTTTTTCTGGGTTCATCAGCTTTCTTATAATTCATTTTATATTCTCCATTCACCTCCCTCAAGACATGAAAATTCTACCGGGCCACTCTATTTGCAGTGAATTTCAAATAGTTAAATTATATTTTGAATATTTAGGAGCTATTATTAGATTTTATAGCAAAGAATGAATACAAGATAAAACCTGTAACAATTTTTGTAAGTTTTGAGTTTTTTTTTAAACTATGGAGAGAGTTGGCATTGATTTTTTAAATGTGTTTCCTGAAATAGAAATTTTATAGAAAACACAGGTTTTTTTAATGACTCCTTTAAGAGTGGAATTCTAGAGTGATAAACATTTTTTTTCCCACAATCCACCTAAAAGAAGAGGAAACAGAATCTCATGTCCCTAAATGCAATCTCTCTGTGAAACCAGAGCTAGTAATCTACCTGGCTTTTAGTAATCTTTTCTGACTAGTAACATTAGAACAAAGCAGGCTGGCTGTCTAATATTTACAAGCTTACACTTAGCACAAAGTTGGACATACAAAGATTACAGTGATTCCTGTATTTATTAATTTATTCTGTTCCATAAGGCTCACTTATCTAGTAAACATTTCATCTTAACACAGTTTAAAGAGCTAATTAGTACAGGCCCTTTGGAAAACCTCAAACATTTTGGTTCTTCCAATCATTCTATGTGACTGCTGCTCTGCTAAAAGTTCCCAGGCTGAGGAAATGAAAATCTTTCTAAAAATTCATAAATGACTCTGATCTGCATTCCCTCTTCATGGGATCTGGAGACTGGGTGACTTTAAAATTAGACACATTTAAAAAGTTAAGTACATTAGGGATTAGACATCCTTGTTAAGCTAGGAAGTCTCCCCTTGCCTCCCAAAGATGTACAAAATCTTTAAAATGTCCTCGCACTGCTAGGCCTTCTGTTCTTTATCTAATATGTTTCCCCAAAGAAGCTCATTGGGAGGCAAATGAATGCAACAGATTCTCACTAGACATTTTTATTCATGTCCATCTATTGTTTCATTCTGGAGAACACTTGAGAGGTAAGCTGGGGAGCAGTAGTAAAAAGAGTAGCAAGCTGTCAGTGGATAGTTTGTCATTGTTCCACAGACAAAAGGCAGACTGTCACAATAAACAGCATTTATTCCTTTCATATTTGTGGCTTAGGGCTGCAGAAGGGGAGGTGTCACTGGTCGTAATTGTAGAACACATAAATAATAATAGTGGCTTGCAAATCATAAATCAAAGAAAACAGAGAGAGTTGGCAGTGATGAAGGCAAGGAAATAGATGCTTCTGGCACAAGCTAATTTACTGCCCTTAAAAAAATATATATTCTCCTTTCTAACAGTAAAAGTGGAATGATTTTGTTTGCCTCTTCAGCGGCAGGTAAGGAAGATAAAACTTTTAAACTATAGGTCTTATAAATTCTCTTAGGCAAATAATTATGTACAGATGATTTTTTTTTTATTCCAGAGAAATTTGTAAATGTAGTCATTACTTTTACTATCTAGATGTGACAACCCTTTTGCTTACTCTAACCACCATTACTATGCTGAGAGCTTGTTAAAGCCTATAGGAACATACACGTGAAGTCTTTCAGATCATGTTTCTTAGAGAGAAAAATTGATTTTGGGATATGAGAATTTCTAGTTTATATTACACCAAGACAATCTGACCTCATCAGAGATAAGACACAGTACCCTGAAGATTGCAGACTTGAATTACACCTTTCCGACTGGACTCCCCCAAACATGAAAAATATGACAGAGTGCAATGCTAAAATTGAGCCTGTGCATGATAGAGAGACTGTGGGCAACCTTCTCATTTTCTTCAACCTATGGAAACTCAATGGGAGAATTCCCGTAGGATGACAGAGGCTGAGAAACTCTCCCTGTGTTATTACAATGTTGAAAGGTTTCTCATTTACTGCTGGCGAAAAGTGTCTATTGTGGCTTCTAATAAAAACCTGTGAAACCACATGGGTGTAAAGTAATTTTTTTTTTCAACTTTTCAAGAAACTGGTGACAATGCTAAGTTCACTGTTTTAGCTTTGGGTGTGAAGAATTTCACCCTATTTGTGATGGCAGGTTTACATCTGTGCAGTAACCTCTTCTTACAGCAACATAATTGGAGCTAAGTTTTGCGCACAGATAGGCTTTCTCTTTGTGAAATGCATATGATTGCTCCAAACACGAAGCATGCTAAATTACACGTGGATTACATGTTAGTACATGAGGATTAGCCCTCTGTGTAGGTTATGTGAAGACTGGTTAGTGCTTTTGCAAAAGTAGGCTTTGTTATAATACGGAAAACTGACAATGTGCAGAGCACAGGAAAGGTTGACTGTCCTGCTCATAACAGCAGAATGCCCCAGATGGGGACAATAACCTGGAGTTTCCTGTGAAGACATCTCGGGCATCAGCATTTGAGTAGTCAGGCTACAAACTTTACTGGTTGTTATCCACAACATTTGCTCTTGTACAGCAATTTTGACAGTTGCACTGCTCACAGCAAACTGCCACCGTAGTTTGTTCTGCTTCAGTGCCACTTGACTGTCACAGCCTGTCATGAGACAAGAAGGCTCTAAACCTAACCCCGTCTGACAGGGTTTAATCATGCCTATTACTCCTGTTGCCTGCACAGGCCACCTTGACGCAGACAGCATGCAATTTGACCCTTCCAACAGCACTCATTTCATAGCCGTTTATTTTTTTCCCCCAAAGAGTGATAAGCTACATTGTTTCATTTTTTTTTAAATCAGATAAATGTATTTGTTTACTAAAGAAATAATACCAGAATATGTAAATTATGAACCAAACCAAACTGCAACTGCACTGCCATTCCCTCTTCAAGTTGTAGCTGCTCTTCTCCTTAACCTACTTATGCAAGAAGGGTAGTGTCACTTTTATTTCACTAGAATGAAGCAGAAGAGACTGATTATTTCTTGATTAGAGAAAGCATATGGGAAAAGACATTAGCAACTCTTCCCCCAGCCACCCTTCATTTGGGACTGCTTTACATCTATTTACTTGCTTTTTCTGATCTGTGAAAAAAAGGAGGGTCCTGCACTTTAGTCAGGAGCCAACTCCCCTGTCACAGAGGCACTCGTGAAAAGTGTTTGGATATTTGGTGTGTCATCACATATTTCCCAAGAAAGTTCTCTCAATTGCAGCTGATGAGGTGACAGACACCAGAGATTACAGTCTGACTTTCGCTCAGTATAATAAGAGGCCGAAACTGGACAATATTCCTCCACCAGGAGAGAAATCCAGGCTGTCTTGTCAATACTACCTACTGGTATTGGACCCATCAAGATGCAGCAAACTTTGACCATATACTGTCATATAGATTAGTCTATCCTCATGATAATTCTCATAGAATAGGAACAATTTCACTAAAGATAAAGCTCCAGAATTTTAGGCATTAATATTACTTGGCCACATATGTGGTAGTAATTCTTTTGAAATATATATTTGGGTCAAAGTTGCTCAATTTTTGCCAAATACACTCTTTTAAAATAATGATTGTAAACAATTCATCTGATTCTGATTGGCCAATTCAACTTACATTTAGACTCAAGCCATCTAGCACAGTATATGTACTCAAATGTTTTAATTGGCCAATTCAGACTTCTTGGTATTCAAAGATATGATTTTTGACTAGAACGATCTTGAGTTCTTTTCCTAGAATCATGTTATACTGGAAAAGTAATTCTTTCACTTTCATTTTATTGAGTGAAAAAAGTAAGACTATAAAAAATGTTCACTAAATACTTTCCAGAGTTTTAAATGGTCACAATAAAAAATTTAATGAACTGATACACTGCAGATATCTAAACTGTGAACTAGGTATAAGACTAGGAATATTTTACACTTTCCTTTTTCATTAGCATCAGAATAAAAAGCAATAAATGAAACCTGTGTCTGGGATACGTGGAATGCCACTGACAGCATTGCCCCAATTTTCTGGCATGTCAGTAATAGAAATGCCCAAGTCACTGAACTGAACTTGAAGTTTGAGGCGGGAGAACCAGAAAGTGCTTGCTGGCAGCTGAAGGACACCCTGGTTTGCATGTGAGAGCTGACTTCCTAAAATCTAACAAAACACATGGCTTTGATATTGCCTTTGGAAAGGTAACAAAAATCAAGGGCAGATGAACCCTCAGCCCATGCAATAACATTTTAGTTTTTTGGAGGTTACGAGTTAGGTTGATTAAGGGTCTTGGCTAAAAAGGTAATAGACATGTCAGATATAGATGTTATGGGACAATTAGAAACTCCTTAAAATTGTTTAATTCTGAAACAAAAATCATGATTATAGTCACGTTTGCTTGCCCGCTCATGAGCACCAGAGTATGGTCCAGCCTACCTCTCCAACTTTACTCTAACCACCTCCCAATTCTAACCCTCATGTTCCATCCAGATTGGCTTAGTAATTTTTTATTTAACATGTTTGATAAATTCCTGTACTTATGCCTTTGTTAATACCACTTTCTTCTCTTATCGTTTGAAATGTTATTCATCTTTGGAAGGCAGATTTCACAATCTTTCTTATCATTGAAACATTTCTCATTTCTCCACCCAAATATGTTAACACTCTACTGAACTTCTAAAGCACGTTATTTGTACTTTTCTTAACAAAAATAGGTTGTTTTACATTGGTTGTCTCCCTATTGTACTCTTGAGAACAAGATTGTGTGATTTACACTTACATACACTTACATACACACACACGCACACACATCACTGGGAATATAGAACACAGTACTGGCAAGTAGTAGGCATTCAATAAATGATAAATTGTTGTTTTTTCTATTTTGTTAAAATTACCATATATAACTTCTTTTTGTCAAATATGCTATTGTAATTTTTGGTCTGGATACTAGACTGAAGTTTTGTGATTAGTAAACTGACATATAGCTTAAAAGATAGCTTAAATAGCCAACATAACTATATCTATAAAGAGTGTTTTATTGGGAATGTACTTATCAATTTTATACAGTTGTTTCTTTTCCTCACATGGTCTTATAAATGAATCAAGCCTCATTAAACTCCCAAATTTCATTAACTGAAGAGCTTTTCCCAGGGTTGCCTGTTGGCTGAGGAAGGAATCGCAGTCCATCATTTTGATGAACACATACCTAACAAAGCACATCCTTTGTACCTAGTACTGTGTGTTGGTATGACATGCAAGTAAGTCTAAGCCTTCCTGTCATCTGCTTGATCAAAGCAAAAAACAAACAAAGCTATATGACTATAATAATCAGCACCTGAATTGGGACCTAAAATTGTGTAAAATGCCCCTAATATGACCCACAGTATCATATCAACAGAGTCTGTTATTGATTGCAAAAGAAGTCAGTCTGAGTAATCAACAATCAATCTAAATGTGAGAAAAATGGCTTAAGCCTAAGCACCAACCTGTACAAATATTTTTATATACTGAACTCAGAATAAATCCTTTTTTTTTTTCATTTTTGTAAAACAACTATGGGTATTATCCAAAAATAGCTGACTGTTAACTAGACAACTAGCCAGATCTATAATGCTCCACGCGGACTCTGGCTGTTGCGTCTCCATCTGTACAGCCTGCTGCCTGCCTGTTTAGAATTATGGAGAGCTGGGAGGGGAATCCAAGAGATAAGGATTCGGTGGCATAGGTTGCCTCTGCTCTTGCTTTCATAAGGGAGATATTTTTCTCTTTTATGCTTTGACAGTGGCTGATTATACAGGACTCCAACCAACCTTCTCACTTTCAAAGTATTTCTGTGTGAAGAATACCTGACCTATAGTTCGCTGAGTACCAGGTGTAGATCTGATTAACTTCAGGTGTCCTAATGCTATTTGTACACAAGTATTTTAGTTCTTTCCTGTCCTTTGTGTCTTATTTTTTTACACTTTAAAACTTGGGGATTCTTATTTCCTTTAAACAAACAGTGTAACACTTATTAAGCAAAGAAATGCATTTGCAGATGAATCATGTTCACATACTTCCGCATCAGATGTTAGCTTTCAGCTATGAACTCTAAATCTCTATCATGTGAGTGGCAGCAGGTAAAGGTTTTAAACTCTTTCCAGCAGATGGAATAAGTCTTGTCAGTTATTAAATTGCCACTGAGCTATTTTTAGTTTCTTATTTTTTTCAGTACTCTTTTTTTCTTTGTTACAATCTATGCTATGATTTTAAAAGATGAGATTTTTTTCTATTTTGGAAGCAAAAAAGAAATTTCTAACAAGTGTTGACTTTTTTATAATTTTACTCTCTGCTCTGTACTGTTTATACCGCAGGAGATTGATAAAATAACACTGGGGTATATTGTTAATTCTCCAAAAAAGAAAATGATACCTCACACTATAGTGTGAGGTAATGAACATTACCTTCTCTATTTTGGTCTAGATCGATACCTATGTTCCAGTTTAAATACAAATGTAGCAACAAGAAATCTCAATGACTTATACGACGAGTGACCTTGCCAAAAATAAGGACTAGTGTCTTTTTGCTGAGCAATTATGGTGGAGTAAATCATAGTAGGTAAAGCGTGAGGTTGGGAATATCAAAAACAACCTCCTATACAAGAGAAAGATTAGAAATCTGTGTCTGGGCTGCTGCTTTTAAGTCAAAGACCTTGGAAAACAACAACTCTGGTGAAGAAAACAAACAAAATGCAGAAAAGTGACGTTAGGAAATGAGATAGAAATCAAATCGATGAGTTATAAAACTCACGTAGGTATGCCTAAAGAGGTGCTGAGGCACAAGTACAAAGTTTTATTATCAGCTCTGTGTCTTCTATCTGTCCTTGATTTGTAGGTCAGTATTTTTTTTTCTCTAAAAAGATCATGACAGAAATATTCGGTCAAAACCCCCAACTCCACTCGACGCATAATTTATTTACATGGAGTAAAACGGAACTAAAACTAAACTTTGGATGGAGGAATGGGATGGCTTCTGCTCTGTGGCTATGATCACAGGGTCCTTCCTATAGACTTGACTGTTTGTTCTTGATGTCATGGGGCTGGTGCTCATGCCTGTTACTCCAGGGCTTGCTTATGCTGTTGGGCTTCTGAAAATGTGTAATGGGTTCTGGAGCACAAAGAAAGTAGATAACAACATGTGAGCAGAAAGTTCCTAGGGCAGTGGAAGAAGTTTAATAATCCTGGGTTACAGACTGGGAAAAAGGCAATTGATTTTTTTTTTTTCATTTTTAGAAATGGCTTTAAAATTTTAAATAGTCTAATATCAGCAAGAGACAATATCATTCACCGGAAATAATTCTGCCTTTCAAAACATGGTCTTCAGTTAAAAACTGGATCCATTGCTTACTTATTGAGGATCTCTATGGTTCTTCCCTAATTTACCTACAATCCTACAATGTTATTGTAAATATTAACACGATAATGATGTCAAATCCCTCGCATCAAGCTAGTATCACAAAATAGATACTAATAATTTATCCTAATAAAAATAAACCTATAAAAGCAATTTTGATCATTGTACTGACTGGTATGACCAGCTGAAACTTGAACGTGTTGCCTGTTTGAACAAGCTTGTAGACTGAAGTATCAACCAACAGGTGAAATGATTATTTTCACAAGTTATTATATTCTAAAATATTTTTAAATAGTTATGTCTCTGCAGAAATAGAACACCGTAAGTCAAGGATGTGCAGTATAAAAATTAAAACAAAGAAATTGATTACACTTTTCTAAAAATGTATAGGTGTTCTTCATTTGCCCTTGTCACATATTGACCCTTGTTGCAAGCTAACAGGATAATTTTACATAATGGTCTTCTAAAGACAATTCTATTGGTGGCTGTTCCCTTTTAAAAAACCATCTGTCATAGTGGGTTGCCCAGAATTGACCCAATAAACATTGGATAAGGACTGAAAGAAAGTCGAGGTCTCCCATACTTAGAATTTTGGAGTAAAATATACTATTAAAGTGTAACTCCAAAAAAAAAAAAAATAAATAAATCTGAGCCACTGAGTAGAAAAGAATCCTGCCTAATCCAATAAAACAGAAACAAGAAAAAAGTACTAAAAATGGTTTTATTGTTGTGAAGACCTATAGACCTATGATAAGTGACAGAGTAGGTAAGACTGGTGAGTACTGAAGATAAACTTTTCTTACCTTTTTCACCATTTAAGGCTTATACTAGGCACAAAGTAAGACATGGCCCATCCTTGCCTGAACTCATAATTCTACTCCCTTTTCTTAGGGTTCTTTTACTACCTGATCATGAAAAAGAGAAGTGTGCTTTCAAGCCACTTTTCAGTAGCTAAAAACCTGTCACAGTAATACCCTGACCAGCTTTCATGGATGGAAAATTTCTAATGTCCATTAAGACATTCCTTTCTTAAGTCTTTTTTCCTCTTTGCCTTCTTTCATAAAATAAAGCAAATAAACCAAATCTATTCATTTAGCAAATAGATAAACTGTGGGATTACTAACTGGATTCTCTTATATAACTTGGGAAAGATTTTATTTTATAAGAGATAACTCAAGGCAAAAACATCAGTCCAGAGGAGTAAATAATAAGCAGTGCTGTGATAAGACATTATGGGATATATTTTGGGCAGGTGAGTGTTTCTGGAGCTCTTTTAAAAACACTTTGTATTTGATCTGTATATTAAGCTATCTCTGGTTATCACATTTATAGAAAGAGGTCAAATTTGACGATAAAAATACGTTAATTTAAAGGAGAATCTGAGACAAAATTAATTGTCTGAGGTTGTAATATATAACTTTTATCTTGCGATATTCACAAAAGAAGCCAAACTTGTTAACACATCAATCATCTTAAAGGGTATGCGATATCGGCAATAAAAGCACAAAAATATAACAACTTTAAAAAGAAGTAGTCTTTTGAAACACTGCTAGCCAATGTGTTCCACAGATGAAAAGCAAGTAGACTTTTCTTTATTACAATCACATACTCACGCTCAAACATTTTTCTTTTGAATAGCCAGAAAGGAGTTTTTTTTTTTAAAGTAGCATTTCAAACAATGTGTTTTCTTGTGATAAGAGATCTGTTTTAATGTCTTTACAAAAGAGGACTTTCAAAATGGTATGTTACAGGGAAAGCGTCAGGATTACAAATCATGCTGATTTTAAAAGGACCCAAAATTCTGTAAAATTGCTCCACCCCTTGCCAAGTATTTTCAGGGAGATGCATTTTTTTTCCTGGAAGATTTATGTTAGAATTCTGTTAGTTAGCACTGCTTTGTAAAGAATTTTTTAAAAGCCCAAAAGAGCCTCTCTTAAAATTTCTCAGAACTTAGCTCCACTATTTTTTTCTAATCATAGAGGGAAAAGTCAAGTTGATGTATAATCATGCTAGGAATCTCCTCTGTAAAAATATTGTTCAGAGAGGTATCAATTATGAGGCCAACTTTACTATATTTTCTTGCTATATTTCCCCCCGCAAATAAATGCTTTCTTTTAGCCTTTTGATTTTACAGCATTATGGTATTCTATAACGTAGAACTTAAGAAATATATTCCACCTGTATTTCTTGTTTTGCAAAATTATTTGAAAGTGTATTAGAATTATTCTATAATGTTCTAGATTTAAATTACAGTATAATAATTTATGTACGGTGTATGCAGTGATGCCTGGCCCTCGGCCTCTTGTCTAACAATACATTAGACAAGAATTATTACTCCATAATTCACACCCTGTCATGTCTTATTGCTTAATTAAAGCACAACCTTCCACCACATGACAAGCAATTGGACTGTTAACATTATAGATGATTATCCAACCTAGCATATTTTATTTTTACAACTTACTCTTTTTATGTACACAGGATGCTCATTTTGGGTACACCTACCTCCAAAAATAAAAAAAAAAAATCAATTTCTTTATTATTGCTTCTGGCTATTGTACAAATTGTCACTTGCAAAAACATGGGCAAAATATCAGATGTTAGGAATTAGTAATTTAAATATTGAAATAACAGTCCAATATTTATAAGGTAAATGAATGTATGAGTTTGAAAGCCTCTCACTGTAATGTTCTTTTCTCTGTTATTCTATTATTAAGTGAGCATTCAGGATAATGCATACATGCATGTACTTATAAAATAAATAAATAAGTGTGTAGGGCCTATATAAGAAAACCTTAAAGCTCTAGTGAAGAACTCAGAAGAGAATAAGTAAATGATAAAACCAACCACGCATTTGGAGAACATTATATCATACAAAGGCATTGATTTTCCTCAAATCTACCTGTAAATTTAACAATAATTTAATTCAAATAATAAAATCAACAGTATTGTTTTAACTAGACAAAATGATTCTAAAATTTTTAGGTTAAAATATGTTGCTAGAAGACTCACTGGGATGAAGAGAAGAATGCATTGAGCAGCACCTAGTCCTATCATATAGTAAAATATGACAATGCCACAATAATTAAAATATTTATTACTGAGAAGATGTGATGACGGAGATCAATGCAAATCTGGAAATAAACATAAATTTATATAGAAATTTGAATAGTGACATCAGTAATGTTTGAAATAAAGGGAATAGAAGAAATTGGGTAACTATTTAAAGAAAGAAAATTTGGACACTTACCTAATTCTTTACAGCAAAATGAATCCAAATAGATGGAAATTTAAATGTGAAAAATAGAACCATATAGGTTCCTGAAGGTAAATTTATATATGAAGTGGAAAGACTTTTCCAAGCAGATGGGAAACCCAGAAGACATAAAGATTGAAAAAATTAGCCAAGAATGCTATAAATAAAATCAAAAGGCAAATGAAAATCTCAGAGAAAATGGATTTAATATGTATGAAAAAATAATTTTCTTAATTAAAAAAAAGTTCAAACCAATCACAAGAAAAAGAATTACTACAATAGAAAAATGGTAGAAGATTAGGAAAGCTGTATCTAAGTCAATATCCTGGTTGTGATATTAACTACAAAAATTTGCAATATGTTCCCACTGGGGTAAGTTCTGCAAAAGGTGCATGGAGTCTCTCTGTATTATTTTATAACTGCATGTGAACAACATAGGGTGTACTTATACAAACCTAGATGATATAGAATATTACTGTAATTATATGTGCTATAATTTTATACAACTGGAAGCATAGGTTAGCTTACGTCAGCATCACCACAAACACGTGAATAATGCATTGCACTAAGACATTACTGTAGCTAAGATATCACTAGGTGACAGGAATTTTTCGGCTCCCGTAAAATCATATGGGATCACCATCAAATATGAGGTCCATTGTGGGTGCATGACAGTATATATCAGTATATGTGTGTGTGTGAATGAGCGTGCACGTGTATACACAAATTTAAATGCACGTGCTCTTTGATCCACTGATGTTAATGTACTTAATGAATACACCAGCAACATTTCTCAAATATATCTATATAGAGATATATTGCAGCAGTTTGTAATAGTGAAAAGTTGGAAACAACTAAAGAGTATATCAACGGAAAAAAAAATTACTAACTACATGAATTTCGGCATATCCATGAGGAAGCAGCTGTTTAAAAGAATGAGGCAAATAACACTGTGCCAAAATACATCAAAATTAAGGGGAAAAATGCAATGTGTGAAACCATGGGTATACATATCTCTTTTGTATAGGTAAAAAAATAATTGCTAATTATAAGAGAAGTAGGTCAAAGGAGATAGGTATGACTGTTGGTAAAGAGGGAGACAAACAGGTTGATGTAGAGAAAGGCTTATCCGTCATCTAAACCTCTTGGGCTTTGAGTGGGGACAGTCTTGACCCCTGCTTCACCTGGCAGTCCCCCACCATGCATCTCTTCTTAATGTAGTTTTCCTCTACTCTGGCAGCACAGGGACTAGACAGTAATAGCGCCCCATAACTGTTCAGATGTGGAATGGCATAGCACATACCCACGAACCTGTGACTAGTTCTCTTGACGGCTCTCTCCCTTGGCTAGGAGGCAACCCAGTTCCATTCCTGCCCTTACTTAGTGGTACCTTAAGTAAGTAGAGACATAGGTATATAAAGTAGATAAATAGCTCTACATACAGAGAGAAAGAAAAAAGTCCTATCTTTCCTTATTAATGCTTCCAGACTACTGTCCACTTCCCCTCCTCATTTACCCGCTTTGAATCACACATTCCTAGGTTATATAACCCTTTATAGCTACTCCTTATAAATCTACCCCTAGGTCACTCTCCAGCATTCCATGGAGATTTTCTATCCTGGTTTATTCTCATTCTTTCCAACAGTACTCCAGTCAAAATTCTGGGTGATTTGAATATCCATTTTGGTCCTTCCAATATCCTAACCTCTCAGTTCTGAGCTCCAAAGTTCTTATATTCTTTTTAACCACTCGCATGGTCACAATGTGAGTGACTTTTCTTTTTCATTACCAATAATTGAAATCTCTCCATTATCGGAATTTTAACTATCCCGTACTTTAGCATCTACCTCCTTTTAATTCTAGCGCATTTCCTAGAGAACTCAAACTCATTCTGCAACTATGCTTGCAATCTTTTGATCCTAACACCATTCCTCTGCCTCTTACTCCTTCACTTGCTTATCTAGTTTAAATTCCATGATCCTATATTATAATCACCCCCTTCTATATGTTGTCAACCCATTTGTCCCACTTGAGTTTCTTAATATTCACCTGGTGAAACTCCAACCACTGTGGAACTCCACTCTCCTGCTACTCCTTATCTGCAGTTGCACAGCCATATATGCTGAACAGAACCACACAACCATACAGACTATCCTTACCCTAAATCCGTGACCACTAATCTCCATGGTAATTTGTACTTACAAAGTTATCATACTATTTCCCCAATCTACTCACACTCCCTCTCCATTGCTATTTCATACACTTTATCTTCCATTCTCCTCCACAATCCTCATTCTCACTAATGACCTTGCTTCCTTCACATTAAAAAGAAATGGATAAAAGGAGTCAAATATCCGGTGATGAAAAGAAATGTAACTTTAGTGGGAAATGCGCAGAGTAGTATACAGATGATATACTACAGAATTGTATACTCGAAAACTATTTAATCTTATTAACCGATGTCACCCCATAAACTTAATAAAAATAAATTAAAAAATGAAATGGAGAAACTATAAGAGATCTTCCACAACCTCTCACCTCGCCTACACAACTTTCTTCATTTATGCTTATTTATGCCAAATTCTCTCCTAAGGATCATCCTTCTACTTTTGAATAAAGCCTGAAACCTTCTCACCCACCCGCAGAGAATGTTAGCAGTTCTCTCTTTCTTGCATTATAAATTTCCTCCTATTGATTGAATCATAGTTAACAAATATAAAACATGCTGTTATTGTTTTTATCTTTAAAAACACAAAACTCTCCTCTCTTCTACCTGTAGCTGTCATCTAATTTTTTTGTTCTTATTTATAGCAAAATTCTTTCGAAGAGTGGTCTGTACAGATTACCCTGATTTCTCTCTTCTTCTGTTGAGACAACATCAATTAGATCCTTTCTCGCACCATACCACCAATGACTTAACTTTGCTAATCCAATCCACTTTTCACATTCTTTGATATAAAGACAGAATTTTAAAAATGGCTTTCATCTGGCTTCCAGAAAGCCACCTTTTTCTGGTTCCCTCCCTCTTCTTGGCTATTCATCAGAATCCTGAATTCTAAAGATCAGGGTGCCTGTACCTAAGCCCTTGATCCTTCTTCTCTCTACCCATTAGTGATTTAACCCAGTCAGGTGACTTTAAATACTATGTATATGCTGAGAATTCTTAAATTCCTGTATCTAATCAAGACCCAAACTATAGATTCTTCTACTTTTTTCTACTAGTCTTGCCCAATTTAGTAAATTATAACTCCATCCTTCTAGTTGCTCAGACAACTCTTTTGGAGCCATCTTTGGCTCTTGATGTCTCATCTCATATTTAATCCAGCAGCAGATTCTGTCAGTACTACCTTCTGAATATATTTGGAATGTAAACCCACATATCACCACCGCCGACTCTACCATCCTGGTCCAAGCCACCATCACCTTTTGCCTAGATTATTACAAGAGTCTCCTAACTAGTGTCCCAGCTCCTGCCTTTTTTCTTCTTTTGTCTATTCTGAACAGAGTGACCAGGAAAGTCCTTGTAAAACATATCAATCATGTCATCTTTCTTCTCAAAATCCAATATTTCACATTCGGGAAAAAATATCTTTTAAAAGCTTCCTATATTACATAGATCAAGACCTAAAATCTGATAGTAACCTCTGTCTCTACGATTCTCCTATGATCTTTCACTCCTCCCATTTCAGATCTTTTAGCCTTTTTGAGCAAATTTCTCCCACCAGGCAGGTCTTTTCTGAGAATGAGTGCATGTGCTATTCCTCTTGCCTGGAATTCTTTCCCAGGTATCTGTAGGGTTCCTTCTCTCACCTCCAAGTCTTTATTCAAATATTACTTTCTCAATAAGACCATCCTTATTTATGAAAGCATTTCCAATCATCCTTCCCTGTTTTATTTTTCTCCACAGTACTTATCACTATAACACACACATATATTCTTTTTTATTCTGTTTATACTTTGTTTCTCCCCACAAGAGTATAACCCTATGAGGGCCAGAACTCTTAAAAATCCATTTTGCTAACTGTTACAACCCTGGCACCAAAAACAGTGTTTGGTTCATGAGAAATCCTAAATAAGTATTTCCTGAGTGAAGGCATAAATGGTACATAGATATTTAAAGAGATATGCATTTTTATGGATGAAATATTAATAAATTATAATGTAATTATTTTAGAGGGCAAATTTTCGTAAATGTCCATTAATTCTTAACCATGTACATGATAGGTTTTTGTTATTTAAAGTTATAACAAAAATTAAATTGGCATTGATATTACAGGGTATTATAGGACATTTGTTTTTTCTACATACTCGTTTTTTTTTTTTTAAAAGGTAACAAAGTTTATTTAAATAAGTCCTCAATTTTCAAAAAACTGTTATCAAAGTTACAAGCAAGCAACTAACCCAGA
The DNA here is from genome assembly GCF_000325575.1 of Pteropus alecto. Lineage (NCBI taxonomy): Eukaryota > Metazoa > Chordata > Mammalia > Chiroptera > Pteropodidae > Pteropus > Pteropus alecto. The sequence continues at coordinate 17,409,130 of NW_006439192.1, read as the reverse complement.
GATCAAACACTGGTGGAATAATAAATTGTCTAGCTAATGGAATAGTCCCTCATGTAAGAACTATATGAATTCTAAATGGAAAAAAAAATAGTATGAGAAGCTTATCAAATGACCAAAACAATTAGTATATGTGTTCTATTTCAAAGACCAGAGAAGAGTTTACTGAGGTTTTATTGCACTGTATGTAGTACAATAGTAGAGGGTGACTAGCATGTCTCTTGCTATGTTCATTCATGTATCAACTAATAATAGAATGATTGTGATGCAATGTAGCAATTGAAAACTTGGATCTGCAAATCTAGGCTCAGAAACAGAATAAGAGTCGATTTTATTAGCTTGAGTGAAAGGCTGTAATATTAATAGCTCCATTCGAGGCCGGGTGGCCCTGGCTCATCGTAGCGCTGACCACGCTCCATTTTGTAATGACTTAACGGTTTTCTCTCAAGAATGAGCATGTTCATTACCTAACATATATAAAGACAAAGTTGACACTAATTTGGGTTCATTGTACCAATTTAAATCCAAAGGTGTCTATAATATAGTTGTATTGCTAAAGTAAAGTTGAGTTTTCTGTTAAATGTATTAACAATATGTGAATTCAAGTAGAATTATCTTCCAATTTATGAACATATGGTTGCTTTTTTCTACTAATAAATATTTCTATAGATATGAGGCTAATGAAGCACACAGTGATACTTGCCTTTTCATGATTATTAAATAAATTTTCAAGAGATATAAATATACTTAAGTCATTTCAAGCGTAATTTCATAGAAAACCACTTCAAGTACCACACCTTGCTTAGCACATAGTATATGATAAAGGAATATGGCTTGAACACATGTGTACAGGAAATCAAAATAAAAACTTATTATCCCTAAGTAATTTTTTAAACAGAAAATGTTATATTACTTATATTTCAGTGGCTTTGATACATTGTATTTGGGCTCTGTTCGCCACCAAATAATCAAAAAGTTCTCATAGTAAAAAGCTGTTTCTTTTTCGTTTGTTTCAGTCATAGCGAGATAGTCTTGATGCTAAAGCCTTTTATATTTTGTATGAGATTATCAGCTCAGGATTTTCTGATCTCTCAATGTTTTTTCCACTTCGGGTTTTCTCACGGGTAATAATAAAGCTATTTTGATAGAAATGTAGCCATCTCATGATTTTCTTTAAAGTGGGGCTCTATATTTTTTACAATTTGAAACAGTAGGCACAGCAAATTTCACTGGAGTGGAAAGTATGGGAGCCACATGTTCTCCTAATGTTTCAGGAATCTGAAGTCTTAAAAAAATTCCTTTCAATTTTTGTTACTAAGACACGGTAGTTCCCCCAAATATTTTGTGAATCTAGCCCTGTTTACTTCTATCACCTTTTTCTCCTCTTTTGCCAGTACCAATGTTTTGGAATGTTTACGTCTGGTACTTTATTATTTTTAAAACGTATTGTAGTGTTTATATTGTTTGGCATTTTTTCCTTTAGTTCTCACTATTTGCTTTCCATTTCTATTCATTTCGATGTATCACCTTTATGATGAATAATTTCTTAATCTAGTTTTTTTTGTGGTCTTCATTCTTTTACTCTTACTTTTAAAAAATTTACATAGTAAAACTCAAGCCCTAGTTATATTTTGTCTGAATAATGCATATATTTTCATTTTATATTTTAAGTTAATAATTTAATATCCTGAACTTCTCATATTATTAATATTTTCCTTGCAAATAATTGAAACTGGTTTTTTCATAATTGTTAAGGCATTTAAAAAAATCTGCAAATAAAAACTTTAAATGAGAAAATTTAATGTTATAGTTGTCTTCACTTGTAGCAAATAGCCCTGTTCCTGACTTTTATTTTAGACTAATAGCCACCTAGATTATACCAAATGATTTATCAGATTTCATGAAAGTCAGGGCCTCAGAATACCTATAAATTTCTTTTAGAATGAAATAAACATAAAATAAATATTTTGGTATGGTCTTTGGTGAGACTGGAGATTAGCTATATTTACATTTAGGTAACTTTCTAAAAACTAAACTCAAGGACTATGATTAGATTTGATGTCAAACAATCCCTCCATAGCATATGCACTCATTGCTATGCAACACAATTTAATACCGACAAATGATGCCAAGTGACTTTTAAATACTGTAACTGGCTTGCAATATTTGCTGCTTAAAAATTGTAAGAGAATGTGGTTACTTAAAATAAAATGGCTATGTTTAAAATGCTAATTTTTATAATTAAAAAATACTATAGCACAAAACCTACATCTTAAAACCAAAGAAAAATGCCTTCTGTGATAATAAATGTGCAACAGTCTGGAAAGTTTCTCTTCTTCCCTTTGGGATAGCATAGAACATACTGAAATAACTCTTTATGCTGGTCTACTCACCTAGCTTCTCTGATGAGTTGGCTGTGGAAAGCCTATATAAAGGCAGAGCTCAATTAGTGTAATTTATGTATCCTTGGACGTCAATCATTCCTGTTGAGAGGTGGGACTGGTAAGCTCTCAGTGCATTAATTAAGAGCTCATCTCAGCAGAGCCATCTTTCTACCTAAGGACCAAAAAGAAAGTTTTAATTAGATTTTTAAAAGCGTATGTCATATATGAAAGCAAGTATAGTTCGTTAGTATGTGAAGGAACAACTGGAAGGGAATATTTCAAACAATACGAATGGCACCAGTTTTCAATCATCTGTGACGTTCTAAGGCGGGGAGCATCAATCCCCAGCACCAGTTTCAGCCCTTGGACAGTCACTTCAAGGAAATAACTAAAGTTTTGACTATGTTGTTTCATTGCCCGCATAATTATTGGACTCCTGTCTAATTATTGATGCAGAACTGATGCTGATCAAGTGAAATTACAACTCTGAGGACAGACAACATTTTCCTCTGATGGCTGACTTTTTGTTCCAGGCTAGCTCCTGACTGAATATGCAATGGGCAATACAATGCAAGTTCAGCAAAAGGGAATGAGAGAACTCGCACAACACATCAACTTCATTGGTTCAATGATGGAGTGAGTGTGCTGTTGCTTGCTAACCTAAAGCTACAAGCACTCGAGAGACACAAAAGGTAGCTAGGCTCACTGGTGTCAGCTGCTTGAGAGAGGCATTTCTTCTGGAATGGCTTGTGTGAAGCCATCAAGCATACTCCTTAGGGCTCACTTGGGAAATAATAGATACATTATTGATTAAAATATTTATAAATAAAGGGAAGGAAACAAATTTTAAAAGCTAGTTTGTATTCTAGAAGGGTAATATATCTACTAATAGCTATTAACCCCTCTCCCTCCATAATTAAGGAGAAGAGTCAGAATTCATGCCTGGGAGAACAAAAACAAATGAGTTTACCACTATAAAGGAAAAAGCCAATCGTGAAAACAAAGGAAAAATAAACTGAACAATTAAAACTGCAATACGTCATAGAAATAATAAATAAATGACCAAACCTAAATATTTCAAAAAAAAATCAGCACCAAAAAAAGTAGAGATATAAAATTTCTGCTTTCAGAAAGGTTATGTATAATGGGGAAAGATAAGCCAAGTACAATGAGCACAAAATAAATGACATACTAATTATAAGGGTGTTTCTAACAGGCAGGACTGGAGCAATGGGCAGATGCTTCAGAAAGAAAGCTCTGCTCATTGGCTCAACATAATAGACCTTGTGTTACAGCATTTCTCACTTGTATTATATTTCATTTTGTTTTTCTAAGGGAGGGTGTTTAGGATATCTAGTTACATTATATGCTATAAATTTACCACCTAAGTAGCATAGTAGCCATGTCCTGAGTAACAGTAACTAACCTGACCACCACCACCACCACAACATATTTTACAGATATATGGTTTGTGCAGTATGTTTCTAAATGATAGTATATGATGAAAACATTACTATATAGACAATTCGTCAGAAGAATAAGACTGGAAAACTGTAACCTATAATTAGGTTAAAGTTCACAAAGATATTTTAGAACACTTGCTTTCCACTTTCCACTCATATATTTTCCCAACTATTTTGCCTCATTTACTGTACTGTATAATGTTTATTGTACAATACATACAGTAGTACTCCCCAGATACAAGTTGATGATTGTGCTGGTTAAACCAATCTTGTGTGCCTGATAAATATAATACACCTTACCTTTGAGTATCATTTTTTTGTGACTTTCAATGCATCTTTTATTTTTAAGCCAGGATATATTACAAAGTCAAATTACCTCTTGAGAATATTGTACTCAAGGATGTCTGAATGGTAATATTAATATACTTGGTCTTATGTTTGATGATTGTATGCAATTTATCTCAGAAATCTCTTTGTTTTCCAGAAAATATTTAGGTTATCTACATGATAGACTGAGGACAAAACATGTTAAAATTAATGGATATTTAGTGCAGTTGTTTTCAAAGAAGAAAAACATCATGGTGTGAATTTCCACAGGTTGTCAGCTTTTCTTTCCTGAAGAAGTTAAACTTTGTCTTGTGATCTGAAGGCTCCTTCCAGTGACACTGACCATGGCCGCTCTGTTATACATTCCTTGTCAGTTCCTAAGGGATGGATATCTTGATCAAGAGCATGATAGAAGGAATAGGCTTCAGAGCAGGCCATAAATTTTTGGCTTTTAGTCAAAGTTATTATTATTATTATTATTTTCTGCTTAAATTGCAATTTCAAAAGAACCCAACTTTAGGATTTGGGGTATAAGTAAGCATTTTCCTGAATAAAAATTTCCTTGTTTTTCTATATGAAATTCTCTCAAAGGGACATTTTGAGATCAGCTAAGCAGAGGCCAGCTCAAAAATGGTATCTAGAATAAGGTATCCATACGAGGTTTTGTAATTGCTCTGAAATTAGTTGCAATAGTGCGAAGGCATTTGGAGGAAGACCTTGATATGCGTTTGGAGAATGACAGCTATTAGGAGACTTGGGTGTATCTTCTGCCTCACTCCTATTACAGGAAATCACATCATTTTTCAAAGACACTCAGAGCTTGTGATCTACCAGTTCTTTGCCTTAACCCAAGACTCTCCCCAGAAAGGGCTTCTGTATTACTAGCTACATGCCTCTAGTCTTTTCCCTTTTAGCAGCCAAGATAGCAGCTGCAGTGCAAGAAAGTACATGGCACTGTTTCTTCTAAGGTTTTGATGAGCTTTTCCTAGTTCTCGACAATATGGCAGGAGTCCTTGTTATATATCAAATTGATGAACTGGGGTTTGATCAAAATGTCAGCACTCATTGTGACATTACAGAAGCTTCATCTGTTTCAATTCAAATATTAATTTGCTCACTATTTAAGAATAGTATAGTGGGAATTGGCATTATTTTTCAATTGTATTTGAGTGTAAATGCTCACATGAAGCTATGTGGTTCTGGAAAACAAAGACCTAGAGTGTGTCTACTTAGAGAACAGTGTTACTAGGTAGACCAGTAAATTCTTTTGAACATTTAGGAAATTCGTGCAGTGAAATCAGTCAAGCCAGTATATCTTAAGTTGGCATATTTCTATACTCATGGGACTTGTATCTGAAGGCAAACTATAATGAAGCTGTAGATAAAATGACCCAGTTATTTTGTCTTACCACTGGAGATTAAGTGTGAATGAGTAGGTTTATTTTCTACTCTTCTACTCTTCTGGAGAAAATTATATTAGAAGGAATAGAAATTTCTTTTTAGAGTATATCATGAGAAAAAATATAGACACTAAGTTAGAACTCTGGGTTCAAAAACACATATGGTGTTAAAAGCATAAACTGGGACTTCCGGCAATCTTTAAATAACAAAAACCAACTTTGAGTTTATTTTATAATTCAGATTGGCAATTAGGAAATGCATTATTAAAGATTTTTATATTTCTATTAATGATATCCAATACAAAAGCTTTACAGATACTAATTTAATCTAGTAATGTCAAGGAAAGACCAAGTAAGTCTATTATCTTAGAATGTATAGTTTTGAGGAATGGGACTGAATAATTAGTGCTCTACAAAAGCTACCTATTTAGTCAGGTTTTTATCTTAGCCATAGAGGAGAAATGTTTGGGTGAGTCATCAGTCTTTTACCTTTGACATTTTATTATTTAGCTATAATGCTGAAATATTTTATTATATGTGAGCCTGACAGAGAAAAATGATTAGTTTCTGGTTACTTTCTTGATAGTTATTATTAGGGGAAGAACAGTCCTCAAGTTTTATGGGTATTAGGTTATGCAAGTAATGGCAACTAATAGCTACTTGTATTGAATGTTTCAAGCACCAAATCATTTTCCTGTAACTCTTCTATAAGTTTAATAATAATAGAGGAACCAATAATTAATGTACTCTCTTAAGAATATGTTCTAATATAATTTTTGAATCTGGGATCAGACCCTCATAATAGAAGTTTGGCAGTTTGTGAGACTCTTCAAACACATTACAGATGAAGCCACAGTGTCAAAAAAGAATAGGGGAAATTCATATTTATATGTAGAAATGTTTTTTTCATATGCCTTGTGCTTTTCATTTTCATGTAGATTCTTCATGGGGCATGTTAGCATATATTACGCATATCTGTAATTGCATCTTTATTAATTTAAATTATTTTCTTTTAAAGAAGATTGAGAGTGGAGAACTTTTTAATATTCAACAAATATTCAATATTTCCAAATAATCTTGTAAATGTCATGACATTTGGAAAGCTTCACTTTTATCAGGCTGTTTCTTTAAAGATCCTGTAGAAACTATACACAACTTATTTTCAAAAGTTTTTAGTTATTCTACAGTCCATTTCCACTCTCTACCAACAGTTAAAGCTTATAACTTTTATTCTCATATTCACAGTAAAGCAAGGAGAAAAATAACAGATTTTTTTTTTCACGATCTAGAAAATCTTGAGACTTAGGGTGATATTTAAGCAGTTATACTTTCATATAATATATTAATCACTTTGAAAATCAGTCCCCTGCAGTCAACAATACCTAAACAACAAATCCAGAATTAAATATATAAATATATATGCTTATATGTGAATGTATACATACATATATATGTATAATGCCAAGTAAAAAATCTTTAACTTCTTTGATAGTACTAAGAAATATGTGTATGTGGCAGTGATGTTGGGAGGTATAAATGAAACTTAATTGGTTCATTCACACATGTATTTAATTCAATAAATTTTACTGATCCCAAGACAAGTGCCAATCACTATGCTGTGTTCTAGGATTAAAATAATAAGCAAAACAGACAAGGACCCTGCCATCATTAAGCTTCCATTTTAGTAGATATATACTGGTTACCTAAGACCTCTACAGATGTACACAGTGTCCACATTTATCTCTTTTATGTGACAAAGCCTCCTGATACAATGATCAATTTGGTGATCTTCGCTTTCCAAAATCATTCGAATACATACTTTGGTTAAAGTCTGGCTTGCCACATAAGATGATTGAAAAAGCAATTCTAAATTACTTCTAGGCATTCAGTATAAAGGGAAATATTCAAAGATACGTTTATGACTTAATAATTAAATCTGGTGAATATGCCTGCTGGGGACTTCTGCAATAATAAAATAGAATAGCAGGTTCCAAGTCGCAAACAAAGAACGTTTTCTTTCAAAGATATGAGCCACAGCATATTAGTGTTTAATAGATTTTTGCATTTTAAAAGTGCATAATGCTATAATTTCATGGTAAGGAATCTTGAATAATTATTCAAGTACAATCCAAAAGATCCTGAAAAACAAAGAACGGGAAACAAATACTGAACAACATAACTAATTCAGCGACTCTAAGTGCCTAAAACAGTAAGGTACAATGATTTGATCTCAGTTCTGAAACCTCCCTTTTCTCCACCCCTGTGCCTCATAGACAGAGACTCAGTCTTTTTCTGCCTTCTACAGCCAACTCCAGAACCGGTAACATCCAATAATTATAAGTGATGCTTACAAGCAGAAATGGCTGTCTGAGCACAAAACTGATGTTGACCAACAACCCTTAGAGACCTCAAATTTGATCAAAAGCTAAAAACAGGAGAGCATAAGAGTATGCATAAATTAGCAACTTCTCTTAAGACTCAGTGAATTCAGTTACCCTTTCCTTGATAAAATGATCACTGAACAATGACACATCTACAGAGATAAGCAACAGCTGGGATAATAATGGTATGTAAACTTTTCAAATGTCACAAAGATACAGCCTATATCGATTATAGAGAAGGTTTTGGAAAATAACTCCATTTTAAGGTCATATTTTAACTTAAACAGATTTCAGAAAATTAAATTATACATTTATATCTATTTACATCAGTCAACATTATCTATCTTCAGAAGTTAAATAAAAACAATGTTCTACCTTTTCTCTGTGGTAGTAACTGTACCTTGAAGAAATTACTTATATAATGATTTTATTTCGGAGGACTGAGGACAAAAACCCAACTCCCATTTTTCATCTGCATTCTCTGGCCATATAAAATCACAACACTTTAGTATACTCTCAGAATGCTTAGGCAATTCTAATTTGTGTCCATTCTCCTCCTTCATTTCCTTCTCTATAAATAATGGATAAAGCAACAATGGGTCTTTGCTGACTTTTTAATTCTTCTAATATACAAAAATTATCTCTTGGAAATAAATTAATGTCCGTACAATAGTCTGCAAATGGTTCGAAAGTAGTTTGGTGGTTCTTATGATACTCTATGTGTTGCATTTTATTTTTGAGCCAATTAATTACGCCACTTATCTCCACAGTCTATCCCTGTACTCTACCCACTCTCTTTCCACGTCATCCCCCCACCTCAAGACACAAGCTTCTGTCAGAAAGTCATTCCATTATTTGTCCCCTCTTGTTTTAGTTTGCTATCCAATTTTTATTAATTGGAACTAACTGACATATCAACAGTACAAATGTAAATGTTATACAAATCTCAAATGGCAAGCTCTTTTTACTGAAAACACAATTAATAACTATGTGAATATAACAACTGTACTAATTACACTCTACCTGATATGAAAAGAGCATTCTGGGTAAGTGGATTTTTAAAAGTAGTGGCTGCTTAGTCCTTTAATAACCATTGTGATTTTATCTTTTTTTGTTTGTTTATTTGGAATTTCTGAGAAAAAAATGAAGGCATCACACACTTCTGCACATTAAAAAACTATAGAGGAAATAAAACCAAAATAACCCGAATTGAGTGAATAGAGTGATGCCTCTAGATCTATTGAAGAGGGTAAGACTTTGTCCTTTCACTAAATGGTTTCAGAATCCTATTTTGATATGCTGTTCCTCCTGCAGTTATTTCTAAGTTATACAGTCATTTCTCGCAAAGGTCGATTGGTGTGCTTCTTTCTTACCATACATCTCATCTGTTCTTCTATCCCCTTCTCACACCAACCATCCAATCAATTCCCAGTCAGTCACCATTGTTGTAGGGTTTCCTTCCTCAGATTGTAATTAAAGAAAATTGAAAGATTAATTGAGGGAAACCTGACAACTAATTTGTGCCTGATAAGTAAAATATATGCAACTAATTCTGTGTCTTATAAAAAAAAATATGCAGATTTTTTTCTTAGACTCATATTCTTTTTCCTTTCTCACTTAATTTTAGATTCTTTCTGCCTTTGAGGTTTTTACATAAGTTAAAGATTGATACATAATAAAATATACTCTGTCCATATCCTGTTAATCTTATATGCTCCCTTTAGTTATAGAACTCATTCTGGTGTTCAGGGAGGTAAGGCCATTGGAATAATCATTTT
>NW_006439192.1:17365702-17399362 GCF_000325575.1 Pteropus alecto | reverse complement strand
AATTATATTTGCTGGAATCCCTATGGGACGTGAAGGCATCAAGGCACTTACACAGTAAACTTATTAGCTGAGACCATTTGGTTTGGTTTCGTGTTCGGTTCTGTGGCGTGGTTGGATATAAAGCACACTGAAACTGTTATTTTATTTTATTTTATTATTTTATTTTATTTATGTAATCCTAGTAAAGAGAACTGGGCATACAGTTCCCTTTATCAGCTATCCTTGGAAAATCATCATGTGACAAAAGCATTAAACACATTAAATTAAAACCACATAGCATCTTGCATAGAGTAGGCATTCTATAAATATATCCTGAATTGAACTTAACCATATAAAACATACTCACTTATCAGAAATGTTTACTTGCACATTAAAAGGAATCTTTGTTAATATTAAAATTTAGCAAGGATTCCTATAAATAAGCATATTTGTCTATTTCATAAAAAATAATATAGAACTTTCAGAGTATTCATCTGTTCTGATTTTTTGAGCATATCTCATGTGATGTTCTTCTAATGCCCTATCGCATAATGGATATAATCTAAGTAAAGAATCTACAGACTCTAAGTTGTGATTCTGACACAGATCATCTGTACAAAAGTGATTTAAATAATCATAAAGCATATCAAATCCATGCCTTTATCTGGGTGGTCTACAATTCATAATCTAGAATAGGATTTTTATAATCTTTATACTATCTGCAGAAATGTCCATTTTGCATACTGAAAACTGTCGTTGAAGAACTGTCAAATAAATACTAGTATCACAGATCTTATCTTGTTAAACACATAAACAAAACTTGAGTCAAATTTTACTTTGGTGCCTGAATAGCTTCATCCTCACAACTTAATTTTGGGAGTTGCAATAACCACATGTACAAATAATCCTAGAAGCCTCTTAAAAATGTACCATGTATTTATAGCATGTGGCTTTATATATAGCTTATGAGATTTAGATGTCATTAAATTATAAAAGTATAAAAAGTGCCTAAATAGTACATTTCAATGAATCCTGAGAGATTATAAAAACAAAACAAAGTACCAAAAATCAGTCTATTGTGGCAAACCGATAGTTTTTGCCCTACTTCCTCTAAATCTACTTTCCCCTTCTTCCTGGGGATATGGCTGTCTAGCAAGAAAATAGTGTTCCAATCTCTCTTGGAGGTAATGTGACATGTATTTAAGTTCAAGCTAATGGAATATGAGAAGTCATCTTTCCCTGGTCGTTGATTTTTCTGCTTTTGCTATCATCTGGAACATGGACATAACAGTGACACTGCTCTGACTACATGAATGAAAATACCGTCCTACTGGGCTTGCATAGCAATGAGTGGAGGCTCTTAGTTCCCTCAATGACCCAGTGGAGAAGACATACTCTACCAGCCTACATCAGCTTCTGTGTCATGTGAAAGAGCAATATATCTTGTATTATACAAGTTACAGTGTTTTGGAGTTTCTTTTGTAATTTAACTTAACCTTTAACCTAATACATCTGTTAATGATATAGCTTCAAAAGTTTCTTCTATAATGTAAAGCAAATAAAAACAAACTGATGGCATTTTCAGACTTCTGTGAAGCATGCACTATGAGCTTTCATATTTTTTGAGTGCCTTCATATTATCAGGGCCTTCTCTTCTGATTCATTCTTTCATTTGTTCTTCATAGCAAGAACGGGAGGCAAGCAGAGCAGCCATCATGACTTCTGCTTCATAGTAATCATGATATATCATAATCCATAGTTAGTTTATATATCATAATCCACAGTGATATATCATAATCCACTGTCCTTTTATTGTTCCTAATGTCTATGGCTCCCATCTATCTTTTGAGGCCCAGACCAAATGCCATCTCCTCCTGAAATAAATTTTGACTTTTTTAACTAAAAGTAACTTTTCCTTTTTTCTGAACAACCATACAATTGTATCTGTACAAAGGGACTTTCCGGCATTTATTATAATTACATATATAGTCTTCTGTTAAAATGTAAGGTTCCTCAATGAAGGATTTATCTGATTTATTTTGTGGAATTCAGTTTTACTTAGAGTAACATAAATACATATTGATTGTAATAATGAATGAATTTATTTAATAAATTATAAAACATCCCTAATTCTTAAGGAAATATAATAATGTATCTTGGATGTCAAAAACATTTAAGCTAATCCAGAAGCCATGTAAACTAAAAATAATAATAATATTAATAATAATAATGTTTTCTTTTTGTCATTCAATTTAGACACAACTAAATGACATAAATATCAGATGGGAATAGCGATTTCTTTTAAATTGAACATTTCTTTTCAACTGTTTCTAGATAAAATTTTTAAAAGGTAAGACCATGACTCTACTACAAACTCTAGCTACATTTATATAGTTAATCACATAAATATCAGACTGAACTGAATTTGGTAGGAAAATCTATAAGCAATTTTAAAAATCATGTCTGATATTTATTCAGTGGCTCTCTTATTTACCAGGCTTATAAGATCGAATCATGTGTCACCTACTAAATTAAAGCATATTAATTTTTGATTGATTCTAAAGTTAACGTTAGGGCTAGCTATCAGATATGTGAGTTTTCATTTGATCCTTATTAGCTGAGTCTCAGTTTAATTATAATATGTATTTATTATAATTAAATATATAAATATATTTATATATGAATAATATATATTTAACTTAATACTTAAAAGTTTGGGAACCAGAAAGATATGTCTCAAATAGGCTTAGTAATGCATAAATATATTTTACGTTCTCAATTCTCAAATGCTCTTATTTGAACATAATCTATTAAATCTTACTTAATAAATTATGGTAAATATTTTCTCCAATATTCTAAATGCTACTTCCCACAGAGGCTAAAGGAATTCATACTCTTAAACAGATTATGATAATTAGGTAGTATTACACTATAAAATCATCAAATGTTTTTTCTCAAAATTTTTTCTTATACTTAGAACCTGAAAGAACATCAATTTGACATTCAGTAGCAATATTTCATGGCCATGTAAATTTGTGTAAGTTACTTAACATCTCTAAGCCACAATTTCTATATCTTTGAAGACTGAGATGATATTGCATACATACAGCGTTAGTATAAAGAGTAGGTGTAAAACACACATTATAAGACTGAGAACAGTAGATATTGATAACATATAAAGCCTTCTGATACTTTACATGGTGAGGGAAAAAACTGACGTTATTCCACTCACTTCACCTCCCCAAAGACCTTATTTAGCATCTAGTGGATGGTTAAAAATTACGTATTATTTATTTTTGAATGAATATATTCTGTAAATTTTTAAAAATTGATAATTTTGTAAAATACATTTATATTTTTATAATATATAACTTGAATAGTAATTCTATTTTGGAGTGATAACTATTTTAAAAGTTTTTAACTCTTTTCTCTGTCTTTCTCTTTGTTTCTTTATTGGTCCTTTCTTGTAACATTTAAACACTAAATATCTATATTTTTTTGAATAGCAAATAAAAACAACTCAATTTTTCCCTTGACACTTAAAATTCAAGATATTAAGATATGTCCAAGACGTGTCATTAAACTACTATGGTACTGGTATTAAGATTGAATGAACTGATGAATGAAGTATACTAGGTAGTCTTGAACTAGATCTTAGCCTTTAATAACCACCAGCAATCACAAACCAAAGGATAAAGAATTAATCACTTAAAAAAAATTTTGAAAATCTGGCTATTTCAAAAAAGAAAAAAAAATGCTGGTTCTTTAGTTTGTAAGCCCAAATGGATTAAAAAGTTAAATATAAAAACATAAAATAAAGAAATAAACCAGGTTTCAGGGAAAGATGGCAATTTGCATGTATACATTTAATAATTTTCCTTCCTGATACTGCTTATTTACATTATAAACACACAATTACAGGCAGTGAGACAAGAGAAAATAGCAAAATAATTTTGAAGGCTAAGAAAATAAAGGGTGAATGATAATGGATTTAATAGACCTAGGGATGCTAAATCCTAAGCTGATAGTTGAGAAAGTTGTGAAACAGTCCTAATTTGTACTGCACTGGGATCCGAGTCTGAATATTTACTCTCTAAAGCATAAAACACAGGATTTCTAGACTAAGGGACAGCAGATACAGTCAAAAATGGAGTTACGATTTATCAAACAGAAACTAAAGAACTATGTATATATACTGAATGCTGAGACTACTCTCATCCCCAACCCTTTCTCCACTCCCTGAAAACTGGCAGTCTACTCTTTATCCATCAGACAGAACAATAATAGAGGATTTCGTGAGGATTCCGACCTGCCCAAGGAAAAACACCAAAATTATCTAACATCAGATAGCAAAAAAGCAGCCAGATCTCCCTGGAGTCAAGTTCAAAGTCAACACACACTACCTAAATCAGTAGAATTTCCATTTAGTATTTTAGTTCCCAACTTTTAAACATGAACAATCAAACAAAGATGACTAGAAATCTAAAGAAGTTTGCTATAAAAGATGGATATCAAAACAAATAATGAAGAAAACAAATCAATCACTGTGCAGGGAGAAGAAAGCTTTAAAATATATTAACTTTCTTATAGAAATAAGAGATGATATTTCATCCATGAAACAAAAACAGGGTGTTATTAAAAATAAGGTACATTTAGAAAACAGAAAGTTTTTGGAAATTGAAAACATGACAGCAGAAATTTAAAAATCAATAAATTATTGGGAAACAAATTTGAGATGATCTGAGATGGAAAATAAGCAATAAAATAGAGAACCAGTTGAAGAGGTAAGATTCCTAGAAAGGAAGAATGAAGAAAATGGACAAGAAGTCACCATTATTAAGTCAAAAATGTGAGTGGTTTGGAATTTTACTCACTTAAAAGCTAACAAGTTACCCTGCCGAGATTTATAAGCATGTTGACAGAAGAAAGAATAGCCCTACATCAGAGATACAAATCATATATCACTCATAGCAAAACAGTGGATTGAACAGCATCCTGTGTTGGTTCCTTATTGTCCAAATTCCTACAGGGTGACACAATGAGGTCTGGGTTTAACCTGAGTTTGCGGTGTGGTGCATCACTGGAGAGGCATTCTAAGTTTTAGAACTCTGAGCTTTTATAGGTTGCTGGCACATCTGCTCATCTTCCCTTCCAGAAAGAGAGATATTATGTGTTATCCTGGAATGTAAGCAAATACCCTCAGGAAGAGGTAGAAAGCTATATCTTTACTGCTCTGGAACATCTCTGGGGAAGCACGTCTCTAAATCTCTCCAGGGGAATGGATATACAATCTCTATTTTTCTAAGACAGTTTACAATAAAAATGCCCTTTGCTTAGAATGCTTAGATTGTGCCAGTCCAGGCCCTGAAGAATCATGGAGAATCGTCTTCCAACCACCATCAATAAAATAATTCAATAGAATCTTCAGAGCCCACTTAGACTTTAGCCCACAAGATAACTATAGACCAGCAACAGTATCACTGTGAAACTTCAGAACTTGTGTGCAATCCAAGTTTCAACAAGTTTTCATCTCAGAGAGAAAAACAGATCATATACAAAGTCAGAATGACTTTTGACTTCTAACTGCATGATGCCCTCAAAATTCTGAAGAAAATGTGTTTCCATGTGAGACTTCTCTACCCAGCTAAGTAAATAATCAACTGAAGGTGGAACCAAAGTATTTTCAGATATCCAATGTAAATTTAAAAATTGCCTACATTTCTTTCTGATTTAGTTACTGGACAATGGATTCTACCAAAAGGAGAGAGAAAAATCAAGAAAATAAAGAAATGGGTTCAAAGAATCAGAAAATCCAACTTAGAAGAAAGGCATCAAGTATTCAAAGGAAGATATTAATGGAATTTTTAAGAAGACAGCTTTATGCTAGACATAGTAGACAATGGTTCTGGATTACAGTGATGTGAGATATTTAAGAGACAATGTTGAGGGCTGACTTCACCAACATGCCCAATATACTTCTACAAACTTCTAAACTGAGGACAAGATGCCTGGATAAATCTGCTCTGAATTATTATCTGTACTTTGTCCTAACCATTTTCTGTTGATATTTCTATTCTCCCTTCCATGTCCCTAATTTTGGTTTCGTTGAATACATGTGCTTTACCAAGGCAGTATTGAGCTATGATAAAATCCTAAGAGGAGGTTAGTCGTAGTGAGTTCAGGGGCAAAAAATGCAGAGAAATTCCCTCACCTGATAGCATCCTCACTGTCCATCTACCCTGGCCCATTGCAGCACTTCTAAATGTCCTACACATGGTGAGTCCTATGTTTAGCAGGATTCATCTAAGGCTTTGCCCAATGACTTCTCTAGAATGTGTAATTGAGTATCCTGTAGCACTAAAAATCATATTGTGGAGGAATATTTAAGACTAAAGGGAAACCAATCATAATGAAATATAAAAAATAGAGAAAGGAATTGGAAGAGTGCATGCACACTATCACCACAATTTTGTATGTAGGAGTTCCATCCAGACAATATTTATTAAATACTTCCTATGTGCTATGCATTGATCTAGGCTTCTGACACCATTGCCAACTTTCTCTTCCTTAAAACACTAATTTCCGTTGGATTCTATGACACCTTGATCTCCAGTTCTTCAATTTTTTTTTTTTTTCTGTATGTCCTCTGAACATCTCCACAATGGTCAGAAAATCTGTGGCTTCCCAGAAGTTTTCCATGGTATTCTTTCCATTTCATTTTACAGACTTTTGGATTCAGGGACAGCATTCAAAGATGAAAAGCAAGACCCAATCCATGCCCTCAGAAATGTCCAGTGAAGCAGCTAGCTCCTTATTATTCAGTGTAACAAAATGAGGATAAAAAATGGTGTGCTTACAAGAAGAGAGGCTGGCCCAATTTATCCTAGAAATTCTGAAATAACTGACCATTACCTAACAGTTATGGGTTTAGTTTTCATTGAGGACAAACCCCAGGTAAACTTTAGATTCACTCTAAATTCAAATCCTGGTTTTGCCCCTTACTAGCAGTCTGAACTTGGGCATATAGTAGATGCTTTTTGAATTAGTCTATGAAACACCATAGGAAGTAAAAGGTTGTATAATCAAGAACATGGAAGTTTAGAAGAACGTGATAAGTGAGATGAAATTCAAACTAAACTTTGCATAACATGTTAGAATTAGACTGTGTTTGTGATAAGAGGAGGCCATTTTGAATATCAGGAATGAAGAAAGATTCAGAAAAGGCAATAATGCATGGTTTGTGATCTAAAGACAGGTATAGAGTTTTCATACCAGGAAGACAAAGAAATACAATTCCAAGACCTCAGAAAGTCTGAGTGTTTTCCAGAAAAAAAATGATAACACTGTCTTTTCAAACTTCTATTCATCCATGCTCTTACACTCCTCACTAATTTCTTACTAATATATGCCTAGAAATACTTAATTAAATGTAATATTTTGCCAGCATTTATGGTAACTACTTCATTTTAGTTCTTTTACTAAGGAACAATACAATGTTATGTAGAATGTACAGCCTCAATTTTCTGAGCAGTAAGTTATCTGACATATTTTGCAATAAATCAGTATCAGTAAGAGTTATCCTTTTAGTATAATGAGAAGACATTACTTAGATTTTAAAACATACAATATCACACTGCATCTCACATGGTAAGGTATAGCAAGTAGTTAATTCGATTTATTCAAATATATAATCTTCTCTCCTAGTGTTTTTTTATTTCTTTGCATAAATTGAATTGGCTTTTGTGCCACATAACTCAGGTAGAAGGAAAAGATGCACATAGCCACTTTCTAGACAGAGATATACCAGATGCGAACAATACCTCTCTGCAAAGTTCACAAGAGATTTATCACAATAAAAAGGGCCAGAAGAATCTGGACATTTCTGGGTTACTGTGCTATTCCCTACCGCTATTCTCTAACCATCTCAGACAGGCTGACAGAAACTATTGTTATAACTTCTGCTGGTGTTGTATTTATATACCATATTGGTTCGACTGCAAGACCTCAGGAAAGGCAGCCACTATAATGTTCTCTTTCAATTTGCACACAGAAACTTTAAGAGTCTATTATCAGGTTTACTTACAGTGCCTATCGCCACTGCTAAAAAATAGAAAATGGCACCATCGGGTTGAAAATAGAAAAATGTCTGTTGTGTAGAGAATAAAAGGATATTTTAAAAAATCTCTGCTGGACCATTTCATACCCCATGGGCATCTCCTGCAATTTCCTCTTTGACATGAAAAGTTTGTCATGGGCAAAGAAATAACACAGAACTCCTATTACATGAAGTTTCTATCCACATTCAACTATTAGATCATTTACATGCTTCTAATGTGGGATTTAGCAAGAAGCCCAACAATAAAATGATTATGTGAGTGATCTTGCCTGCATACATTCTGTTTACTTAGAAGTCAGCAGGTAACCTCTAGATTCAAATCTACATATCCTTTAGCACATGGTATGTGGTGAGGGATCAAAATCAATTCAAAGCTCTAAGACTCTGTATCAGGAGTGGCTAAAAGACCAGTATGTTCTGTGCTTCTGTTTATCCATCAAAGTTGGCAAGAATACTAATGATCCCAAACTGAAAGAAATATTACAAGAAGCAGTATCTGTTTGTGAAGTGTGCGCCCATGTGTATGATGGAAAGTTGAGGTGGAGAAAAGAGATTTCATACATGTTATATCTACTGATAAACATTTTTTTGTTTCTACTCCAGCTTTTGATGTTTTTCTCTTACATTTTTTGATAAACTCCAAATAAACTAAACCTGTAGAATACTAATTAACCTATACTGAGAACTTATTTTGTCTCAGTTCTAAGTACTTTAAATATATAAACTCATGTCATTTCCACAAAGCTTTTGATATAGATTCTGTTTTTATGACTAATATATTATAGTTGATGAAACTAAGGCATATAGAGGTTAAGTAAATAGTCAAAGATCATATAGCTAGTACATGATAGATCTGAGATTCAAACCCAGGAAGTCTGGTTTGAGTGTGACTAGACTTGCGCTAGTCAGTATTGTAGTCACAGCCACAAAGGGCTACCGATCGATTAAAATATGGCTGATTGGGAATAAGTTGTGCTGCAAGTGTAAAATATACACAGAACTTCATTTAGTAAGAAAGGGAATGTAGTATCTCGAGTGTTTAATATCTCATTAAAAACTTTTATATTGATTACATGCTGAAATGATAATATTTTGGATATATTGAGTTAAATAAAATATATTATTAAAATTAATTTCACATGTTTCATTCTACTTTTTTAATGTGAATACTAGAAAATTTAAAATCACACATGTAGCTAACATTATATTTCTAATGTTGGCTCTGGTCTAGGCTCGTGACCACTTGCAGTATTGCTTTTAAAATTGGAGTGAATATTAACCGAAACATGAATGCTTCCTTCATTTTTATTTTACGGTTTATTAATTTATTGCATAGGGATAGTAATAGAATCTCTTCAAGCTTAAAACATAAACTGATCCTTTACATAAAACCACTCAATGAACTAACTATAGGAACATTAGTTATTTTCATAGGTTGTTATGACCATATGACTGATGAACAGTGAAATTGAGCAAGGTCACCAGCATGAGAAATAAATATGATCCAATTATTATCCACAGGGGCATTAATAAAAATAATCATCATCATATGGCTAACATCTATTAAGCACTTAAAGCAAGCCAGGCATTAAGCTAAGCCAGTGTCACTGCTAGGGTCTGTACTGACTGCTTTCTGGGCATTTTGGAAATTTGTGGGTTAATTTTTGGTTGTTCCAATGATTGTTGGGTACTCCTGGCATTTAGACAGAAGATTCTGGTGGTACAAGAAGTCTTGAGTCAATTCTATACAATGAAGAATGCCATTGGATATTCTCATAGATGAAACATTTTATAATTATCTCAGCTTAATTGACAGTATAAAACCTTTCCTAAAAACAAAATATTTGTTGGCATAGTTCTAATATGCATTGAATTTTCCAGGAATGCAGCTACTATATAAATCAAGAAAAGACTGTACTTTGGTCAGAATTTTACAAAAGTTGTTTATCATTTTAGAAAATTTCATCACTGATGTTAATGCTGCTTTGGCATTAGAGTTGCAAATTCAGCGTACCTGTATTTATAGTACAATATTTGTCATATTCAAGATATATAAATGCAAACATCTGATTACTTCAGATATAATTTAGATTTGTCATGCATGACCATTTTACATATTGAATACAGATTACTTTTTTGCAAATGCTTTCCTTTTGTTTTTCCCTTTAAATTACAGTTAAGGAATTATATTCATTAAAAATATATGCATGTAGTTAGGTTATATAATATAAAAATTATTTGCCAGAGAGTAAATGGGGCATTATAAAATATTAATTTAAGAAAGGGGACATTGTTCTGGTATGATTGAGGACTGCTAGGTTAAATTCTTTGTATGGATTAACTAATTTTATCTTCAAAAATGAAAAACCCCAGGAAGTAGGCAGTATTTTTTTCATCTGTTTCACAGATAAAGAAACTGAGGCTTAAAGCAATTAAGTATTTTAACTGTTAAAGTCAATATCTGGGATTCAAAAATAGAAATATATATCTTAATCTATGAATTAAACAGTACATTGTCTCTTCTTTTTAATATAAATTAAGTCTAAATTTTAAAAATGCATTTTAAAATATTCAATTTGAAGATAATCTTTAATGTTACCTATTGCTAATTTGTTGTTCTTAAAGTATTTTTTATTCTGAATTAGTGTCTTTAGTATTCTCCACTGAAAACATAGGAAAACAGTTAACTTTGTCATTTGGCATAGGATCTCATAATTTTGAATACGCATCATTAAAAAACAGATCGAAGAATAATGGATTTAAAAAATGTATAACATAGATGGAATATCTGGAATCTCTAGCTAACAGGAATTTCAATATTTACATATGTATTTACCCTATGTTCCAGAATTCCCATTTCTAGGAATCTATCCCAATGGTAGTACATTGAAAAACTATTAAAAGAGGTATACACAAGGCTATTCAATGCATCACTATTTGTTTTCCAAAACATTGGGAACAACTCAAATGTGCACATTAGGGAACTGATGGAATAAACTGTGGTACCTCTTCACAGGAGAGTACTATGCAGCTACAAACAGAAATAGGAAGTCTCTATATCGCTGGAGTGATCTACAGAATATAATCTTAAGTGCGAAAATGAAGGAAAATACTATTTAGGCACTGGTTCTCAAAGTGTGGTCTCCAGACTAGTAGCAGCAGCAGCAGCAGCAGCAGCAGCAGCAGCAGCAGCAGCAGCAGCAGCAGCAGCACCTGGGAACTTGTTAGAGGTGTAAATAATTGGGCACTATCCTAAACCTACTGAATCAGAAACTCTGGGGGTTGGATCCAGAAATCGATGTTTTAAGAAGATCCTCTTTCCCCCGGTGATTTGTTTACAGCTGAATTTGAAAGCTGTCACTATACAGCATGCTGTTTATCATAAAAAGAGAATACACACACACACACATATATATATAAAAGTATACTATACATGTAATTTATATTAGTTTATGTTTTTAAAAGATAGAAAATTAAACTATTAAATACATAAGAGATAATAAAACTATACAGAATGGTTACTTGTGAATGAGGAAAGGATCCAGGCTGAGGGGACATGCACAGACATCAGGCCTCTCTGAATATAATTTGAGTTGTAGGTTTGAAATTGGAATCATGTTAAATCATAAAAAAAAAGTACAAAGTGAAACAAGTGAATCTATGTATTAAGTTGGTGCCTTAGTAAAACAGAATTATTTCTAGTGATTTTAAAACACAGTAATTTATACTCTATTAGAATAACTAAGTAGAGCACAAACATCTACAAAGATATCTTAAATTATTTTCAGTAAACATTTTGTTAGTAATAATATTAATATTACTATTTTCAAACTACAGTAATACTTATATTACTATGGAATCAAGAAAATAATTATGTTAATGTCATTAGAAATTTAGAATTTCAATAAAAGAGATGCATATATAAAATCAAATAATTTATGTTAAAACTGTCATTTGAAATTTAAACTAGCAATATTACTATGAACTATGATATATATTCTCTTTTTAAAATTGAGATACAGCTGACATAACATTTTATTAGTTTCAGGGGTATGACATAACAATTTGATATTTGTATGTACTGTGAAATGATCACCACAAGAAGTCTGGTTGACATCCATCACCACACAGAATTATAAACTTTTTTCTCGTGGTATGTGTGTGTCCTCTTGAAAGACTTTCTTAGTGCTAGTCACTAAAAGGCCTAAAAACAAATGGCCAACCCACTAAGAATATATATCCCTGGAACACAGTTGTGGTCTCAAAATACAATTTCACGCAAAAAGTAACCTGGGCTCCCTGAGAGATAATAGAATACAGGTCTGGGTCAGGAAATGTACTAGATAAGCCTAGCCACCTTGTCATGCAGGAATGTGAGGAAGCTATCAAAGACTTCTTTGGTACTGTCCAAAAGACCCAGACAAACTGAACAGGTTTCCACTGACCTGAGATGAGACATTTAGAACATCAATAAGTGTAATAAACATGATGAATTAAAATACATTAAATATATTTAAGATACATTAATTCACAATGATATCACAAAAACAAACATGTAAAACATTTCAGTGGTCATCTCCGGCGTTACTAGAAATTTATCTCAAATATTTTTCCAACTGTAAAGGGGAAAAGCCAAGAATTTAATCTGTCTTTTCTGAACTAATTTTATCTCAGGGCAAGCAAATAATTGATGAAAGAAAGTTTCTTTTTTATAGAGTATTCAAGTTAATAAAGGAAGAAGAAATTACAGAATTAGAATAGCACCATTGCCAAATCTTTATGAAATAATGAATTTGTGCAATGATCATAATGGCCAGTACCTTAGTGATGAGAAATTTAACCTGATAGAATGACACATTCCCTATGAATTACTTAAAAAAAAAGAACTCAAAGAAAATCATACTACTAGTTTATTTATATAATTTAGAGAAGACATAACACCTCAATATTTTCTATGAATTCTTCATAATAAAAAGGCAAAAAAAGGCTAAAAATGGATATCTGTAAGAGCTCTGGAAAATGATTTATATATAAATTATAGTGAATTAATTTGAACAGATCAAAATTCATATAAGCAACAGTCATAAGGCTTGCTACTCTGTTCATGTTGGAGTCCTCTCTAGTTCCTATAGCTGTAATTAGGTACAGGGTAGGTACTTAATAAATTACATAACAGTAGCTCTGATTTTACCTAAGATTAATGATGCTCAAAATTATTAATATAGAACACGCATGATAAAAATAGCTGACAATATAACTAATATGACTTTTATTGGCATGCTTAAGTTTTAAAAAATGTATATAGTATCAATATTGTTCTGTAAAGATAATTGATAATTCCAGTTTAGACTAGGTATTGTTTTTTTAAAAAATTGTAATAAAGACTATAAAAACAGCTTTGATACCTAAGACATGTAGCAATTTTTTTAAGAGATGTTTTTAACTCTGTTTTGAATGCCTTAAATAGGTACATCTTTAGAAAAGGTAAATATATATATATATTCAACTTATGACATCTTTGTACATCACTATAAAAATAACACAAAAGCTATGAAAAAGAACTAATCTTTTGAGGCATTTTTTAAACATGATTTTCAGTTTTATTGATCAAATTTTTATTTTTATTATAAATAATAATATTAATTTTAACAAGCATAATGTGGGTAACACCCACTATAAATCTGACTTTTATATCTAATCTTATAAATATTATGTTATCCAAATTTCATTCTATAGACTTAGAATAAAAGCATTCATGATCAAACACATTTGGGAAACACCATGTACTATGTTCTGGCCTAAATTCAATAGCCATTTCTAAGCCATTTTTTAATTATAGCACGCAGACCATATAGAGAAGATATTTCCCTAGACCATAGCACACAGACCATATAGAGAAGATATTTCATTTCATACACAGGAAATACATACACACACACGCGCGCACACACACACACACACACACACACACAAGAAGTCAATGAGCTATTAAAAATCAGAAGCAAATTATTGTTGGGTTTCAGGAAAAGAAATAATACCCCTTGATTCAGAGACTGATATTACACTTTACTAGTTTTAGAAACTGAAATTTATTTTTACCATTTCATAATGCCATAATTAAGTGGCTACAAAAGTTAACAGTTAATTTTTACTATGAAAGGAACTACATACTTTATAATTTGAAATAATTATTCCTACTATAGTATATTAGTTTTCCTAAAAAGTAAAACATAACATGAAACCAAAAACTAAATCCAAAACTTTGAAAATCAGAAACAGTAGGAAATTCTCTGTTTTATAAATTGATAAGATGATTTATGTGGAAGCTGGTATTCTCCATTCTTAGCGATGATGTTAACATTCCAATGACCTCAGTCAAACCCCAGGAAGGTACAGGCAGCTTTTTTCTGTGCTCAGCTTTTGAACCTCAGATTGCAAGGTAAACTATAGCTTCCTAGTCATCTCTGAGGTTAAAACAGAGAAAGCAATATGATATTGGAAATATGTATCTTTAAAGAGAGTGGACGATCTAAGAGTATATACTGAGTCCCGAATGAAATTAAAAAAGTCTATATTATGTATAGACTTAGAAAACCTTTAATTTCAGACTACCACATTTTAACATGTAATACTCAGTTTTTTCCCCAAAAAACTCTAGCATCCATCTGGAGCCAAGAGGGAATAGAGAGAAAAAAATAAAGAAAAAAATCTGGAGAGAGACAATATGTTTTTTCTTCCTCCTTAGCTTCAGCCAATTTATCAGCCTTGTCTATATTATGTTTTTCAGAAAGCAGTTCAATACCACAAAATTGCTATCAAAGGATGTGTAAAAAACTCTGCTGGCAGCTTATTATAAGAGAATTGGCACAGGCTCTGAAGTTAAAGGTGGGATTCCAGACTCTGCTCTACCTCATATGATCAAAGGAATTAGGCAAATCTTGGTTAGTCTCAGTCTTTTTTCAACTAAAATCTACAGTAGTATTTTAAAGAATTACTTGTGAATGTATTTTTTAAAGTGGTACAGGATTGCTATTATTAATGACTGTTATTATTATTGTTATATTGCTTTATTAATATAGAGTTCCTTATCTCTAAGAACTGCAAAGGAAATAATTAACATTTATTTCTTGTAGATTTTAAAAAAGACTTTATGAAGTTTCTTAGAATCTCCTCACAGGTGAAAATCTATTTGTCTTTGTTTTGCATTTTTAAAAACACAGATGGTTCACAATAAATATTCATTAAAAATGAAACATAAACAAATAAAAACGATGTTATGGATAGGCAGTAATGATGTTAAATTAACACAGGTCAGTTCAGACTTCAGTCCCCTTTATAAGAAGAACTAGCAACTATCCATAGATAATTCAACATTGAAAATCCCAGAGTGTGGGGGTGAGGTTGAGCCACCAGCTTGGACGGTGAGACTGAGGAGGACAACATTAGAAGACTAGGAGCACTAGCTACACTTGACTGCATTGCCTGTCCTCCAGGCTGGCACAGTCCCACACTGTGAGGAACTCCTGGGCTTATGGTTTTTCCTGTCAGAAAAGAGAGCTCAAGGTTCAAATTCAGCTCTTCCGGTGTTGCAAGATGCTTCCTGAAAGGCCCGCTTAGGTCTGGCCTCACGGGAATCACTGAGGGAATCTGTGAAACTTGACAATTAGGGATCAGATAGAGATGAAAAAGAGGGTAAGGCTTACAGCAACCAGTGTTCAGATTATGGCGGACCACATTTCTGCTTACAGCAGTGCCCAAGTAGAGATCCCACCAGAGACTCTGCCTGTCTATAGAGCTGAGCATGTGGATGTCTGGCCAGGGAGCTCGGATGGCAATTACGCTTGATCTGGGTCCCCAGTCAATGGCCCTACTGACCATGGAGCCTGTTCTATCAGCCTGCCTACACAGGGAAGAAAATTTGCAGTCCCTTCCAATTATTGAGTTTAGCCTCCAATCTAGTGCATTCAGGACGTTTGGCCAGAGAACTTGGGTAGCCACAGAGCCCATTATATAGCCTTACTGAGGCGAGGAGTCAAGTCAGCAGCCTACCCAACAGCTTACCATAGCCTTTGGCCCTGAACAATGGCCCCAGGCAGCCTCAGACCCTGTCCTGCAATACCACCTAGCAGCAGAGCCCAGCCTAAGGCCCTGAGCAATTACTGGACACAGCCTGTGGCCTTAACCAGGCAGGGAGACCAGCCAGTGACCCTGCCCAATTGTGAAGCATAGACTGTGACCCCACCTGACAAGGGATCCCAGACAACAACCCTGCCTGACTACTAAGCAAAGACTCTAGCCCCGCCCAAGTGCACCCACCAAAGAACCTGCAAAATATTCAGAAAACAATGAACAAAATGGCAAAAGTAGGTCCATATCTATCAACAATTACTTTAAATATAAATGGTTTAATTTATCTAATCAACAGATACAGAATGGCAGAATGGACTAAAAAAAATGCAAGATCTAATGATGTGATGATTAAAATAAATTCATTTTAGCTCTAAGAATACACATAGGCTGAAAGCAAAGAGATGGAAAAGACATGTCAAGCAAATGGTAACCAAAAGAAAGAAGGGGTAGTTAGATAATAGACTTTAAGATAAAAATTGACATATATACAATGGAAAATTACTCAGCCATAAAAAAAAAAAAAATGAAATCCTACCATTTGTAACAACATGGATAGACCTAAAGGTTATTATGCTGAATGAAATAAGTCAGAGATAAATACTGAATGATTTCACTCATATGAAGAATTTAAGAAACAAAAACAAACTAATCAAAAGCAGACTCACAACTATAGAGAAAAATCTGGCAATGACCAGAGGGGATGGGGGCTTAGGAGCCTAGGAGAAAGAAGTGAAGAGTTAAAGAAGTACAGATTGGTAGTTGATAGATGGTCTTGGGATGGGGAGCGCAGCAAAGGGAATGCAGTGAGCAGCAGTGTAATGGCTAGGTGGAGAACCAGAGGAGAGAAAGTGCAATTAGGAGAATCATTTTATAAACTATATATTCAATGTCTAACGAATGTTTTGTATACTTGAAACTAATAAAATAAACATACATGTGGAATCTAAAGCACAAAATAAACAACAACAAACGTGGTAACAAACTCATAGATACAGAGAATATTTTGAGGGCTACTAGATTAGAGGGGGTCTAGGGGGATGGCGAAAAAAAGGCAGAGGGATTAGAGGTACAAATGGATAGTTGCGGAATAGACATGGAGATGTAGAGTGTAGCATGGGGAAGATGGTTAATAATGTTGTAATAAATATGTAAAGGGGAAGAGGGGTACTAGATCTAGTGGGGTGATCACTTTGTGAGTTCTGTGGATCTCTGATCACTATGCTGTATAACTGAAACTGGTATATTATTGTTTGCCAACTATAATTGAAAAAAAAAATCGTTGAATTTTACAATATAAATATGAGCAACTAATTGTCTATTATATTTCAATAAAACTAGCGAAAAATAATAAAAGTAAATTAAATTTAATTTAAAAAGTTCAGAAAGAGAAAGACTAATAAAGCAGTAGTATACAATATAAACAATTAATGAATCTGGGTAAATGTATATAGGTAAACAAGAGTTCCTTGTACTATTTCTGTAACTTTTTTATAATTTTGAAATTATAGCTGAATTAAAAGTTACCCCAAAATATATCTAAAATAAAAGATAAAAATGGTTGAAGGAGACAAAGAAGGTTATTATATAATGATAAAAAGGTTAATTCATCAAGAAGATATAACAGCTATAAATATGTATGCATCCAATATTAGAGCACCTAAATGTATAAAGCAAAAACTAACAGAACTTAAAAGAGAAATAAACAGCATACAATAATAGTGACTTTAACCTCACTCTCAACAATGGAAAGATCATCCAGAGAATCAATAAGAAAACAGCAGATTGGAACACTATAGATCAAATGAACCTGACAAATATATGCAGAACATTTCATCCATCAGTAGAATATATATTCTTCTCAAGTGCTCACATAACATTTTCTAAGATAGATTGTATGTTAGGCCACAAAAAAGTTTTAACAAATTTGAAAAGGCAGAAATTATATCAAGTATCTTTTCTATCCACAATGGTATAAAATAGAAATCAATAGCAGGAGAAAGCTGGAAAATTCACAAATACATGAAAACTAAACAACACATCCCTGACAACCAATGAATCAAAGAATAAATCAAAAGAGATGATTTTCTAGATAAGGAAAATGGAAACACAAAATATCTAAAGTCATGGGATGTAGAAAAAGCAATTCTAAGAGGGAAGAACATAGTAATAAACACATACATCAAGAAAAAAGAAAAAATCTCAAATAAACACTCTAATTTTATACCTTAAGGAATTAGAAACAGAACAAAGTAAGCCTGATGATAGCGGAAGGAAGGAAATGATAAATATTAGAGTGGAAATAAATGAAATAGTGAATAGAATATAGAAAAATTAACAAAATAAGAGTTGATTATTTAGAAAGGAAAACAAAATTGACAAACCTTTAGCTAGACTAACAACAACAACAAAAAAAATTAAAGGACCAAAATAAATGAAGTTATAAATAAAAGGATACCATGGCTAATACCATAGAAATACAAAGGACCATGAGACTAATATAAAAAATTATATGCTAACAAATTGAACTATCTATAAGGAATGAATACATTCCTAGAAACATATAACCTGACAAGACTAAATAATGAAAAAGTGGAGATTTTAAAGAGACAAATAACAAGTAAGGAGATTGAATCATTAAACAAAATCCTCCTGACAAAGAAAAGTCCAGGATTAGATTGCTTCACTAGTGAATTCTATCAAACATATAAAGAATTAATGTCAGTCTCGAACTTCCAAAAAATTGAAGAGGAGGGAATACTCCCAAACTCATTTTATGAGGCCTGCATTACTCTGATTCCAAAACCACAAAAACACTACAAGAAGAGAAAATTATGCACTGATATCTCTGATGAATATTGATGCAAAAATGCTTATCAAAATGCTAGCAAATGGAGTTCAACAGAACATTGAAAGAGATTCATCCCTGGGATGGAAAGATGGTTCAATATACACAAACCAATAGATGTGATATATTACATTAATAGAATGAAAGAAAAAATCATAAATAATCATCTCAATAGATGAAAAAAGTGCTGGACAAAAGTTAACATTATTTATGATAAAAACTCTAAGTAAATTGTGTATAGAAAAAAAAATGTACTTCAACATAATACAGGCCGTATATGACAAGCACATAGCTACCATCAAACACAATGGTGAAAGTTTGAAAGCTTTTCCTCTAAGATCAGGAACATACCAAGAGTTGGGCAAAAAAAGGAAAGGAAAAAAGGAAAGAATTCAAATAGGAAGAAATAAAATTGTTCTCTACGAATGACATGATTTTATATATAGAAAATACTAGTTACAAACTGTTAGATCAACATTCAGTAATGCTGTAAGATACTAAATAAACCTACAAAAATCAGCTGTGTTTCTATACACCAACATGTATAGAAATATCTGAAAAAAAAAAAAGAAAAAAATCCCATTTACGATTGTATCTCAAACAACAAAATACTAGGAATATACTTAACCAAGTATGTAAATGATCTGTATGTTAAAAACTATAAAATATTAAAGAACAAAATTGAGAAAGACACACATTAATAGAAAATATACAATGTTCATAAAAGAATATTGTTGAAATGTCCACAGTACCCAAAGACATCTGTATATTCAAAGCGATAATTATCCAGATTCCAATAGCATTTTTTACAGAAATAAGAAAAAGAAAAACTAAAATGCTAAGGAATTACAAAAGACCCCAAATAGCAAATGTGAGAAAGAGGCCAACAGCTGGGGGCATCACACTCCCTGACTTTGAACTATATTATAAAGCTATAGTAAACAAAATAGTATGTTACTGGCATTGAAACAAACACATAGACTAATGGAACGTAATCAAGAGCCCTGAAATAAACCTACACATATACATTCAACTAATATTTGACAAGGGAGCCAAGAATATTTAATAGAGAAAATATAGTCTCTTCAACAAATGGTGTTGGGAATACTAGATATTCACAAAAAAATGAACTGGAACCCTATCTTACGCCACATACAAAAATTCACTTGAAATGAATTAAAGTTTTAAATGTAAGGCCTGAAACCATAAAACTTCTAGAAGAAAACAAAGAAGAAATGCCGTGTGACACTAGTCTTGGCAATAGTTTTATAAATATGACACTGAAAGCATAAGCAAGAAAAGCAAAAATAAACAAACTAAAAATCAAACTAAAATTTTTGTGCGTGGCAAAATAAACCATTAACAAAATGAAAGGGCAACTTATATAATGGGAGAAAATATTTTCAAATCACCTAGCTGATAAGGGGTTAATATCCAAAATGTATAAGAGCTCATACAACTCAATTATCAAAACAGCAAATAATCTGGTTAAAAATGGGCAAGGACCTGAAAAGACCTGAATAGGGGTGGCATAGAATAGGGGTAATGGATGAAAGCGGTCAAAGAGTACAAACTGACAGTTATAAAATGGATAAGTGCTAGAGATGTAAATTATCAGGTAGAGACCTTAAATTAATTCATTTGCTTTATTGTTGATATTATTAAAATTTTATATTAGGACTACAATCTTTCATTTTATATTAATTTTTAGAAAACTGTCGAATTGAATTGTGTGGTTTCTAGCTGACTCGGATTGAGAGAGTCTAAGTACTGAGGCAGATCTCAATTCTCCTTAAGTAGTTGAGTGTAGGAATACTATTCTTGGCTCACATGAATTCTAACTCAAACACACTGTTATCTGAGAGGCAGCATTCTATGTCCTTATATTCTGTGGCTTCCACAGAAGCACTTAGTAGATTTAAACTAATATATGATTCATTGACCTAATCATGGTATTTTAAATATTTTCCCTTCTTCTAAGAGATTCTAATTATTTGTAATACTTTCCATCACATTTATAGTTCTTGTGCACATGTCGCTTGTTGGACGGCCTAGCCAATGCAGCAACCACTTTGGTCAGATAGACTAAATGAGCCATAGCACATGAGCTTGTAGATGTTTCAACTATTAGCAATTTTTATAATGTAGATATGGTAGTTCATATTGTTCCATTCACCTCAATTCTATACAATTCTTAGACACTAAATAACTTTGGAGCAATTCTGTTCAAATGTTAAACAATTTATAAAATGAAAAAAAATTGTGTCAATAATTTTGACAAGTTTAAGCATGGCTCCCATTATTCTCCATCTCTTATAAACTTGATTGTCCACTTCTCTTTAGCTAGTGTTGCTGTATCTCCATTTTGACATAGTAATTTATTTAAATATACACAGTGATCCCCAGTATTCAGATTTCATGTTTATGAATTCATCCACTTGCTAAAATTTATTTGTAAGCATAATACTGAAGTGCTGTCTAGCATTCCCAAGCACAAGAAAAATGTACTATTTCTTACAGAAAAAAATATGTGCGTTGAGTAATTTTCACTCAGGCATGTTATAGCACCATTACTTTGAGTTCACTGTTAATGAATCAACAATATATATTAAGTAGGGTGTCTTTAAAAAAGAAACATACATAAAACAATGTATTGACCAATTGATGAAAATGTGATCAGAGGCTCTCAGGAATTTAACCCTGTATTTCTCCTGGGGGCACTATTTCAGTATTCTTAATTCTATGTTTGTGGTGACTTTTTAAAACATAACTATTGCAGATAGCTGAGAATTGACTGTATTTACTTCAGCTACCACCACATTTCTTTGATCCTGTTATAGGAAAACTTTTGTGGCCAAATCCAATGTTCAACTCTCAGTCCATATCTTACTTGACCTTAGCAATATTTATGAAGTTTACTACTCTCTCCTTAGAATTACGATTTAACCCCCTGGAAAGTACACTTCTGATTTTCTTTGTACATGTTGTTGGCTTCTACGTCTCACATCATCATCACCATCATCATCACTGGTGTCCTCTAACTTCTCTTCGTCTCTAAGTTTTAGTATCTCAGGACTCAGTTCTCAAATCTCTTCTGATTTTTCTCCACTTTCTTTTTTGGTACCATGACATTAAATACTATCTATGTGTTGATAGTTCCCTAATTTCTGTTTCCAGTGTTATTATGCGCCCTGAGCTTGACAACCAAATATTCGAAGGCCACCCATCCCTGCCAAGATTTGGATATTTAATGTAGATTTCAAACTTAATATGTCCAGAATAAATTACTAATTGATCTTAACCCACCCTAAGTATACTTCTTCCTTGGTCTGTACATCTCAGTAAATGGCACCACAATTGCTCAAAACTAGAGATTCATCTTTGATTCTCTCTTCTCTCCCAAATCTATTCTCAACACTTCAAAAACTCTGCATTTTTAAAAATGAGTCCTTAATCTAATCATTTCCTACCTATATGCTGTTAACTCCTGGACTCCCAACTGGTTTCTCAACTGGTATTTACGTGGCAAGCCACATGCACACAGCTGTAGACCCTCCAAGGCCCTCCCATGCTCAAGCCCTACATGATCTAATCTCTGGCTTCTTCTCTTGCTTTAGTCAGGTTGGCATTCTCGCTGACCATTCACATCTCAGCATCTTTATACTTGCTGTCCCTCAGCATAGAATGCTCTACCCATAGAGAATCTTAAGTTACTTGCTCATTTTATTCAGGTCTGTGTTCAAATAGTAGAGTCAATTTTAGAGTCTTTCCCAACAGTTATATCTACAATGGTCTCACTCTGCCCTAACTCTCTATTATCTTACTATAGATTACATTTTTTTCATAGTGTTCACTGATGTGTTATTATGTCTGTTACCCAAGTTTCTTCATTAGAACATATACTCCTGTAAGTCAAAAATTTTATTGAAATTAATAATGTATTTCCAGTGCCTAGAACAGTATCTGGCACATAGTAGACATACAAATATTTGATGAAGAAAATAGGAAGTTTTAAATAATTTTGGTTGATCAATATATAGTATTTTCTTTAAATATTATAGGAAACACATCTTTCCTTTAGCATATTTTTTTTATATTTATGACCCCCTCTGCTCACACACCTTTTGTGAGTATTATTATAGACTTAGTTCTTTTTCTAGATTCCATTTACTCCAACTGACAATTTGTTTTTTATTTAATACTCAAATTTTGGAAGTTCCTTTCACTTCGATTCTGTCTACATTTTAGCCCTACTGCAGATAGTTTTGAAAGTATCTCTGCTTTTTTGAAAACACAATATGTTCTAGCTTTCTCTTGATGCTGCTGGTTGCAAATGTAGAAGCAGTTATCCTCCATGACCCCTGATTTCTTGCAGGTAGTGGTTTTCAAGCATGTCTGTACATTAGAATCATTCAGGGACCACAAGATCCTGTTGCTCGGGATGTACGTACCCTAAAGCAATCAAATCAGAATCTTGGCCATGAGACCCAGGAACAAGAACATGCTATAACTAGATAAGAATAATGAGGGAAAATATACATGAAGATTACTACATGATATATAACACTCTTGAAATCTTGACCTAATGGCTTAGAAATACTTTAACAGTATATAGGCCATAATGTCACAGTTTTTCACTCACTCTAATACACTTTCTGGAATGAGAAGAAAAGTAAAATCACAACTAGCATGGTAGAAATTTTAAATAGCTCTGAAGACACCAGGGAACACGTCCTGTTAATGAATCATTTGTCACAGACAAAAAAGACTAAGAACTATTATGTTTGCCCACTTCTGCTACATTCCATAATTTTTTTTTACAATCTATCTTTTTATTATCCTTTTATGAACCCATTATTAGGTCTCTTAAAATCTTAAAATGTGACACTAGGTTAAATTATGCATGCTAACTTTGGGTTTATATGTAACATTTAAACTGAGAAATCCTTAATAGCAGTATTTAAGAGAAAGGTTCGAAACAGATAAATAAATCTATAATTATTGAATGTTTGTTGATATTAGACTTTTTGATCCCTGACACCTTTGATAATGGGGGAAATTTATAGACTTTCTACACAGAAAAATTAATCATGTATGTAGAACTACACAAAAAATTTCATAAAACCCTTAGAGGTTTAGCCTTAGATTTCTCAAAAGGCCATTTATAGATAAGTAAACCTAAATCTGCAAAGGGGTGGTGACTTTATCAAGAATTCAGATTATACTAGTATTTTATTTATTATATCTATGAGTTTCATCAAACAAGTCTCCAGAGATAGTGTTTTTCTGCTTTATTAACCTGTTGAACTCCTGTTTGTCTTTGAAATGTGAAGTTCTTTTTAATCTAGGAAGAAAAATGAGTCTGGCGCAAAATAATTATCTAAACTTATCATAAAATAGAAACTACAAAGTGGCCTTCTATTTCCAGAGTTGTTATAGTGAATCTATTTTGTTTTGTTTTTTAATTTTATCCTGTGTTATTGCTCCCAAGTGATTCAATTTGTATCTAACAAAGCTGCCAGCTAGAAAGGTAGGAAAAGGTAGGTTCCCCATTTTCTGTACCCTAAGAACCTACCCATTCAGTTGCAAATCACTTTCTAGTTTGTCTTCTGGAGAATGGAATGATCTGGCCTGCAATCTACCACTTCAATCAGATCCTCACTTGTGGGAGATCAAGAAGTAAAACCTACTGAATGTTCTTACCAGGAAGCTTCCAGGACAAGGAAGATGGCAACCTCACTGAGAGCTAACTCTGCTGGCATTTGGATCCTTGAGATCAGTAGCCAATGAAATGAACACAAACCGAAGAATAGCCTAGTAAATAGGAGAACACTTAAAACAGCCTCAAGATGGATAAAAACCAAGTCAGAAACCTGGGCTTATTTGTTTCTCCCTCTATTCTTACCATTCAGGTCTTATCTATGATGTTGCTGACCTTAGATAATGAAATAAAGGTACTTCTCTGTGTCTTTTACTAAAATGCAGAATCATTTCTAGTTTATCACATTTAATATAGATAATATTATTAAAACATGTTAATATTCATTATATTTCAATAAAGAATGCTTATCTAGGGAATATCACCCATTAATGGGACAAAATTCTAATCTCATGATTGCATATTTCATATATCTATTTTACTGATAACTTTGCAATCTCTGACTTTAATTTTCTGAACAGTAAACCTGTTCTGTGTCACCTCAGTCACATCTGGTCTATAGAACACTTTAGGAAGATGACTGTTAATGAGCTGAATTGTTCTTTCTCCCAATTCATAATTGAAATCCTAACGGACTGTATTTGGACATAGTTTTATTAGAGAGGTAGTTAAGTTGAAATGAAGCCATGGGTGGGGGGCTGTAACCCAATATGATTGGTGTCCTTATAAGAATAGGAAATTTGGACACAGATATGAACAGAAGGAAGATAATGTGAAGACACAAGAAGAACACGGCCATCTCCAAGACAAGGAAGTGGCCTAGAACAGAGCCTTCCTTCACAGACCTCAAAATGAACCACCCTTGCCAATAGCTTGGTCTTGAACTTCCAGCCTCCAGAACTAGGAGAACATAAATTTATATTGTTTAAGCCAATCATTCTGTGGTACTTTGTTACGGCAGCCCTAGCAAACTAATACAATGACTTAAAGTTTTCTTAAACAAAACCAGGAAAGAACAGTGTGAGATTAGGAGCTTAGGTGGCTCTCCTCTGTAAACAGGGCCACATTCCTCAACCGCTCTAAAACTGTTTCCTCATGTGTGACATGGGTGTAATATGACTGTTAAAGAGGCATGTATAAACTTAAGCTAAAAAGAGAGTAAAACAAGTCTTAAAGTTCTCAATACTTAATAGAATTGTTTTTGCTTATCGACCAAAGTGAAAAACAGGGATAAAAAAAGAATACGCCATTTCTCATCAATAAAAATGATGGATCAAACAGCAGTTTGCTGAAATTTAGATAAGATTTCTTTAGCTATACTGGAGTATTCTAAGCTTTCTTTGGAGTGTTCTACAATGTTCGCAATGGATTGAAAAGAGAACACAGAGAAGATAACTCACATTTTTCAATAAATTGGAATTCTCCAAAGCCTTGTATATATTATTTGAATATTGATGTATTTATTCAGTAAACTTTTAGTAAATGCTAAGCCCTTTCTCGGTTTTAGGTGGAATGTCACTCTTGTAGCTTTCATTGCAGACTGCACTTTTTCTTGTAGTTCTTATAATAACTGGAGTAAAATTACGTTAATGTTAATTTTTTTTAATGACTATTCTTCTTCTATTCACCCACTCCACATCCAGTCAGGGCAGAAATAGAGGTCTCTCTTTCACCATTAAAATCGCATCACCTCGTGTAGACACACAGGAAGAAATCAAATCAGTTTCTGAGTAAATATTACAGAAAGAGAAACTTTCAAAGAACAATCACTCAAATGGAAGAGGCCCTATATGGATCTATTAATTACGATTTCAGTTCCAGTTTGTTAGTTTACATGTCTACTGGAAGGAAAAAAAGTGATTTTTATCTCAGCAAGACTGGCAGGAGTTTATAGTGAGGATAGGAGGAAAAGATAGAAAAAGATCACCTATTTGTGAGGAATAAAATGTATTAACATGAACATTATCAACTTTTCTCTTTCCTCCAAACCACTAAAGAGAATTTCTGTTTTTCTCTTAATGTCCTACCCATCCCTACCACTGACTGCATTCCTCCTGGGTCAAATATAGTTCTGTGACTTTTCAAGGCAGGATCAGGAGCCTGGAACTGAGGAGGTATTTCTTCTTGAACCTGGGGAGGTAAGGGGAATGAGTGGGAGGCTAATAAATGGCATAGTGAATAGGAGAATATAAAAGGGGTTGCTTAAAGAGGGTGGCTTATGTGACAACTTTATAACTTCAAGCCACAGGAGGAGGATCTGAATTATTTTGATGTTATTTTGGTTGTTGAATTAAATTCTTTATAGTGCTAAGTGACCACATCTACCCACTTTATTGCAGAAGATGCTACTGCCAGGGAAGACCAGAGAGAGCGCAGTCTTGCTGTCTTTATGTGTCATTCCAACTCTGTACAAGTGTGCCTGAGAGAAGGCTTCATACACATCTGAGTGTTCTGTCACATTTCACATCCAAGCAGCCACTGAAGTGCCGGGTCATTTTTCAAGGATGAAATACAATTTAATGAGCTTGAAAACATTATGCTGCTGTTCTTTATACTTACACAGAAAAGAAAAAAAAAAAATCCTTCCCAAAGAACTTCTATTAAAGAAGGAAGAAGATATGTCCTGGATACCAAGAGGAAAAGGAAAATTAGCTTAGCTAGGCAGACACACATTGCTTCCACCTGCTCCACACAGGAAATGTGAAGTTAGCCAATTCAGCTGCTATAAAGAGGAAACAAGCTCACAGGAGCCTGTGCACTTTGCTCTACTGTAGAGAGCAGGAAACAGAGTGACTCATAGTATTCCTGAGTCTGGGAGAGAGAAGGTATAGTGGAAAGAGGGAGAAAAGTTTTAATGCATCAACATCACACCTTGTTAAAGACAAAATCTATTATCCAGTTACTCGGTCTTATCTATTTCCTCTCTCAGATATATATGCATCCATTTAAGTTACAACTATGGAATCTTATTTTATGTATATTAGATATAATATTTTACACTGTAGGAAAGAAAGCCTGAGGGTAAATTATTCAAATCCCTGAGCATTTAGCAGAGAACAGAAGACTTTCTAACAATAGGTTGTACAGTCTATGATATGTACGACTACCACGCACACCACACTCTGAGCATTTAGCAGAGAACAGAAGACTTTCTAACAATAGGTTGTACAGTCTATGATATGTACGACTACCACGTCTTAAATAAAGGGAGACCCGGCTGGTGTATGGCATGTCAGCTTGGAACGTGTGAAAGTTTTGGGGATGATATCATTTAGTGACTAAGTGTATAGACTCTGGCTGGTCTGTTTTGGTTTGAGCACAGCTCCAGTGCTTATAGTGTGATCCTAGTCAAGATACTACAGCCCTCTGCACTCTCGTTTCCTTGTATGTTAATAGCAATGATGTCACCTAACTCATATATTGTTGCAAAGATTAAATAAGTTAATATGTGTAGAGTACTTAGAATATAGTTAGCACTTATGTGCTATTTTTTTCATATTGCTTAGAGATGGTTCACACTTATAATCATATAAATAATTAGTTTCACTAGATTCTAAGTGCTCTAACGTAACGTAACCAAAATGGAGTGTGGATTGTATTAACTAAGAAAAAATATCAAAACTAAAGTAAATGCCTAATGTGATCACAAACCAGTATTAACTAAGAAAAAATATCAAAACTAAAGTAAATGCCTAATGTGATCACAAACCAAGAGCATTTTATTTTCCACATGCAATCTGTACAACCAGTGTCTAAAACTAAATATGATAAAGATTAATGACCACTAAAGTTATAATAAAAAAGGTGAACATATGATGAACTTGAGATTTATAAAAATAGACTATTACATCTGCTTATGCCATGGAGCTACTGTAATTCATTTCAGCAGTGAGTATAAAGTGGTTTTTATAAATTAATATTGGCTGGTTGGATTTTTTTTTTACTTTACTATGCCTTGTGAAAAAATTTCTCGGAATCAATAAACTATTTGCAAAATAAATTTTATATAAAGAAATTACTGATTTTTTTTAATAAATAGAAAATCTGTATATATTCGATCAAATTACTCTCTCTTCTAACAAAATATAGCGATTTCCTTTCTACTATCATGGTTTTGTTTGACAAACATATTATCCATTAAGAAAACTGACAAGTTGGGTTGAATAATGTCTTCCTTTACTTTTTCTTTTTTTGAAAAAGAAAAAAAATCTTACCAATTCACCTCTTAGAAATCCTCTTTGTAATTAGTGCATGGGTAGTGTTGAGTTATTCTATTTTATGTATCTTAATATCAACTAAGACAGTAATGCATATTAGAATTGATCTTGAATCTCGATGACTAGAGAAAGCAGAACAAATGTCAGCAAGGAGAGGATGGAAGACATTGACATTGTCCTGGTTTCCCGCTCCTGCCACGTGTCTTCATAGCTGCCTATTCTATTTGCCGTCATAACTCATAGACAGGATTGAACTAATAACACCAGAGTGTGTCCATCATGTGTCTGGCAATGTCTCCATAGCATAAATTTGGGGCATGCTGCACACGTGTTCTATACTCGGGACCACTGATCTAGGCAGCCCACATAGAACTAGCTGCTTCCCATAATAAACCTGACAGTAGGAGAACCATAAGCCGTAATGTGCCAAACCCACCAGCACATTTAAAAGTACAACCAATCACACTTTGGAGGGGTTTAAAACTTTGGAAGCCCTTATTTAAATAAGCCTCTAGCTTCCACATTATGTGCAGGAGCTTTAGACTTAATGAAATATTTATTCAAAATCAACAAACTGCCCTCTTGAAGTCTTTCGCCATAAAGGCAAACATTTTATTTAGTGCACTTAATTCTCACCTATGGCAATCTTGTAGGAGCCTAACATTAGGGAAACTGATTTATTTCAGATCAGGCAATTTAAATAGAATGCAACCTTGCCTTACAGGTAAAAGCGCTTGCCCTTGGCTATTACTTAGCCTGGCCACAGGGCTTTCTGGAAACAGCAAAAGCTTTATACATGTCAGCTCATGGCTAAATCAATGTTTATGCATGATGTACCTCTGAATAGCAAACACTTGCTGCCTGCAAGCTAAACAATGTTTTTATCTGTTTGCCTATTTCTGGTTCTTCAACCACTGCATGGAGTGTTGCGAATCGCATTTAGTAACAATTATCTGCTGGTAGTTCATGAAAAGGAAAGTGGTGTGATTAATGAAAAGTGACACAAACCGATTACTTTGTCATGCCAGTCTCTTTGGCGAGAGAGTGCCTCTGTTGAACCCAAGTCTGACCTCTTTTACCTTTAACAAGGTCAAGGGGAATGCTAAGTGCTTGGAAGATTAGCTCCTACAAATGCTTCAGTGAGACGTAAGGATGTCGCTCTCGCTAATGAACTGCAGGTAGCCAATTATATAGAACGACGTCGCTTTCACCTTGGTAGCAAAGGTGAAATTAAAAACAAAAGATGACATGTTTTCTAATGAAATGAGTAAACTATAAAAAATGGAAATATGACATGGCATTACTCCCTATTGAAAAAGATAAACAGCTCAAAATCAAATGTTGTCTAAATTGTTCAGGAAATTTGCTCTATGTTCTCCTTTTCTAGTTCATATCAAAAATGTCACTCTACTCCATTTCACTAGGGGGAAGCACAAATATCTTTCTTTTTGATTCTTGTGTGGCCCTGCAGGGCAACAAGCTGATAAAATGATAGTGACTGCTACTATTAAAGAACTTTACTTTCTAAAATATATTTCTTGTGACCAAAAATAGTTCATCTCTTTTATAATAAAGTAGTATAAATAGGTCACCAGGAATGGAGGTGGGGAGGAAATGATATTCTTTGATGAGATTAAATATTTCATCAAGATTTCTAGGCTTCTCCTCAAGTACTCAGTTTTAGTTGGAAAACACACAAAAGTAGCGATGAAATGAGACGCAAAACGGAGTGTGGATTGTATTAACTAAGAAAAAATGTCAAAACTAAAGTAAATGCCTAATGTGAT
Organism: Pteropus alecto; assembly: GCF_000325575.1. NCBI lineage: Eukaryota > Metazoa > Chordata > Mammalia > Chiroptera > Pteropodidae > Pteropus > Pteropus alecto. The sequence continues at coordinate 17,368,629 of NW_006439192.1, read as the reverse complement.
CACAAACCAAAATATATATTCTTCTCCCCTCATATCCCATGGTTTTTATCAGACTGATTCTTTTTTTTTTTGCATCAGTAATATTTACAACTATATTTAGAAGCAATTGATTCTTTTAAACTTGATTAAAATGAAGAAATAAATGGATTCTTGAGAAGCAAAAAATTACACATCATTTTGTTTCTAACTTCTATTAGGAATGCTTTCTTGCGGAAAAAAATGACTGAAATAAATAAAAATCAAACTTAAAATTGCTGACATTCTCTTCAAGGAGGTAATTTGCAAGAGCATTTTATTTTCCACATGCAATCTGTACAATCTAGCAACATTGTTCTAGGCGGTCAATGCCTACTTTACTGGAAATCCTCACTGATTCACTGAATGTGAATGATGGAACAGCCACACGTTTAAACTATTCAGGAGCATTATAATTATTATTGTTGTTGTTGTTATTATTATTATTGGTGGAGAAGCCTACAGGAAGATTAGAACAAAACAATAAATAGATATCTCATTAAGATAATGTACTCATTTGTCAATAATCGTTTTTTGTTAAAAGAAAGTCATCTTCAAAAAACTTGATTATTAATCTTCCTCTGAATTTAAGTACATATTAGTTAAGCAGGCATTCATTAATCGTGGAGGTGAAACTAGTAGGTACTAATTGTCTTATAGGGCATATTCAATTTTCCTTCTGCAATTATTAGACTTCAAATAGTTTCTATAAAGATTCGCTTTATTATAAAGGGAAACAAAAGAGTATCTGTGTGATATGACAGCAGGTATCTCTAATTCAAAGCCTTGAAATGAAACTGCATACATAAATATACTCAGTGCTCGGCCTAAATTCCCTTCTCAATTTAAAGGAAATTATATTTTGTACCAATCTCAACTGTGAAAAAGTCCTCAGCTAATTATTTTCCATAAGCTGTATAATGATATATTAATAATACAGCTATAGTATTTTCTTATTACTGTTGCCTACAGGCCTGAATCTTGATGGAGACTGTGGTGGACACACTAATTCAGCCCTTAACATGACCATAAATTGACACATTAAGCTTCATCTCAAGAATGTTCTCTTTGTTCTTCTACTTAAAGGCAAATTTATTTTTCTATCACTTAATCTGCAGCAAAATACTTTGACCTAAGCACTGTTTCTAAAAGAAAGTTAAATGAAGTAATTTTCATTTAGTTTTTAATCATGTTAGTATCAGTAAATTACATCAGAGGGAACACAAAACAATAGACATATTCCTGAGAATTTTATTTTAGAGGAAGGTACAATTGCACATTGAAAGAATTGAAAAACATTTTTTTATGACATCCTTAAAATGTATAGATAACTTCTAGAACTAGAAAGCACCTTCAAGATCATCTTGATTATACTGGAATGGAAATTGAGGTCCAAAGAAGTTAGGTGATTTGCTAAGATCTTATTGCTAGTCTTTGGCAGATTTGAGATCATAATCTTGATCTGCTAGTTTCCATTACTGTGTTATATTTTCTCTCTGTTCTACAATGTCTTTCAGTGTGTAATCCTGAAACCAAAATTATATTTTATTAAGATCATGGGATGGCTACTATTCTGGAGTATGATTCTGTATTTGGAGCATGCTGGAGTTATTTTTCTAAAATAAAGCTTCTAAATGCATGGCTTACAGGAAACACATGTAGAGAAAAGTTCCTTGGCATCAAAATAGATAACTAGAAATATCTTTAAGACCTGGGGAATAGACATGGAGAGCATCAAGGATCCCTGGGGTCAGATTTCAACAGTCTTTTGCTAATTTTTGGCATTAGACTCCTTATGTATTTCTTTGAGACTTGGTGTCCTTAGTCACAAAGGAAGATGTATCTATCCTGAGAGATTCTTTTTTTTTTTTAAAGATTAGGATCAGAAAATTCACCTAAACAGTGCCTTGAAAGTAGGTATTCAATATATGTCAGTTTCTTCCTCTTTACTTTTAGAAATTAAGATTAAAGGGATTGTAATCTGCTGGGAAATCTGAGTATTCTGCACATATCAACTAATTGTGGTTAATACTACAAATGAGATGAGATTTGCATTGTAATATGAAATTATGAAACAAGGAAATAGAAAGGAAGCCATTGGAGTGAGGCACTCCCTGCATCTGATAGTTTTGAAGGAACAGACCCTAAACTTAACCTAAGTCAATGGAGATGACAGGGGGACTCTATCCTCCTCCACAGACCATCCTTGTCTCCATGGCAGCAAGGGGGCTTGCAATTCAGTCCCTTCGGCACAAAAGACTAGGACTATTAGTTGTATTTGAAGATTCTCGAGGTTATGGTTATGGTTCTGAAATGTTCAGTAATACGAGACAGGTAATTATAACTAAAGCCTCCTAATCAGTGAGGGAAGAGAGGCAGAGATGCAAGTCAGAGAGAATTTTGTTGATTCTAGAAAATTCTTGACAGAGAGGGAAAAAAGATTAAACCTGGCTTTTGGAGCTGCCCTTGTCCTTCCTTTGTTTCAGGCACTGTCCCTTTGTTCCCTGGCATCCCGAGCTCTCTATACTCCGCCTGACACCCTCTTGGTGCCTCAAGGGAGCCAGAGTGCTAAAATGCAAAGGGCCTTGAGTGCTGGACTCCAAGTTCTGAGTTCAGTCTCTAACACTTAAGTTCTTGAGCCTCAGTCCCTTCATCCATAAAATGAAACTCATGGTAACTGAGTTTGCTAAACCATTTATTGAGTGTGTATAGTATAAGGAACCAGTCCCTGTGCTAGGCATTGAGAATATAAAAATAAATCAAATTTGGCCCCTTTACTGAAAAAGCCTACCCAATCAAATTTTCCTTGGGGACACATGAAAAGAGACAAATAAGAGTACTCCATGTGAGCTATCGTGATATAAAATATGTACATACACCTGTGGTGTGATTAGAGAGGATGCAATGTGGCA
>NW_006439192.1:17302111-17365653 GCF_000325575.1 Pteropus alecto | reverse complement strand
CTGACACATTCTTCATGTGTGTAGCATGTTATGGTGGCCTTCGGAAGACAACTTCCCCTTTGTTCAATACAATGGTGAATAAATGTCAGGTAATAAAGGAAGTATCGATGAGGGAGAAGAGAAGAGAGGGAGTGGCAAGGCAGCGGTGGAAAGAAGTGTTGTCTCCTCTTTGCTGTGTACAACTCTAATAGCGACATGCTTTATCATTACACAATTTCTATTACACATGCTATAAAATTATGACTATCAGCTAAAACGTTTCATTCTACCAGTTCTTAATGTGCACTGATACCTGTAATGTAATTCCACTAGTCTTATAATTCACCACGTTGTAATGTCATGAAATGCCAGAATAATAGTCTTTGAAAATGCAAACACATGTCCAGCTTTAGGGAGCTCATTTACACACGGCTTTGCTTTCAATTATTATTCTAAATAAAAATTTCAGAATAGCAAAAATATATTCAGACTCATATCTAAGTGCTGTTTTAAACCCCTATATTAAAAAAAATGTATTTCTTCTAGAAAGTGCTTAGCCTATAAAAAGAATACAATCCATATTACTGTTTCCTGGCATAAACTGTCCATTCTCTAGAGCAAGATAGCAACCGACTGTGGCCAAGTCTCTATCTCGTGGTAGATTAGCAGTTTTAAAAATATATATTTTAAATCTACAAAGTTACCTAAGCTGCTTAATTAACTACTTTGTTAGCATAAGAGGATTATTGTCTATTCTGGCTCATAAACTGAAAGTCTTTCAAACCAAAATAATGGTCTCCCTGCCCCGAGATAAGATGTGACACATCAAGGGCCATAGGGAAGTGCTGTCTTCAGCATTAGGAAGGGAAGTAAGATTATCCCTCCCCACATAGAGTAGGAAGTGGGAGAGGACATGTCAGTGGTAGGAAAGAAAACGATCATCTAAAATCCGGGGATTTTATTATTTTGCTTATTCTTCTGTGAAATCCCCTAAGTTTAGAAATGCTAAGTTTAAATATACAGTAACTAGTAAAAATACATTTGAATACTACATTTAATTGATTTGGGGATTATCCATGGTTTTGAATTGTTCATATCACTGCTCCATACCTTGGGTCTATTACCCAAGAACTGAATTCAGTTGCTAAATTATCTTCAAGTAAATTCTGGATTATAAAACAATGTTAAGGTGTGAGGAGCAGAGAAGCCATGCTTAGCTATATATTTTCCCCAGACATTCTGGGATCAGATTATTCTGATTATTGCATAATCAACTGAACAAATAATTTACTAGCAAAATTAATTAGATAGCATTTCCTAGGGTGTTGAAAATAGCTAATTATAATGACTGAAGTAAGAAACAACCATTTTAACATATTTTATATTTTCCATGCTTTCTGAAGTGAGCAAAGTGCTTGCAGTAATAATTTTTACAGAATAAAAATAAAATTAACCCACCAACATCTTACGGATGAGTTAGGTGGAAGAGTTTGAGAGAGTGAATACTGAAGTTAAAGTGACAGAGAGGCAGTGCGATTAATACTAAAGAAGGGAATAATATTCTTTCTGGAAAGATAGCGGAGTCTGAAATCACAAAACCTCCAGTGATAAACATTTTATCATCTCTAAATAGATAAAAGAACTGGCTAAGAGAGAAGGTCGGGATAAACAAATTGGTTAGTGTCAGAGCAAAAATGTGTCTGTTTCATTCCAAGAAACCTAAAACCATCTCCACTCTCCAGCTGGGTCACATGTGTGCCCCTATCATACTCTGAGCTTTACCTCTACTCTAATACTGCATCTTTATTATGATTTACTTTGGATGTCCCCAGTTAGACTGTTAACTCTTTCAAAGTAAGGATTGTGTCTTATACACCTCCGTATCCTTAGACTTAGCACAGGAATAGTGCACAGCAAATGTTTGTGTTGCTATACATAATTATGTACTGAAGTTGAATAAAATTCTTAAGAATTTAATTGATAAATGGATTTGATATTTTATAGGAATAACCTGAGTCTGTAGCAAACCTGCAACCAAATGCATTGGTTCTGATGAAGGCTGCTTGTGTGCATAAGTCATAAACTAACTTATTGTAATTCTTTTTTATTTCTCCTAATAATAATAGCTACTCTCTACTGAAATCTCACCATGCTTTCGGCACTGTTCTAGGGACTTGATACAATGGAATAATTTCATGTAATAGTCTAAACAATCTTGTGAAACATCCTATTATTATCCTATTTGTAGATAAAGAAGTGAAAGCTTAGAGAAGTTAAGTAATTTATCCAAGATGCTCAGGTAATCTGACTAGACTTTACATTCTTACTTACTATACTCTGATCACTCCATAATATCATCATGTTCTGAAAACAGATTACAAATTAATAGAACAGCATTATCCAGTATAGGTTTACCCAAGAAGGCCTAGCCAGCCAATCAAATCTCTACTGGTGCCTATTACAATGCAAAACGATTCTCATTCTTTCTGCTCCATGCAGGGGAAAGCAAATCTAAGTCCCTCTGCCTAAGGTATGATTTCCAGAGAGGGTGTGCAGTGGCTGAACTTGGCACCATGCTGAGCTCTCAGAGGGAGTGCCGAGTGATTCTCCCCCTGCAGAACTCTATCCAAATTTCCAAACTCAGCTTTTAGAGCTTAAAAATGAGGACTCCTAAAGATTCCTTTTCTTTCTCCGAGAACAAAAATAATTCAGCTCTCTGCTTCTTATTCAAAGTCAAAGTTAGGAGACCACTTAACTGTGTTCTTCCTGGTTGGCTACACGTTTCAGTCATGTATGATGAGGGTACATCAGGCACTCTGGGCCACCTCTACCAGGTTTCTAAGGAATGGATTATCAGTGGTAATTAACACATATGAGAAATAAAAATTATGGCTGATGGATCTAACTAGAAACGAACCTGACAGGTCACCTCTGAAGGCTTCTGAAGTCCGTAAGGCAAGTTATAAAGAAATGAATATTTTGGTTTTTAACCCAATAGACACAATCTTATAAATGTGCATGGGATATTTAGAATGACAAGTTAACTGATAACTAAATGACGAGTTCACTGATAACTACAGTGTGTTCCTTTACAGATCACATTCAGTTAACATAGTTATAAAGGATGAATATTGCATGACACAAACCATACGAACTGGTAGTATGTTTGGGATGGAAAGATTCGGTGCATTTGATCTGCTGTAAGTTGTTTGTGTAGCAAAACTGCACGACTGGAGCTGGGAACAAGGAAGGCATATGCCTCAGCTACTCTCCCTGTCCTCCTAACCCTTGGCCCTCAGAGGGACTCCTTTACACAGAAGCTCTCCTTTGCAGAGTCTCAGGTAATTGCCATGTCCTACCATTCTCGATTTCTATGGCAGAGGCAGTAACATCTCTCGGCACAGCTGATCTCAGAGAGCTTTTGGGAGGATGATATCTTACACTTTGGGAGTTTAATAATATTATTAAACAAAAAAGGGAGATGAATTACTAATGACAGAATTTCAGTAGCAGTGAAGATGCCCTGATGCCCCTCACACCATGTTGTATGTTCTTGCCTACTCCTTCTAGACACAGATGCTGACCTGCCTAGAATCTTCGGCATTATTATAATAGTATGATATTAATATTTCTAATCCAAATTAACTGCGTCAATGAACAAAGGCACGCATTTTCACAATTATTGTTATACCAAACTAAATGCATAGACTATATGCCATAGAGCAATAATGTAAATTCTATAGGCCTATGGCCTCCATCATTGAGGGAATATATGATGAATCTTTTGTTTTAAAGTAAAATGCTCTGTTACATGCATCTTATTAGAACTTTGATCTGGTAATTACCTTGGACATTAGACTATAACATAAAACCTTAAAACATGATACAGCATGGCGTTCTTTATTGATTGCAAAGCCTCTGACATCTTATGCATTAGCCCTTTAGATTTATAAATGATAGAGTGTAAGACAACACAGTGAAAATTAATTGTGTATGTCACTTATTCAACAGTGACTCTTTTGCAGAATGCTTGAATATCTTTACTTGAGCAAAATTTGCCAAGTCGATTATAAATGTGATATCTTACCTCTTAATACATTTTACAATTTGCTCATAATGGTTCCAAGGGAACTTGTAAACCGTAGTAAATCATAAAATTCATTTTGTTTTGCATCAATTCATTCATCCATGCGCCAACTAATCACCTCATTTCAAAATTCAATAAACCTAAATACCTGGATTTATGATGCTTTGTCAGAATTAACAAGGGAATATCAACAATGTGGAATTAGAAGTGTATTACAACTTAAAGACAAGCACCTAGTTGAAAACAATTAAAAAGGCTCGGCAGCAATAATTATATCCACAGTGTTAGCAAATAAAATAAATTAAAACTGATTTAATTTCTGCTCTGGGAGATGGGGGGAAGCACAGAAAAGGCTTAATTTAGTCAGTTAAAACACTGAAGTTGTTTGAAGCAAAACTTTAAAGTGACTGTGAATTAGGTTTGTAGTATTAACAGTTCTTAAATGCAGATAAAATGCACACACAGGTGTATTTTTAAGGTCTATTGGTTGGTCACATTGTATAATGGTTACAATAGTTCTTGAAACTTTTATTTTTCTTATAAGAACTCCGACAGTGAATACCTTATTGTAGTATTTGCTTGTATAAACCCACTTGCCATGCCATTACACTACACAGTATAAGGGAGAGAAAAAGCACCCTCCAATTTAGGCACATTAAAGCACAATTCACATAAAAAGGCCCTATTTGCTAAAGTTGCATTTTTACTCATGCTTTTAAAAGATTTCTTTTACCCTCCATATTAAACACTAGCTTTTGCTTTGTAGTCCTGTTACAGAAAAAATGTATATAATGCTGATGTGAAATGTATGGTCATGTGTATAGGCAGGCACGTGCGCTCATGGCACACGCACACACCTGCACGCATTCCCCCCACCCTCCACAGCGCTCATATTCATCTCTTTGAGTTGGGAAGCCAGAGAGAAAAAACACAATTATCTTTGATTTTTGGTTCAAAAATAAAATCTGGAGACATCAGTTAAACAGCTATTTTTATTCATTGTCTCTCAGTGTATGTTTAAATTAAAATAATTTCTCTGCTAATAGCAACAATGGATGCCTTTGGATTTTACTTTTAATGTTTTCTTAATAAGTTTTTCCTGCAAGCCTAAAATGATATAAAGAAGAAAAATAACATGAATGAAGATGCATGGGGCATTTAGTAAAGACAAAGCAAAAGAATAGAGTAGTCATATATTTTTCTTTAAAGAGGCTTAAAAAGGTATCTGATTGTTAGAGTCACAAAAGGTCTATACGGTTCTGTTGCTCCTTTAATTAAATTCTCAGAAGTAATCAGATGCAAAATGACAAATGGCAAGAAGAGAACATACCACTGCTGAATAATTTTATCATTTATACTTATAACTGTCAATCCACAAAGGGCTATTTTTTATATGTCACCTAAATCATAAGAGCTGGTACCTTTTTCTGTGATTCATGTTAGCCCTGCTCTATGATTTACTGCTAAATTATTTCCCTTCTCTTTCAGGGAATTTTTTTTTTTATCTCCTTTCCATGATTAATCTCTCTGGTTTGAATGAGCAAAGCTTTTCAGATGAGTGAGTGTCACAATTTCATTGAGTATAAATTTTTTCACTATGATTTTTTATACATATGTTTTTATTAATGTGCTCAGAAAAGATAATTATTTATTTAAAGGCTTATATTTCCATTAAAAAATCCTTGCCTACCTCAGTTACATATTCCAGGCTTTTCTTCCAGAAACAAATGTCTTTCGCTTTGACATGATGTGATGACAATGGTTATTGGCAGTGATACCACACAATCTCAGAGCTTTTTCACAACATTGATATTCCTGATTTGAGTGATTTAAGACCACAGAACATCTTAATGTCTACTCTCCTTGTGTGAGGTGTGAGAGTGATAAATAGTCTGTGTGTGTGTACGTGTGCGCACGTGCAAGCGCATGCAGGCACACACTTTCCTGTTGGTTCTTAAATGCTAACAGGCCTGCCTTCTATGTGAATGACTAACACATTAATCCCTGAATTTTAGTCCTTTGAACAGAGAAAGCAGATGTTTCAAACCACTTTAATGAGCCCCATCATCTAGACTGTTGCCATATTGGATTCCAGGGAATCTCATTTTATTTCAGATTGACACATCCAATATGTACATGGCAATGTTTCTGAAGGGAACTGAAACTGCCTCCCCTGACCCACCCTCCACATTATCTTTTCTTTTTGACTAAAAATTTTACCTCAACTTTTCACATTTATATACCTAATGCTTATGATGTTTGCTATGTAAGCAGTAAATTTGCCTCAGTGTTGTAGAATGTACACCTAACCTGCTTCAATAATAGCCACACAAAAGGGGGAAAAAAAAGAATATTTTAGCAAGCTATTTTTAGGGTTCATTAAACCCTTACCATGAAGTGTGCTTACGAATTATTATGTAACTTTTATCCACCTTCTCTTCCTTTGCCTTTTCTCATTAGAGAAAGGCTGGAAGAGGAATGTCCTCAAGGAAAACTATTCTTAACCAGAGTAGAGGAAGATCATCACTTATTTTTACCAAAAACTGGATTATCTACCACTGAGTTATCTGAGTTTGACTGGCACTTCCCCTATTCCCTCTGGTCCTACTTCACCAGAATCATAAATAGAGAATCCTGGACAACTCTGGACATAGAGAAGATACCTAGGCGCTGAGTCTGGGCTTAATAAATGTTAAATCTTTTTTCCTCCTTTTCTTGTGCCTTTTGACCTGAAGACCCAGCAGGGAAATAATCTTTCCATGTACAGCTTCTCCAGTTGGATAAAAATTCCACTTGGGTCACATACTTCTGGCAGATTTCAATCAGTCAACCAACTAATCCATCAATAAATTATCAAATGTATTTAGAGATAAGCAAGCACTATCAGAAACCAGGTTAAAAACATACCATGTGCTCTAATTTCAGATGACTTTTGCTCTACCTACAATAGCAGCATATTACACAGATTCTTAACAAAAAAATTATTAGAAGCTGGAATTCTAAAAATAGGTACTGGTCATCCACGCAGAGAATAATAATATTTCCTGCACTGTTCATTTGTACGCATTCATTTACTTCTCAACACAGGCCTATTATTCTACATTTTGACTATTCACAAGGATTTAAGAACGAGTAGACAGGAAGAGAAAGCAGCAGAGTGAATGGGGAAGAGAGAATTTGATATAACCTCACTTTGAGGCAAAGTGTAAAACTAGAGACTAAGAGTAACCGGGGTGAATGCAATCCTGTGAAAGGACAAAGTGAATTGGAAACAAGAACAATAATCTGGTATTTTTCAGAAACTTTATAGTCTTGTATAATCTTACTCAATAGCTGAAGACATGCACTTAAATTCTGAGTGTTGCAGTTCTCCCATCTGTGCTACACTTATTCACGGACATATACACATATTCTGTCACAGTTCCCCTTTTCAAGGGAAAAAAATTGTTTCCCATTGTCCACTTTACAACAGGAAATGTTGAAGTCAGATGCTCAGTGGACCACAGTGACATTTATGGGTCAAGATGCACATTCAAATGCAAGTTGATTTTCACAGTAGGGAACATGAGACACAATGACACCTACTTGCAAAACCCTAAGGGCCGACTGAACAAGAGCAAAAAAAATTTTTTAACAGACTATATAGTACATGAATTGGTTTCTATCTGGAGAAAAACTTAACTTTGTTGAATCTGAAGACATGACTTGCACCCAAAGTACTGATTTTTCATTTTCTCCCAAGTTATTTTTTATGTAAAAAAAAATAATAATAATAAATAAATAAATCAAATTTCCTTTGTGAAATAACTAGAGCTGAGATGGAAATTTTAAGAAAGGTTTAGACTTAGGTGAATAAATGTACCCAGGTGAAGAAACTTACAATCATGTTCGACTTTGACTTAATGAATACCTTTACTCTGGTTATAAGACTGACAACTTTGTAAGAATCGTAAGAAGAGATTACAATAGTGATTAGAATAGCCCCACTTACAACAGCCCCACTTATGATAGTGCATAGTAGACATCCAGTAAATATTTCCTAGTATTATTATTTATAGAATATGTTTAATGTTTCTGTCACAGAAAGACATTATTATTCAGAATGCTACAAAAGTATTAATTTGACTACAAAGGATCTGCACTTGGTTTGGTCTTGGAGCAACCTAATCTTGGATAGCTTCAGCTGATTAGAGGCTAGCACTAACTCAGGAATTAGGGTAGAAGAAGGTCGCAGCTCCAGCTCTAGAGAAAATGGGGATTTCTGACATGAAATGTTTCAGGGTTGGGTCTCTGAGCACTGCTCTCGGCAAGATGTGCATCCTGAACTTTGCCTAGACTGGCAGACTTTATAATGGCCTTTGTAAACAAGTGGCCAAGGTCATCTCCAATGCCTAGATATAGATGACTTTCTTTTGACATAGACAAATAAAAATATGCCTTCAGAAGATTCTGCAATTTTTTAGGAAAATATTTTGTAAACCAGAAATGCCGGCTTTTAGTAAGAATATGCAGCTGTGATGTAGAGAACAAAAGAAAACAATTACTTTTAGTTTCTAAAAAAGTTTGTGCTATCTTCATGGCAAAGCTAATTTTGATGAAATGGAAATCACTATATACCCCACAGATTAGTCATTGGAGTGTGGGATTGAACAGTTTCATTACAATGCAAAAAAGGAACAAAATAACCACTAAATAATAGTCATTTTCAGTTAACAGCTGGCCTAATGCCTTTCTACTAACACATATAATGGTCAGCCTTATTTAAATTGGCATTCTTCTATTATATGACTATTAAATGGTTTAATAAAATTTTATTTTGAAGGTCTACAAAATTACTAATTTGGTGTGACAGGGCATATTTTTAAAATTCTTTCTTTATATAAACTCCATGCTTCTCTCTCTTTTAATAAGAAGACCCAGATTAGCAGCATATTAGCAATTAAATAGTAAACAGGGATCACTTTTTTATAGTAAACAATTTTTCATTTAATGAATAGAAGAGTGTAAAAAAAGTTCAAAAGAGAAGAAGATAAAAGAAATCTAGTTTGCTCTAGATGAGGAAGCATTTTCAGATCAAAGACTATGGAAACAGCCATCTGAACTTTTTTTTTAATTCAAAAAATTACAGCAGCTTTTTAAAATGAAAAGGGGACTTACTAAATGATTTCCATAAAAGATAACAAATGAATTAAACGAACACAATTACTTAAAAACTGTAGATACGTTAATTAACAAAAATGTTTTTCTCTACAAGTATATGTATACATTGCATACCCTCCCAAACTGTAAAATCTTTTAAAGCCAACAGCCATGTCTTATCTGTGAATTTCCATAACATCTAGTATAGAGCTTTCCACATAACTGTGTTCGATAAATGTTTACTGAATAAGTTAAGAAAGCTATAGGGAACTTTTGTCCTTTAAATTATGTTTTAAAAAAAAATCTGAAACAAAGTTCTATCTGAGGAAAAGCAATTATAGTTTTTCTGAGGGAAAAGAAGAAAAATATCTACGGCTCGACAACAGTTGCATGGTACTGCTTCAAACACAAACTAAAAAGATTTCTAAAGTATCCTCCTGAAATCAGAAATTATCTCAAGGAAAATGTTCAACAAAGAAGTTTAGAATGACTAAAATATTTAAAATCTTGTTCCCTGTTATTTATGCTGTCAAGGTTCTGGGTAACACGTGTTGGCATTTGAATCATTCTAGTATCTGCAGCTGCTGACTTCTAAACTGTAGCTGGTACAGTTGCTGTTTATTGTGCTTCTCCTGTAAAGATGAGTAAAACTAGTTTGCCAGTACTCTAAAGGGCAGGGTGACTCAGAAAAATATGCATACTGATTCAACTTGGTTGACTTTCATTTGTCAGCCTGAGTTTTGTTTCCCATACAAAAATACATTCTATCGCTAAAATGTCAGAACGATACAGATAATACTCATACCCTGAGAACAATATTTTAAAAGTTACAATTAAATTGTGTCCTATAGTAACACCCACTAGAGGATGAGAAAATGTGCAGGGATGTCATGGAGTAATTTCTGACACTGGCAAGCTCTGAAAAACTTTTATACATTTTAGAAAACAATTCGACTTATCATTAATTACATGCTGTTCCTCTAGCAACAGAGGACACACAATCGCATTTGCAATGTCAAACTCATTCCTGGGGTGGGTCAGGCAGGGTGGGAATTCATTCTTTGACATTATTCTCAATTGTTTGCTCTTAAAATATTATTTCGTTTGGATTAGTTTTGACTTTTGGAGATCTTCTCACACGATGTTCTATATCAGTGCGAATGTGAAAACGCCTAACCACCTTGTTGAGATATTCTAAAATGTCTGAGAAATTAAAAAAAAGTTTGCTCGTCTATGATAACAGAAGTAGATTTAATCAAACATTAAAATGCAATGAGGTTAATGAAATAATATCAGTATTTTGTACTTTACAGTAGCACCAACTAACACACAAAGGCTTCTCATTAAATAAGTTGAGATGATATATTGTGCTCTTATGGACATGATTTTTAGTAGTGGACATTCGAAATCTCAGGTTTCATTTAAAATTTCGCCTCTAGAAAAATAAAATTAATGAGATATAATTATGTAATGTTGCACCTAAGTGACCAAAACATCCTGTTTAAACAACTAAAAATCTTTACCAGAAGAGGAATAATGAATTCTACAAAACATTGAAAACTAAAATAACTTTAATCACATTCCATACAACTAATTATCTCCTGGCATCTTTTTAGATGACTATATTAAAAACAAGCATTGATTTATATCCTTACTTTCTCAAACAGATAGGGTTTTATATACACCACTTTTTCTCAGTCTTAATCTTGAAACATCACTGAAATCAGTTCGTACAGAATAATGGCTCTCATCAGAGTTAGATAACCTGCGATACAATCTAGCTCTTGATAGTGTGTTTTAATGTATTTAGAGATTGACTAAGAAATCTAATGTGTCACTGACATTGTCAAATTTAAAACACATTCTTTCCATTTCCACACAGAGTCTCAAAAGACCGTGCAAATAAGATGTGAAAACATTAGATTAAAAGTCACAGAATTTATTTTCTTTATATATTGATAAGGACGAGGGATGGGAGAGTAGGAAGGCAGCAGAAGGAAGAAATTTCTATAGATCACTTTAAAAACAATGGACTTTGAAAGCTTTATCTGTACAATGTTTGGTAAACAAAACAAACAACCCCCCCCCCAAAAAAAAACAAACTAGGCTTCTGGCTATTGGTGTGGCTTTAACTCCTGCCATTCCCCCTTTCCCTCCCACATGCCCCCCCCTTGCATAATACTGAGTAGAAAGAGGGGGTGGGTAATGGGATACATGGAATATGGGGGATAGCATAAACAAAGACCTAGAAGCATAAACCTGCATGGAGTCTACCAGGAACTCTAAGCAATGCTGTCTACTTAGACTTTTAAGCCAGAAACTTCCCGAAGTTATCCCAGACGCCCTGTCCTTCCTGTAATGATACCGATATTTGTTAAATGCCTCCTCGTGCTAGGCATTGTTAGTTTCTTTACAGTTTAACCCATTTGATTTTCACAAAAATGAAGGTGGCATAAATGTTAACTTCGGTTTACAGAAGGAAAGAATCAGTCAAGCTGTGTACAAAGACTACTCATTTTTGGTTGGAATTCGTGCTAATTCTACTTCTTTGAATGAGGAGAACCCACCTCATTCAAAAGTCAGGCTCTTAACCCCCACATTATACTACCTGTTGTAGCCAGCATGGGGTCTGTCACCAGGTAGACCTTCCTTTCATTCCTACTGCCACAGCTCGGGATCACAGCTGTTCCATCTCTCCTGGCCCACTGCCTGGGACGTGGAACTGCTGCGTCATCTGATCACTCTGTTTCAGTAGCATCACCTGCTCTTGATTTTGTGGGGCCGAGGATCTCAAAGGGTGATCTGAGAATCAGCAGCATCATCATCACCTGGGAACTTGCAGTAATACAAATTCTTGGGCCCAACCTCACACCTAATAAGAAAATCGGGAGTGGATCTAGCAATCTGTGTTTTAATAAGCCTTCCAGGTGACTCTGACTGACGGCAAGCGGGGTTATAAAAGGCCATCTCCACAGCCTCAAGGCTTGGGAAAGAGGAGACAATACTGTGGAGATTTGATTTACACTCCCATGGATCAGGCCGAGACTAGACTTGCCTCAGCCCACACCCTTGCTCAGCATATTCTTCTTCCCGGTCCTCTTTACAGGTTCCTCCTGAAGAGTACTTCCCCAGTCCAGTGAACCTTGGACTCTTTTTTTATAAATTATTATTTTTTCAATTAGAATTGACATTCAATATTACTTTTTATTAGTTTCAGGTATACAGCATAGTAGTTAGACACTTATATAATTTATGAAGTGATCCCCCCAATTACTCAAGCACCCATCTGGCACTATATACAATTATTACAATATTATTGACTATATTCCCTATGCCGCACTTCACGTCTCTGTGACTATTTTGATACAATATTATTGACTATATTCCCTATGCTGCACTTCATGTCTCTGTGACTATTTTGTAACCACCAATCGGTTCTTCTCAATTCTTTCACCTTTCTTACCCACCCCTTCCAACCCCCTCCCATCTGGTAATCACTAGTTTGTTCACTGTATCTTAGGAGTCTGTTTTTGTTTTGTTTATTTTTGAACTTTGACTCTTGAATCCAGTCCCAGCTTCTGCTTCTAGGGAACCCCCACTTGGATGACCCCATTTCCCTGGCTGAGTTGCTGAAGCTCAGGGGACACACAGATGGTGGAGGGAACACCTAGACATGGGAGTAGGAGGATATCATCTCAGACTTAACAGTCTCTGTGCCGCTACACCCTACTCACCTGCCCCATACAGCCTTGGGAAAGCCACCTAACCTCTCTGAAGCACACATGACCCATTTACCAAAAGGGAATAAACAATTACATCTGTCTTGTCTACCTAAAGAACAGGCAGGAGGTTCAAGTAAAATAACGATGACAAACACATTACAAAATATAAAGCCTTAAACATTTAAGGGGCCCTTTCTGTTCTCTAATAAGCAACCTAGATTATCTGACCTTTCTTCACATATTCTAGTCAAAGACTCTCTCTGTGTCACTACTGAGATCTCAGGATCCTCCATGGCCCTCTCCACTGCGAGATGACAGGGCCAGCACGCTGTGTGACCCACGCTACCCCACCCTGAATTCCAGGGAGTCCCTATTCTTCACCAACCTTAGCTCCAGCATTTAATCATTTTTGGTTGGAATTCGTGCTAATTCTACTTCTTTCACATACCCCAAGAGGATTGCCCTATGTATTTTTTATTCTTATTCCATTTCATTCTTTTTATTTCCAACCATACTTCCAATCTACCCAGGTCATTTAAAAATCTGATTGTATTATACATGGTACAATCCACTCTTGTGTACGAGTTTATATATATTTTTTTCTCTTTCCACCTTGGCAGTGTTATTTTGAGTCAGACCCAAGAGCAAGTCCAATTGCTTTATTTTAAATAACAGAGGCCATGTCTAGGGTTCACACAAAACATCAGTGTCTACATGTAGAGAGGTCATGGGGTCAACTGTTATAACAATCAGCTAGTCAATTTGATGAAACAACTGCTTTTTCTCATTTTTCACTGAATTGACTGGTAAGCTGCCTACAGATGCAAACTTAAAGGGAAAAAACAAAGGAAAAATGTCTTGGAAAAAACCCGCTGTCACTGAACAGAAAAGCTCCACAAAAAGGGAAATTCAAAGTAAAGGCTCTAGCTGGTGTAATGAGGTTTCTAGTGTGATGATATAAACAGCCTCTGTGACTGTGGCGGACGACGCACAAGGACTTCTTGTTGGACTACATACTGAATTCTCTTTTTGTTAATTGTTGCAGTTGATTTCAATTTTATCGTCTTCTGTGTTAGGATCTTTAGCACCAGTCAGATTCAAATGTCTGATAATTCACATCTAGTCGTTTTCCAGACCTGAGCAATATTGTTACAATATAGTCTTCTTTAATGCAACTAAACTGGATTGTCAAGTAAATGAGAATAAGCTTTCATTTTGGATGAGATTATCTGAGTTAGGATATAAGGCATTGGAGTGTTCTTTCAAGTCACATCTCACATGTGCAGATGTGAGATGTGAGATGCACATAATTTGGAAACACTGATTAATACAAGTGTGGTGTTTCATCATGAAATAGCCATATTTTAATTGAATTATTTAAAATATTTCAAAATATTTAGAAAAATAACCTGCTTTATTTGCATTTTATCTTTACTGGGGGGAATAAAGTTGTGTATGCCTAACACCAACTTTTGCATGTGTATTTCTTCCTCACAGAAAGGGAAAGTATTTATTGCTGTATAGTCATGAGATAGTAATTCCGTGAATCATTATAATCCTAAAGTTGAAGTAATATTTTTGGTACAGTGAAGAATAATTCTGGACTAGATAGGGTAAGCTTTGGTTAACTTTATTGTAAAGTTACTTTTAGGTAAAAGATATAACATCTAGGCAATAAAGAAAAATACCTTCTAGTTGTGGAGAGTAAAAACAGCACTCATATAATAATGGCCAACTGGAACCCTTAGGCTTTTCTGAATTGAGCAATTTTAGTGATAAATGCCTTTAGAACAAGAGAGTGGAAGTCTCTGATGTCCTTTACACCTGCATATGACCACTGAAGTGGTTTCTTTCGGAGATAGGAAAATATCAAGGCCTGGTTAAATGTTAGCAATTTCTGTTGTTGTTGTTTTTTAACTGAAATGCAATAATCTCTTCATTTATTTCCAACTAGGCTACTTCTCAATCTTGGCAATTATGAGATTTGACTTACAAAATATTTTTCAAATGAATTTGTCCCTCTACACTCTTCTCGCCTCTGTTCTCTCTGGCTTGAAATTTTACACATATACTGTTTCCATTTAACAAGAATATGCTTATCTTGGGCACGGTCTATGCTAATTCTCCCAGAAACTAAAAGAATGTATACATTTACTTATAATAACATTTACTATAGCTCCACATATGCAATTTCCCATGAAAAACAAATAAAAATGACAGAAAGACAATTTCCAGTGTGTCTTCTAGCTCACATTTTAGCTTTGAAGTTGCCGTAATTTCCAGAGACCTTCTGCACATGATTCAGTATTTCTCTTCATGGACAATTGACATAATTATTTGGATAGTTGGGTAGAAACCCCACTTTGGAAAACATGATGTTAATGGGAAAGTGAAAATGTTAGAATTAAAGATGCATCTATAAAACTTGACAATTTTGATTGACTGAAGTAGTAGCAGTACCTCATATCCGCCTGGCACTTTACAGTTTACAGAGCATTTGATTCCTCATGACAGCACTTTGCACAGAGAAAAAACTAGAATAACATGAAATCTTTGCAAACCAGAGTTATTCTAATTTTATAACTCCCTGACTGGTTATTTGAACTACAGAGTAGAACACATCATAGTAAAGATCTCAACAATAGCGGAAAGACAAAATCTGACAGATTAAAAACACGCAAATGATACACAACACTTATATAGGGTTGTAGGTAGCAGTAATACTTGATCCTACATTTTAAAAATTATTATAATTTCAAAGGTCTTTATAAGAAAACAATTTCATCAAAATATCCTGATGAGTTGTCAATGAAATAGCTTCTGTATAAATTGACAAGCATGAATTGGAGCTATTAATAATATGTGTACCATCTGAATTACGTTTAAACCTTCTTCAAAAAGAAAGAGTCACTACAGGACTTTGGAAACTTGGAGCCACACTATGTATTTTATTTTGGAAAAAATCGTCATGGGCAAAAAATCAATAATGTCATGGACCTCTGGTAGCTAAGGGCTGTGGCCATGGTGGGTCTACCATGTTTCTTTGGCAAGCACATCCTTAATGAAGTTTTTTTCTATCTATTGACTTGTAGTTTGATTGGTTTGTTCTAGCATCTTTACAGAGCCAATTAAATGATAGTTTAAAAATATTTCTGACAAAAGTGATTAAAGTCATCATCTTTTTTTTTTTAAGATGAGTTAAATATTGGATATTCTTTAGGACAATTTTCATAAAGACAAAGGCAGAAAATGCCAAAAAATTATTGCATTAAAAGTATTTATTATTTATAGCCTATGTATGAGAGAGAGAGAGACAGACAGACAGACAGACAGAGACAGAGAGACAGAGAGAGACACAGACACAGAGAGAGAGAGAGAAAGAGAGAGATTAGTTTTCAGATCATGGAGTTCAGATATAATTCTGGAGGACATTAGCCCAGAAATAAGTTTTTAGGAGGAAACAGGTTTAATTTCACAGATATAAAAGAGAATGTTTAAATCCATGATATAGTGTGGCAGTAAACTGTAAGTAGGTGTAGCTGAGAGCAATACCTGGCACTTTGTATAGAGATACGTATTTGCAATAAGGAGACACAATTTTGGAAAGGAAATTGATTAGACATGATCATGATATACATGAGCAATTTGCCAGTTAAAAACTCCATCTTCTGAGTCAAACCAGCTGAGCATCTTCTGAGTCAAACCAGCTGAGCATCTTCTGAGTCAAACCAGCTGAGCAATTCAGACAATGATTTGTGTATAAAGTCTCATCCCGCCTAAACCCTACTTTGAACCAACTATATAAATAATGCAGAAATGAATGTTTAAGTTATCTAGACAATCTCCCACTTTATTTTCAACATAGAGACTTAGTCTTATGTATTATTTATATTATTTTAACATACGTGCTGTTTAGTATAATCCAGTTCCAATAATATACTTGATCAAATGTTTTAATTTGTCATGCTTTATGAAGTTATACCAGTTTTACAGTGAATTAAATCAGTTATCTTATATATATTTCTTCAGGATGAAGGTGAGTTGTTTTCACAATGATTTAGCTTAGATATAAATAGCTTGAAAACTATCAGTTTAATGGAATTTCCATCTAGAACAGTGAATCACATTGTAGAAATATTTCAAATGTCGTAAAACATGGGTTTTGCTTGTTTGTACTCATCTGATTTTGGAAATTTGCTTGTTTTAAAGATCTTTATGACAAACATAAATTTTATTTTCAACTGATTTTATTAAGAGGAAGGCTTATAATTTACCACTGAGAAGTATTGGACTATAAAAGAGATTATGTGCATTAGCATTGTATTGCTATTATTTACAGCTTTTATTGGTAGACAATGCTAATTCAACATTGTTTTCTCTTTTTGTGTTTTATTTAAAGCCTTCTTACCTAGGAAGTTTTCCATTCAAATTGCATAAACAAATGATATGAATAGATAGAAACATAGGGATTGTAAAAAAAAGTTAAGTAGATTTATTCTTTAGTACAAGTTTATGCATAACAGTTTAACTAAGAAGTTGGTAAATAATCTTTCCCTTAATAAATATAAAATAATTATTACATAGCAACTTTATTTGAAACCTGAATTATGAATTTTTGTTTTAAGACCAAGTCATTTTGGAAAGTGATTTATATCTGTATATCTATTTTCTTTCAGTAACTATATGCCAGTCAAAGATTTTGGCACCAGTTTCAGTAAAAAGCAAAACAGACATGTTCCCTCACTCTCAGAGTTCTGACTAGATGCAAAGGTCTCCTTTAGTATCTTTGTATACCAAATTCTTTCCTGCTTTGAGATCTTCTCAAATCTCCTGCCAGAAATGCTTTTTTTCTTTAATACGGTCCCTCATTCTCATCCCTCATATTTTTAGTTCTCAGCGTTAAAGTTACTTTTTCATAGAGATCTTTCCTGATTTTCTAAAGTAAGCCTTCCCACAAGTCCCTTCTTCCCTTTTACTGAACTTTATTGTCTTCGAAACAGTTATTATAATCTAAAATTTACATACATTTTTGTGGTGTATTTCTCTATTTTCTGTCTTTTCTATTAGGTTTATGGGCATAGAACTGTAAGGGCATAGAATTTGTCTGTTTTGTTCACCAATGTTTACTGTCATCTTATGGTGTGTCTAACACATAATAGGTGCTCAATAAGTATTGATAGAGTGAGTACATAAAATAATGCCCCAAAATAATATAGGTATATGACTGCAATAAATTCTCTCAAAGAAATATGATGCTCTGTGGCCATATGAAGGGGGACTTGACCTAGGGGTTCAGAGAATGTCTTCCTGAGAAAGGGGATTGCGAGTAGGGAAGAATGCAGAAGAAACAGTATGTGAAAATTCCTATGAGAGAAGAAGTACAGCTTATTCAAAGAACTGAGATAAGACAAATAAGTCTGGAACTCAAAAAAAGAGGAGTATGGAGTTTGAAATGAGGCTCTAGGGCTCTAGGCAGGGATGAGATCATGAAAGGCTTAGCTGATCATTTAAGGGACTTCTTTATTCAAACAATAATTAAAAGGCATGCGATGGTTTTAAACAAGGGCGGAACATAACTAGGTTTAAACTTTTTGAGAACCACTCCAACTGTGGTATGAAAATTCATAATTTGGGGAGAGCATAAATAGAAGAAAATCGAACAATTAGGAGGAGATGTTGTCATTTAGCCGAGGGAAAGGGACATCTTAGAATATAAAAAAGGCACTGGAAGTGATGACAAGGAGATACATTTAAAGACAAGAGACTTGTTAACAAAGTGGATAATGTGAAGTGAGGGAGGAAACATTTCAAAGCAAAGACTCTCTAGCGTATAGCTGGATGAGGACTATACCATTCTCTGGAAGTTAACACTGGAAGCAGATTAGGGTTGGAGGAGACCAATTCTAAAAGAGTTTGGTTGAAACGGTGTTTTTGGTGTGTATGGAGTTATACAAATAAAAGTGGCAAGAAGATAGTTGCATACACGAGTTAGGATGTTGATGGTCAGAACTACAGATGAAGTTTGTGTATCAAGGACATTAGGTGGTAAAGAAAGCAATGGACATAAATGGGTTCTCTTAGAAGGGAATATAGAGTAAAATAAAAAAAAAAGCTAAGACAAAGTTTTGAGGTGCTCTCAATATTAAAAGCATTGCTCACTTTAGGAGAACAATTATGGTAAACTGTTTCGGGCCTACATCAGATAGCGTGTGTCAAGGAGGGTTTAGCTTCAGTATTTGTGATGAATATGACATAATTTATACATGTAACCTAATTTAAAAATACATTTTAATGTTAAAATATTTGTGACCACTAATGTTGATGGGAATTTCTGGCTTATCCTTAGAAAGAGATTCATTAAATTTTCATAATGAAAAAGATGATTCCATTCTAATCCAAACCCTATTTTATAATGCAGAAAGTAAGGTTGTGAAAGTGTCTAAACACTTTTCCAAGGCAACAGTCATCCATAAAGTCTGAATAGAGCCCGAGTTTTTCAATTTATAATCACTTTCCCCCTTCATTACTGTTTATCTCCCATGATACATATTATCTGTAGATTCATCTTTATATAGATCTAAGACCAACTGTAATTTAGGTCATTGAGCATTTCATTGCAATAAGCTTTCATTTGGAATTTTAAGTCCAATTTAGAGCACATTTTGAAGCTCAAAACTATCCTGGAAAGATGGTGCCTGTCAATTAAACTATAGAGAAAGAAAATGCCCCTTGCCCCAAGCCTCACATATCACTTTAAAAGAGCTCATTAGTAATGGTTTTATTGGAAAATATATTGAAAATGGGTCAGTGGATAGGAAAAACTTAATTTATGAAGCAACAATTCTGTTGTTTATGTAATCTCTTCTAAGAATTTTTTTTTTTTTTTTGCATAAGAGATTTCCATATTTTCCTAAGAGATATTTATTGCCAACCCCACCAATTTAACCCAACTCAGACTGGAACATTTAATATGAAATCTGAAGTCACTGAATTATAAAACTCCAACTATATTTCTCCACCAATTTTATCTTCATTTTGCATGCAAAAAATTATTTTCAGAGAAAAATGTTTACCCCATAGCTGCCACTGTAAAGCAATGATACCAATTTTTATGTGGCATATGAAAATCAAGCTGGCTACACTATGGCTGCATATAAGAGAAATGTCATCCTGATGGCCTTTTGATGACGTGGAGCATGTGTCAGCCACATCTCCTCTGCAGTGCCCACGACAGTATCTGACATAGTGAGCACTCAATGCATGTCTGTTAAAAAAGGTAATAAAATACATTGCCACCTTCAAATTCTTTACATACTTTAATTCCCTCTTGACTCACATCTAATTAACATTTATTTTCCAAATTATGCTAGATAAAGCTAATTTAATAAAAGTTTGTATTAGTGAAAAAAAATTGAGATTATGAAATTCTGAAACAATAGAAAAGCCATATAAAACATTCATATTTACTATTACCCAGAAGCCACAATACTTCCAATATAACTCATTTTCCAAACTGCAATGAAACAGTTCACATTATAAAATATGAATGATTAATCTAAAAAAGCTCTATCTTCCACATAAAGCACAAGTCTTATATCTTATGTTTTCAAAGGGCATTCAATCTGCTTTTTGATTCGATAATATCTCTGGGAAATAACTTCAATTCAAATATACCTAGATTTAAGCAAGTATATCAGGATAGACAGACCCAGACTTGTTTTTTAGCCGGTAGTCCACATGAGAAGTCTTCAAGGGCCATAAAGTCATTATCATCGAGTAGCTTTTATTTGAGTGCCTTCTGTGTCTGCAACACTGAATTAGGTGTTGGAGTGATTTATATGGCAGTGTTAAAGATATAGAATCTGTTTTTAATTCAACTTTTGAGCGAAAAAGTATGCGATTGCAATTTGAGAAAATTTGATGACTATGCAATACATGTAAAGGGTTCCTATTGTGAATTTTGACATAATTACTGGAAATAATATTTTAACAAAAGCAAAAACTTTTGGAAATACAGCGTTCTTCTAAATGGGGGTCCAAAACACTGATCGAATATGCATATTGGCCCACGGAATATCAGACTTTTTACTCAGAAAACTCTGGTCAAAAAAATTAATCAGTGGCCCCTCAACTGTCCACTTTTCCTAATCAGCAATTCCAAGATTATGTCCTGGGGAACACTTAAGAGAAGGCCTGTGGAAAAAAAAGTTACATACTCAAGTAATTATATGGTGCTCTGAACTACCTTCTTGGAATTTCACAGTGTGTCGTGGCTTAATAAGGCTTCTGAGAAGAAGTCCTACACAAGAACAACCTGTTTGAGTTTCTCTGACTTGGCGTTTCCTAAACTTAATTAAACATGCAACGATCTTTTTTCATAGATCGTTTACTATCATCCCAGTAAACTCCAGTTTTGAAAACCTAGGCTAGCTATATTGAAAAGATTATTACTGTAATTGTAAAATCTCTATTTTGTGCAGGGTAGACATTATAAAATACTCTGCTATGTTGATTTATAGACTGCAAGTGCAATCGTATAAAATGTGATTTTGCTATAATTCTAAACACACACACACACAGCTGTCTTTTCCAAGGTGGGCCACCACACCTTTGATAAAATTTCCCTGTGGAAAGTAGTGTAACCCAGAAGATTTTGAATTAAGAACGAACTTAATTTGTAACAGCTACACATGTTAAGAAACAATAGGATGAAGTAACAGTACATTTATTATTATTATTCTTAGTTATTCCATTTAAAAGGAATTGTAATTAGTAAACTGCTTCTCTGAAAAGTATTCTTGTCAGCCACCATTAATATCTATTGACCTACTTGCTTTTCCATGACATTTTTCTCCACTCTTAGGGATATCTTTTCTTTTAATAGACTTTATTTTCTAGAGCAGTTTTTAGGTTCACAGCAAAATAGAGCAGAAGGTACAGAGATTTCCCATGTATCCCATACCCGCATATGCTCAGCCTCCTCCATCACCGATACCCACCCCCTAGCCCACACTTTATGAGCCCCGTGGTGGGCAAAGTACTCTGTTCTTCAAGCCTCAGTTTCTACTTCTGTAAATGAAGATCACACCTGCTGTGTAATTTATTTTGAAGATCGATTACATTATATGCAAAGTGCCTAGCACGGTTCCTGGCACATAAAAGAGAAATTAGTGCTGGGACCTACGAGGTACATGAAAGCATTTTCATAAACTGTTATAGAAATAAAATATAATTAGCAAATATCATTATGATAACGCATCATACTAACTGCTAGAATGTTTATTCTTCCCCTTTGAGTGGCCTTTTCCTACAGAGAGACAAGAGAGAAGAAAGTTGTGTTTAATCCTGCCTAATTGCCTATTTATCATATGATCTTGGTTCATTTCATTAAGTATGGGTTCCTTGGATAATAAAGGAAGCTAGTATCACTTCACTCAGAGAGTTAGGTTTACATTAGGTGATATTTGAACAATCTTTAGAACAGTGCTTGGATGGCAGAAGGTAATAAATGTTAATTTTCTTCTTTTCGACTTAGAAACTAGCATTAGTATCATATATAATAAAGACAAAACACATCTTGCATTTTTAGAGTGCCTAATGTGTATTCAATCTCACTTAAAAATCACAGTGGATTTTGTATTATTCTCTGCTTTACAGGAAGAGAAAGTAAGGCTCGGAGAGGTTAAAAGACATGCTCAAGAGAGGGGACCCGCAATCTCGTGTGGTGGCTTCATCACACTCCACTGTCCTCTGGAGAGACTCTCACAGCTTTCTCATTATAGGAGAAGTGCACATATATTTATGATATATGCTCCATTTGCGAACATGGTTGCTGACTTTTTAGAGGGAGCAAATATTCCAAGGTACTATCAAAAGAATATATTTTGGAATTCTGCAACTTAGTTAGCACCTAAGAAGTTTTGAGGGATATCTTTTAATTAAGAGAAATGAACAACCTATTACATCTTGGGGTCCGATCTTTCACATGTACCAGAGATGTCAGAACTGTCCTGAGCCAAACCAATGACGGTCGCTATTGCTGTCTGAGAAACAAGGGCTCACTAGGGCAGTCCTATTAATGTGTGGATCAGAACTACCTGGTGCAGGCCCTTTGCCATTGCTGGGAATGCAATGTTATAAAAGCAAAGTGTTCTTCCTATTAATAACCAATTTGATGGGAAAAATAGACAAACTGCGTGATACTAAACTGCTATCTAGTTAAGTACTCTTCTTGGGTATAAAGGGTCATAGCAGGAAAAAAAATAGTGTTTGTAGACCACAGGCACTAAGGTGTTTTGCATAGCTCCCCTTGTTTCTTTTCTCTGCTGACTCAGAGGAAAAGAAATAATATCTGACTCTGTGAGTCAGATATTATTATTCAGATGAGGAAATGGAAAGTCAGAAAGGTGAAAATACTTACCCCAAATTACACAACTAATAAGCAGTTAAGCCAGGAGTGACTGAGGTGGATTTGCTCCCAAGATCACACTCTACCCACTTACAGCAGAGATCTGGATGATCTTAAACCCAGCCTAATTTTCCACTAATCTGTGCTAGTAATTATGGCTTGGATATGGCAGCCTCTGAGGGAGTAAATATACTGGCATTCTCGTGTGACTTTATATGTATTCAATATATAGATCAATTTATTCATTATAAATGTTAGTGATAATTGCCCTCATATATATAATAGAAGGCAACTTGATTATTATTTTTGAAAAATATGAAGTAATTGTTAAGGAATCTAATTTATTCCATCTAATATTAGGTAAATCTTAGAGCTCTTCATCACTTTCTAATTCTAACCATTTTCTTTCATGGAGAACATTACCTACCCATGTTGGTAGATCATTTTCTATAAATTATGTACAACTCAAGTAGCAATGTGTAATACCACTACTTAAATAAATATGTATTATTTATAGTGTCACAGGTGAAGTATTGAAAGAAATGATATAATTTGTCAAGAATTCTATTTTGAAAATAACTTGTCCAGAATGCTGAACCTGTGCAATACTGACTTTTTTCCCCTGCTGTTTAGATTTTTTAGTAATAAATGTGTGTTATAATAAAATATTTCAAATAAACACTGCATTATTAATGTACCTTGTACTTGCCCTAGGGCAGCAGAGGCATAAATGGTTCATTTAAATTCTGGGCTCTTCTTGCAACACACACAGTACTTCTAATAGTTCTCTAAGTAAAAACTGAAGCTTTATTGTTTCCATTTCTACATGAACGCTGATGTGGTACCTACAATATTTAATGCTCTACGATCCAGTGTAAATCTTTTGCCTTTTGCTTCAGTGCCAGGTATCTAAGGAAAAACTAATATTATTTAATATTGCTAGTATTTTCAAAAGAAAACATATATAGGTGAATTTCTCTAGTTCCGTAAGATTCTTTGTCTTTTTTTTTCTTTCTATCTTTCGCTGGCTTCAAAACAATCAATTTTAAATGGTGACAAAATGTGTGGGTCTTAACTTGTGTTATAGATCATTTCAAAGCCAAGAGAATTAATATAGCAATATCACTTTGTGCTTTGGGACATTAATAATCTAGAATTATCAGAGAAGAAAACATGATAACAAACTGGTCACTCCAGGCAATTACTTTTAACCACAATGGACTAAGGGACAGAACCCTTTTGCCTTCTCATTTTTCAAATTCATATATATTACATTATGTAGTTTTCATTAAATATTACCTAGTGGTTAATTAAAAATTATGAAATGGCATTCATTTTAAAGTATTAATCAATACTTGCAATCCATTTGCCCTGAGTGTAGAAATCAATTTCTAGAAGTAGTATTATAAACTGTTTATCTTCTATATTTTTCTAGCTAAGATATACTTTTGGATGATCATGAAAAGCAAATTTCATATCTAATATTAGAAATTGTAAACTGCCTTTTAGCAGAATAATTATAACATGATTCTTATTAAAAGCTTTCTAATAAAGCAATCTTTTATATTTTCTCTATACAAGGTTTCATCTTGTTACTGCTGTGTTGAAATATTTCAGTAGGCAGATACAGACTCGAATTCTCTCTAGAGGTCCTATCAAACAAGCATTGCGACACAGTCATAACATTCTTAAATAGAGTGGACTCCAAAGTTAAGGTCAGACTAATTCACTGAACAGGCCTCCAGGTGTGCCAGGCACTGGGCAGACATCTCTCCAGGTCTACTAGTGACTAAGAGAGTGAAAGCAAGCAGTCTTCTCAGAGAGGTTCCTCATCTGCTGATATGCTTGGGTTGTCTGACCTAGATTAAGTGATTCTCACATTTGAATGGGAGACTTTCAGAAACTAAGAAGGAGGGAAGAAGAGGATAGAAAAGAAAGGGAAAGAAGAATAAGACAGCCTATTTACTGAAAACCCTAACTCCACTTCCCCCTGATTCCTGATAAGGCTCACATCAATAATTACCCCTTAAAGGGTGTATGACTTAGGGATATGATTTTATCTACTTAATAAACAGGAATTTAAAATAGTGACTTGAAAGTACATGGTCTCTAGAGCCAAACAGCCTTGGTACAACTCCCTCAAAATCATTAAGTAGCATAGGACCTTGAACAAATACTTAACCTCTCTTGGAATCCCTTCAACAAGTAAAGGTGGATGATAATAGGGTCAGGGTCACGGTGAAGATTAAATGCATTAGTAAGGAGTTTAGACCAGTGGCCAGCATTTGGTAGGTCTTCAATATATCTTAGATATTATTACAATAATATATTCTTGGCTATTTGAGGGACTTAAGCCTCTGCTACCTAAACAGGGCTAGATTTTTACTGGCAGAATGTTTCTCAGGTACCCTCTTCATTCCTGACTATGCTGTAATTTGTGAGAAAACTTCAGTTACTCATTACTTACCTATTATTGGTGCTATTTTGAACAGAGCACTTTACTAGGCAATGGGAAATGTGTTTCTTCTTTCCTTCCTTCCTTCCTTCCTTCCTTCCTTCCTTTCTTTTTTCTTCCTTCTTTCTTTCTTTCCTCCCTCTATTTATTATCTATCTATCTATCTATCTATCTATCTATCTATCTATCTATCTATCTATCTATCTATCTATCTATCTATCTATCTATCTATCTATCTATCTATCTATCTATCTATCTATCTATCTATCTATCTATCTATCTATCTATCTATCTATCTATCTATCTATCTATCTATCTATCTATCTATCTATCTATCTATCTATCTATCTATCTATCTATCTATCTATCTATCTATCTATCTATCTATCTATCTATCTATCTATCTATCTATCTATCTATCTATCTATCTATCTATCTATCTATCTATCTATCTATCTATCTATCTATCTATCTATCTATCTATCTATCTATCATCTATCATCTATCCATCTAATCTATCATCTATCTATAGTTATGTTCTCAAGGGCCTTGCTGATCTAATCTATCATCTATCTATCATCATCTATCTATAGTTACGTTCTCAAGGGCCTTGCTATCAAGGAGAAGAGATAAAATGAAAGAATATCAACCCATTAAAGTGTAAGTCAAGCTTAAATTTCTGATATTATGAAGTCCTTGAGTGACGGATAATTAGAGGAAAATCTACAGAGAAAGAACAGGAAGAGCAAAGATGGACAATGGGAGTTGTTATGGGTTGAATGTGTGCTTCCTCGAATCCATGTGTTAAAGTTCTAACCCCCAGCACCTCAGAATGTAACCTTATTTGCAAATAAGTTTGTTGAAAATAGAATTAGTCAAGATGAGGTCATACTGATGTACGTGGTCCCCTGATCCAATATCACTGGTATGCTTATAAAAGTGGAAATTTGAACGCAGACACACTGCCATATGAAGATTGGAGTTATGCTGCCACGACCCAAGGGACTACCAAAAGCTAGGAAAGAGGCCTGGGACAGTTCCTTCCCCATGACAATCCTAGCAAACTAATGTAGGAATAAAGATGGAACATGAAGAAGATTGATCTGATTTCAGATAAGAAGTAGAGTTAAAGGACAGTAACTAGTAAGCCTAGATAAGGTAGAAACAACTATGAAGAGTTAAGAAAGCCAGACAGAGGAGTGTTGACTTCATGTTTTAATATATGTGTGCACATCTATGTACATCTGTATGAAAGTGTATGTGTCTATGTATACTTATATATTTCATATGTTCATTCTATTCAACAAATATTTGAGCATCCAACAAATGTATGCCAGGCACTGTTTTAGATAGGTGGGATTCACTGTCTAAAACACAATTATCACACAAGTAAAAATTCATGCCATTGTGGTACTTATGTTACAGTACACACACACACACACACTGCAGTAGAAATATTTCTTTATATGAAATATTTGGTGGAAACTACCTATATAAAACCAAAGAAAGTAAATTGCTCTGGTAGGAGAGGTAAGTGGTGAGTGTGGACAGCAGATGAGTGGTTCCTGTTTAACCTGCTTGTCTCACACCTCAGTGCCCCAGCGACAGGTCCTCAGCCTCTTTCCAGAGTTCTAGAGCTTTCTTGGAAGAGGACGATTCGTGAGTCATTATCATAAGCTATTATCATTATCATGGCAGTGGTGGTAGATTCTTGAAGAGGAGTGACACGATGAAAAAACTATTTTAGGAGAATTGTCTGGTGTTGATATGCAGTATGGAAAAGAATAAAAAGAGATTAAGGTGAAGAGAAAACCAAGAGGCTGAGAGCAGGGATTAATGGGTGGATACAAAGGCAGTGATGTCTTGATGAGGACACAGAGATATATAACTGGGGGCATTTGGAGTAGTGAGAATTATGAAGAAGAATATGGGATTTAGAAAGAAACAAACTTCCAATTTATCTTAAGAATTTATCTTAACAGGTACGACAATATGCATAGATATTACAATGTGTAAGAATGTACACTACAGTACTCGCCATACTCATAAAAATTTTAGCATTTATCAAAATATGATTTTGTGGCTACATCTAAACAGTGAGAAATTATGTAGTCATGAAAAAAATGAGGTATATCTTTTCTGTGCTGATATGGAAAGGTCTCTATATTGTGTCATGAAATGAGATGAGTTGTAGAAGCAGTAGATGTGCCAAGGGCAGAGAGAGGGGAGCAAGTCAACCCCAGGTGCAGGCTATAAGGGGACACGTTCTCTGTAGGGTATTTTGTGAAATGTTTATTTTCAAATATTTTCAAAATGTTTATGAAAATGACTATATCCGGTATACTTTTTATTATCACTGCGCACTGGCATTTTAAAAATGTCAGCGATAAAATACATTTCCATGAAAATAATTTTGTGCGTCTAAGTTTGAAACAATTGCTAGTTACTCATAAGTTTTAATAACATATATGTAAACTTCAAATTAGTACAGTTTTATTACTTACCCCTTGATTATCTTTATGTTCTATTTAGAGGTTAATTCAGAGAACTTTCAGTTATAGAGTTGGCCCCTGACTCAGCAACTCATATTTATTTCGAGAGTAAGAACTCAAGCTTTGTTTTTTAACCTTTTCAATCACTGTGCTATCGTGGTTTATTTTGAATCTACTGTTTAAATGTAGGAACTGTGGGCACAAACTGCTTTCAAAGAGAGCTTGAACAATCTTGAACCATTATGATTTTGGAAGTTCTTACAAAACATAATAGAAATCTATAATGAATTTTCTGGTGAAGATGTATTAGTGGAAAGTTTTTGACTGCATATATATTTGAAAGCTGCTAAATTCTATTCCGAAGGAAAAGATAGTAATTTCTGAAATTTTTGTGAAATAGAATTATATAGATCTCTTCCAGATATTAATTGTACCTATTTTTAATTTTTTTACTGAATATTCATAAATTATGTGAACATTTTTACATCTTATATTTCTTGAACATTATTATTATTTTGTGATTATTACCAAAAATAAAGGAGGATGTTTAGAAATTATCTTAAAGTATCAAATGTAAGTTTCTACATCTCTTTGTAGAATAGTGTACAAACACATATACACATAGATGTGTGTATGTATATGATTCCAACCATTAACAAACATGTGTATAGTTGTGATATATACATTCACATCACATGTATAAAAGCACACATAATATTTGTATCAATGCTCAACTCTATAGAACATCTTGGAAGGATGCACCAGAATGTGTTTCTCTTAGGGAATGAGATTAGGAGAAAAAGTAAAGAAAATCTTTAGTTTTCATTGTGAATCTTCTGTTCTATTTTCATTTTAAATAATGTCTATATATTATTTTGGTAATATTTTAAAGGCTAGTTTAAGTTGTAATTGAAAATGATCTAATATTTAACATCTATAAATTCAGGACTTGCTCAGGAGTTTACCACAGAGATGATGTTGTGGTACCTTAGAGTGTGGGTTATGGATGCTCTCCAGTTGATTCCGAAACCTGGCTTGGCCAATCTCTAGAAGGTAAGCTAGTGACACTGCCTCACCTATCTGAGCCTCACTTTCTACTTCAGTGAAATAGGAATAAGAGTATCACCTACCTAATAGAATTGATGTGAGTATGAAATGAGTTAATCTCTATCAAATACTTAGAAGAGTACTGGTGCTGTTAATGTTGCTTTTTAGAAGATTATTATCTCACTTTAAAAAAGGAAATACAATAACAAAATTCTTTGGGATACAATAACAAAATTCTTTGAGATAACATAAGATTAAAGGAGTTGACAAACAGCATAGAGGGCAAACAGCATTCATCAACTTCAGTGTTCTTCCTGTTTCTCTCACAGGGCTAAAAGCTGAGGTGGGGAAAGCATGGTAAATGAGCATGTAGGTAGCAGGGTAAAAGGCATAGCACCAGACAGAAGGCACTGCTGGCATGATGGGCAGCTGAATCTTGTAAGGAGGCTGGGTATAAGGGAGATATACTGAATTTCAGATCTTTGGCTGTTGAAGTACTGTGCTGACAAGGTACGACCAATATAGAAGTTGAGTAGTGAACTTGAAAGTCTGCAGAGACATCTATGATACTGACAGTGATAGCTAATAAGACATGTCAGGTTCTCATTCTAAGCACTTTTAAGGTATTAATTCATTTAAGCCTCATGACAATAGTCTTCTATAATAGGTACCATTATTATCCCTATGAAAAGATGAGGAAACTGAGGTATGGAAAAGGCAAAAAACTTGCCCAGGTGGTCCAGCTCCAGATCAGTCTCTTAACCACAACACTAAATTATTTCTGAGTCATACTGAGGAATCATGTGTTCAAAGAGTCCTGAGTGCCATTACTTGATGATTGAAGTTATCAGGGATAATGGTGTAAGAGAAGAATAAGAAGAAAACAATAAAATCATCTGGAAAGGTGAAAATAGTTGTTAGGGGAAGCAGAAGATGGCAGCCTTGATAACTGAAAAGGGATCACAAGAAAATCAGATACTGGAAGCTGAGGAAGGCCTGTCAGTCAATGCCTAGGAAAGTAGTAAGTGATGTGAATCCAGAAGAATTGACTTTCCCTCACTTGTTTCTTTCCATCGCTCATTCCCTGGCCCATGAGGGATGTTGAAGTCAAAATTCCCTCTGCAAATGTGTTCCCTTAATTTTGTAAGATGTTCTCCCCGTCTTTGCTTGCTGAAATCATACAGCACAAGTAAAGCTGAGGCAAAAGTTATGTTTCATAAAATTTTTTCCAAAACTCCCATTTGAAACTAAAATTGATTTGACCTAACTTTGTGCTCCCTAAACTCTATTTTACAATATTTTTCCTTAAAATGGTAAGCTCATTGATGAAAATGGAAATAAAGGACATGAGGTGTCTAGGAAATATTAAGGATGGAGAAGTAAAGAGCAGAGAGGGGAAACTGATTTTAAAAAAAGTAGACGGATTTCAATTATTTATGGTATAATTTTGATGAATTTTAACACCATTGCATGAGAGTATATGATTGCCCAAATCCATGGGCATTTGAAGAAATTCAAGCAGGTGCTGCTGTATTAGGTAAGGAAATATGCAGAACCCAAGAGAGGGCGAACCTCCATCTCTACCAATCGATGGCCTGTGGAGAGAGTTGAACTAGGAAAAACAGTAAAGGACCCAAACACTTCAAGGACTGGGAATAAAGCCTTTCACACAGAATATTGTCCAATCCCTTGGAAAACGTTCATGAAACAAAGCATTCATTTGACTAAGTCATCAATAATCAGTGATAATTTTTTTGATCTAATTGAAAAAAATTAAATAATTTTGCTAATTAGAAGTTGGTCCAGTATAACATAAAAATGGAAAACAGGAAAAAAAATTATCCAGAAACCCTGCTGGCCAATTTATTGGTAGTGTGCAGCTTCTAGGCTCAGGATGTAGTTGAGCTTGAAGACATTGTCGTTTTTAATTTTTATCTTTTATCTTTAATTGGTCTATGACCATTTGCTACCAATAGTGTTTGGCAGCCTGTGGTACATTTTGTTCTCTTTTTCTACCCTATTTCTGTTAACAGAAAATAGGAGAGGGTAAAAGAGTAATTCTAACGGGGCAAAAGGGCCTCTTAGAATAAATTGGGCAGAATCAATGTGTAAAACTCTTCAAGAAGAAGAATATAAAGCACTTAGTTGTTTATTGTTCTGTGACTTACTTCAGCCCTTTCATTATGTGGCTGACATGAGACATATATGGTTCAATTGTTTTATGTCTTCATAATACTAAAATTATTCAGTACGAAGCATACATTAAAATCATGACACAATGCCCTAATGGGAGAATAAAGTGTTGGGTCTATGCCCAGGCCAAGGTCAGGAAGAAAGTCCCACGCTCAGATTCCTGGAATGCCAGTATCCCAGAGAAAGGGGACAAGGGACGTTGGTTCAAAAGAGGTCCATAGAAGTAATAAAATTGTGCGATGATTACATAATGCATATTGTATTAATTAAGTGATAAACATAGTCAACAGAAACAATCTATATATATTAAAGTATGAAGGCTCATGGTTTTTTTGCATTTTAAAAACAAATGAAAATAACTCAGTCATTTTAGCCCACTTAATACTATATCATGTAAAACTCAGCATTGAATAAAAATATTGGGGAAAAAAAAAACCCATGATTTTATTTAGCTTCACATCTCTATCTAAAGTAAAATAATTCAGCACATATAAGCCAGAGTGGATAAAAACTCCATTGAATTTTGAAATAAATATATTCTATCAATAATAAATGTCAGCTAACGAACATAGCAAATGAATTGCAATCCTGTGACATTCTTTGCTTTTCTACTATAGAAAACTTGTGGGGGATGCCTCTTTAAAAGAAAATGCTGTTACTATATGACAAATTTTGAAACAATTAGCCTGTTATCGCGAACAGTATCAATTTGATAACGCCAAGTCAAAGAACTGAAAAAGCAGAATGAGTGTTTTTAAAACTGCCACTCCTCATCTGACTGCCAAATGCATACCTTCTGGACTATAAAATGGCCTCTTTGGGGAGAAGAAAATGGCAAAGAAAGAGGGGGAAATCTATTTAATATTTAATGGACTTATTAAAAGAAAGTTTCTCCTTTCATTAACTGTGGGGGTGGAAAAATCTAATATGGAAACTAAAACAACCAACTGGAGGAGACCTGATAATTGTACCTCCCAAGACAACAATATCAGAATATCAGTTATCAGTTTTCCGAATTTTAATGATAGTTTTCAAACAGGGCTCATGATTCAGTAGGGGCCAGTAAAATTTTACACTATCTGTTTAAAAATTTCTGTCTCTTTTGGTACGTTTTCGATTAGAGCTTTGCTCTAGGTATTAGTCCAAAGACTGAAAATTGCATCAAACTTTTAGCTAAGTGGCCTTCAGCAAGTAGGGGGAAAAGGGACTTCTGTGCAGAAATTAAAATGGGATTTTGTCAAGTTTTGTCGTCTTAAATAATTTCTCAACTTAGTACAGAAGAATTATGTGAAAAGACAACTTACCGAATATTGTCATCTCAAAAGTGCTTTTTCATGAGCCAGTTGGATCATGAAATGAGTAAGTGGATTTAATTTTTACTCATTTTAAATAGCCAGCTCATGATAATGTGCTGATTTTAAAGAGTAAAGTAAGACCAAGGAAAAATTGTCACCATGAAATTTAAAGTCAATTTATAGATCATTAAATATTTTCATCACTACATAATTGGTAGAGCATTTTGCCTACAAAAATTTTAAAATTATTTATCTTTAAGTAAGTTGAAATTTGTATCATTGTTCATTACGTTTATATACTTAAGTTTGGGTCCATGCTTAATTTCTTTATTCTAATGACTAAAACATGCATCGTGGCCCTTTCGGAAGCTTGTTGCCCTCTGACTTAATGAAAACAGAAACCATTTGTGTCAATGATTGAATACAAAATAAGATAAAGCAGAAATAAAATTTAATTCTTAGAAGTATAGACTTTTAAAATATTCGACATAAAAATATACTGAATATTAGCTTTTGTATTAGTTGCTAGAAATTAATCCATTCATAATGACTCAACAGGTACAAAACACTGAATGAGGGATTTTTCCAGTAATGTAAGAGGCACTGAGCAGATGTGCTTTGTACCAAACGATTTCATATTTCAATGTGACAAAATAGATGAGCCACATAAAGCCTAATTTCAGTTGCAAATTGCAAGCTGGAATAAGTTCCAGAATAGTAAACAATTAGCTGCTTTATTTTCTTTTTAATAAGACTAAATTACCAGATAATATCTACTGGCATCAACTTGGCTAATAAAAATCTGTTTAATAGGATTTGCCATTTTTCCAATTGCTATCATGATCAGCTTTGCATTTTGATTATCTCTAAACTTTGCCTCAATTTTCTCATAGAAAAGCTCTCAGTGGTAATTGCTTTAACATTTATTCCAGGTCAAGTGGTTAAGTATGAATAATGATCTGTCAAAAATGTACAGTAATGCCGTCAATAGAGCAATTACCATTTAGCTGGAGATTATTATGGCAAAAGAGCATATTAACTGGGCACAATAAACAGAACAACAGAGAAAAAGGGGGCAAAGGGACTGACTGTTTGCAAAACCTGTGTGCATCGTATGTGTTCCTGACAGATATTAATTGTCTTTCAAGACCAATTAACGAAACCTCCACAATGGTCTTCTCAGTACAGAATGAAATAGGAACTTTTCATTACTGATAAAAGGAAAATAAATGTTTATACAGCTTACATTTAATTTTCCCCAAAAAGATTGTCCTGCTACATTTTCTGCAATGCTGTTTATTTCTGTGGCTTCTCGTTTCTCCCAGGAAGACCCATCACAGGGCAGTATTAGTTGTCTATTGTAGCGAATCACCGATTAAATTAATGCTAATAGGAGGTGACAATTCCTGCTTTTGTTGTCAATATTACTACAAACACCAAATTTTTCAAAGTGTCTCTGAAGAAGAAGCAATGAATAAGGCTGTAACTCAATACAGTACTACTTGGGGGAAAAAGGTGATAAAAAGAAAATATGATGTTTACCCAGTCAACACAGTACTGTATCTTTGCGACTCCCTTAATATCTGGGGCTAAGGGAGAAACCTTCAAACCAATGTTCAAGAGCAGATGAAAAAACAGCTTTTTGCTTAGAGGTAATTCTGTAGCTAGTAACTCTGTAGCTAGCTAAACATTTCAGCATTCTTCCTGAATAACTGTCATGTAATTCAGAAACAGGCCACTGTCAGACTTACCTTACATTTTTACTAACTGTTTGCTTAGAAGAAATTTGCTAGTATTTTAATTTTAACAGAGATAAGTCAGAAAAGTGACCATAGGTCACCAAAAACTATTTATGTTTATTCATTCACTCCCTCACTCAGAAGATGGTTCTTTGACCCTACTCAGTTTAGAGTGATGGTTATGGGTATAGAATTGGGAGTCACACAGATTTGAGATTGAGTCTCAAGGCTCCATCTCTCACCAGCTGGGCTGTAAACAATTTTTTAATCTACGTCTCAGTTTTCTCATCTGCAAGGTGGGATAATTATATGGAATTCATGTTATGCAGATACAATGATGTAATGAATGTGAAGTGTTAGAATGCCAGACACATGGTAAACGTTTCATAAATTCTCTTGTTAATTGACCAAAGGAAGCTAGAGAGTCAATAGAACAAAAACCTGCCTTCAGAGAACTTCAATAGGATATATATGCAGCAAATAAAATAATATGCTGTATGAGATGACTGCTAATTGTAGTGGTGGAGGTGGGGTGCGGGTGGAAGGCAGAAATGTGCTGCAGGAGTCCCTCAGAACCTTCTCTCTGGGTTGAGGGGCTAAGAGAAGGTTGAGGATGCTCCAGTACACTGGGGCTGGTGCCCTTTCCCTGTGCTTCCTTCAACATTCAAATGTATTAAGGTTTATTCTCCAGTTTTCACCACCGCACCACTTACCTACTGGCTCTGTGAATCTCCTAAAACATTTCTCAACCTGTGCTATCTTTATTTTAGTAGGTAGTATGTAAGAAAATAGCTCCATGATCAAATAAACTAGAAAAACAACAGATTAAACAAGGTTATTTTATTCCTACTGAACTTCTCATGTGTTTCTTAAACTAGTGCGCATAATAAATTCACAGGAAAAGGAGGAGATGGGTATGCGGTGTTTCCAAAACTCGTGTGACTACAGAATGATTTTTTTTTTTCGGTGTGCTTCATTGACCTAATGCTGTGAGAAGTGCATCTAAGGCAACATTGGCCCTCTAAACTGTTCTCCTCCTGGCCACATATACACTCTTGATAGCCACATTCAACAATTTCTTTCCTCCCATTGTCTTTTTAAGCGCACGCACTGTGAAGCATTTGAACCCCACTGCATTGCCTGAGCTTGGCGACTTTCTTAGTCTTCTGGAGAATCAGATTTCTCAACTACAAAACAGAGTCTATAATAGAACTTACCTCACTATGGTGTTATAAGGTAAAGCCAGTGAAGAGCTTAGAAAAACACCTGACGTGCTAAATTCCAAGTAAGATTTTAAGTATTGTCAGATTGATATCACCCTTCCTCCTTCCCTTGGCTTTCCTAAGGCATTTCTCTCCTGACATCACTTTGTTGTCAGTTTCCCATTACATCCTCTTCCATCCCTTCCGTATTCAGTTCATAGTTCTACCCCTCCACTTTTCACATTTTCCTTGGATGAACAACACCGAAAACATCACTTAGCAGCTATTCCTTGCTGTTTCCTAAATATCCGCCCTTGCCTTTAGGCCTATGTTTAAAACTGCCTGGTGAATTTTTTCAAAACTGAATTCAGATCTTCCCACTCCCCTATTGGGCCCATCTACGTATATGTCTTTTTCTGTGTTCTGAATGTCAGCTGAAATACCACTGTTCATTCACTTTTCCACTGAGGAATGTGAGAATCACCCCTGGCTCCTTCCTTTTGCCAACCGCCTCACATATCTAATCAATGGCAAGTCATTCTCTTTTCTCCGTACATTCTGCATCTTAACTACTCTCCCTGCTCGAGTTTCACTATCACTGAATCCTTTATTTATAATGTTCTCTAGGAATCTCCTCATGCTATGCTGCAGCTTAAACCTATCCAGATCCTTTAGGATATGATTTGAATTCCTTACTATTGCTCCCAAGCCCTTTTCTGGTTGGCTTCTGTTGCAGACTTCTATAATATACTGTATCTCCTGCTTTTGTCGTATGGTAGGCTATTATTTCAGCACATGGCTATATTTCCTAGCAGCTAATTGTGGCATATGCCTAGATTCTGGTCAATGGGGTGACAGAAGAAGTGATGTATTCTACTTCTAAGGCTTCTCATTAAAATGACTGGATGTGGGCTCCCTGGTCCCCTTCTCGTATCTTTCTGGCTGGAAATGACAAGAACTGAATCATCTGCCTTGGACCAGAGATGTCAAGGAGGAAAGAGACTCCTCACATGCACTGTTACCCTTGATCTACTCATCTCCAGACCATTATACGAGGGAGAAAGATGCTCCTATCATATTTGGACACTTTGTTTTCTCATCTTTTTATTATTGAAGAGGGGACAATATGCTAATTAATCTATCCCCTAGGAATTGCTACCTCACTCCTTCACTTCACCTCCAATAATCTCCATGCAATTCCTCAAAGAAACCATACACTTTATTAGTTCTGGACTTAGCACACATTATTTCTTCTTTTTGGCATATATTTCCTCTTCTCTCCTTTTCACTTTGACTTGAAACTCCAGTGTATCCCTCAAATCTTAATGGAATAAGGCATTTTCTGGGAAGTCCTCAAGGACGATCTCCCCCATCTCAAACTATGACAGGAACACCTGCCGTGCACTCCCAAGGCACCCCGGGCTTCACTGGCTATGGATCCAACATTATTTTAATCATTTGTTTTATTCTCTCCAGTGTTGGGTAGTAGGCTTTGTGAACACAGGGACTGATTATATCTTCCTTACTGTTTTTTCCCATTGCTTTGCATAATGTCTGGCACATAATAGATCCTTCATACAGCTTTGCTGTATCAGACTCAATTCAAACTCATCATGACCAAAACCAAGGTAATTATCTTCTCTCCTCAGCCCTGACCATTTTCTCACCTGCGATTTATGTCTTAGCCACTCTCTAGAAACCCCAAATAAAAAATTTAGTGTAGCACTCCTTAGTCCTTCTCTTTCCTCACTTATCACTATAACTGGACACAAAGTTATTTTTAAGATACCTCTGAAACAGCTCCTAAGTAATCTTGGCTTTTGATTCCTACTGTAACCTTTCCTCTCTGACTTAGACTATTTAAGATTTTGTTTCCCATCAGTTCTCCCCAAGACTTCTTCACGTGTTTAACACTTTCTCCCAGAATGAACACAGCTAATTACACTGGGATCTTTATTACACTCTATTGCAATGTAATTATTACACCTGAAAATAGATATCTGTCTATTTATCTTTAAACCTGGTCTCACTTTGTATTTCTGCATTCACCTCCTCCTGACCTTGATCTAGGGCAGTGGTCCTCTCACTGTGAGTTGTAGAAGCTTGTTAAGAATAAAGATGGTTAAGTCCCAATCATTCAGGGTCAGAAGAATTAGAGTTAGCCAAGGGATCTACATTTGTGACAAACATGAGTGAATGATCTGAGGAATACTATTTAGGAAACACTGGTTTAGTCAAACTGAACTTCTTGATGTAGCCCAAATAAATACATCATTCTATTTAACATCAATGAACACATATCATTTTTCATTTCCTCCAATCAAGCTCAAATGTCTCAAAACTCTGTCAAGCTTACTTATTCCATTAAAGTTATTACTGAGGCCAGATGACTGAAGCTTGAAATGCCTGGAGTCATAAATTTGGATATTTTTTTCTAAAGGCCGAAGAGAATCAAAGAAGGATTTAGGGCATAGAGTTGATGTATTCTGAGCTTATTTTAAGAACATTAATTTAGAAGTAGCATGTAGGAAAAATAGTAGAAGAGACTAGCTAGAAAGAGTTTATATTATTCTTGGAAAGAGATTCAAAAAAAAAAAGAGAAAAAAACTGGATGGCAGTAAGAAAATAAGAGCAGTATAAAGAAGAATAAAAGATGCCTCTCGGTTTTTCAGCCTGACTAACTGGGAATATGGTGGCACCAGCAAAAGAGAAACAGATTTAGAACCACAATAACAATTATGAAAATAATACACTAGGCCAGTGATTCTCAAAGAGTAATTCCTGGATCAATATTATCAGCAGCTCATTTTAACTTGTTAGAAATGCAAATTCTAAGTTAGAAAGAGTAACTGTTAGTAGAAAGAGAAACCATCAAGCCACTTAATAGACAACTTTAGATAAAGATGATCATTTCACTGCCTGAGTCTTTCTTTGCACTATGTGGTAGGTACATGGCATGCTTGTCTCAGTGAGAGGACCTAAAGACACATTCAACTGCATTAAGAACCCATTAAATGCCAATGACTCTTTATTGTCTATAAAAAAGTAAATCTTAATGCATCCATCAGTCTGACACTCAAAGTCCTCCTCAATCTTGACATGGATCTTCCTCTCTATTATTTTGATCCCTCAAAATGAGTCCTCTAATTTAACTTAACTTTTCCCAACATGACATGCTTAACTTAAAATCTACTGTTTACTCAGATGCTTTCTATTACCTAAAAATTAGCAGTTTCTCCATCTGTCCAATTGTCCTCTTCACTTTTCTCCCATCATCATCATTGTCATCAGAAATACTATTTGTTGATTGTTTACCATGTTTAAAATACTGTATTGTCTTCAAATTTATTAGCCCAATTAGTACTTATAAGAACACTATGAGGTAGGTATTATTGTTCAGAGCTCACTTCTAATAGATTCCAAGAGATCCCCTTTAACCATTTAAAGTCCAGAAACGTCCTCTTCTCTGAATTAAAAAGAAGCAAATTCTCAGGTCCTAACTTAGACCTACTGAATCAGAAATTCTGGGGATAGGGGCCAGCAATCTTTGTTTTATCAAGCTCTCCAGCTGATACTGAAGCATGCTGATGTCTGAAAATCATTGGCCAAGACTCACTGCTGCATGCTACCAGTATCCCAGTCACCCCTACCCACTACTACATCCCTAGGGACTGTCACAGTGTCTGGCTTGAAGTAGGCATCTGATGAATAACTGCAGAGTGAATAAATACTATTAGCTACCAATTTTTGAGATGTTATTACATTAGGCTGCATGCTAAATCACTGCATGTATATGAAGAAATAATCTTCACAACAATCCGATGAAGTAAGGTCTTTTTTTTTTTTATTTTCACAAAAAGGAAAACTTTTATAGAGGTTAAAAATCTTGGTGAAGATTCCAAAACTGGTAGAGTTGGAAAGATTCAGTGTGAATTCAAATCATCATACTTTTAGAAATGGGGCAATCATTCGTTATATTATAATGTTGTTTGGGAATGAAAAGGAATGCATCTGTTTTGGAAATGTTATATATCTTTTTTTAATTTTAGCAAAGACAAAGTAAGTTTTCTTGTGTTTGTTTTTGTTTTAAGAATTGGGAGGTTTACAATATGTTTCTAGGCTTAGAGGAAAGAGCCAAAGCCATAGACATCACTGGACACAACTGAAGATGCACTAGAAAAAAGAAATAATTCATAAAACAATATCGGAATGGCAGTAGTCCAACATGGAGCCTTGCTGTTCAGTTAATATGGAATATCTTCTTCATGGCCAAGCATTATGCTAGATAATGGGAATGCCAGTATAAATAAGATGCACGAAAATTTTGAGGTGAAACTGAAGAAAGACGGCAACAGTCAAATAATTTGGCCTTTGTCTTAATAAAGCAGGAGACATGTGGTCCTTTGCAGACAGAGGGTAGGGGATGAGGAAGAGAGGCGAATGAAAGGAGTCGAAATGTTCAGAGCAGCCTGTACATCTTCATGTGGCCCCCCTGACTTCTGCAGAGTGCATCATTGTTATTGGTCCAATAATGACGACTTTGGAAAACTTCTGCTTTGAAGAAATGTCAGAATGAATTATGGGCTTCCTTCAACCATGTCCCAGAGAAGAACACAACAACTTGAGTTTTTTTTTTCTCCCCAAAGTTATTGTAGTTTGCCAAAAGGGGTGGGGGGAAAGGGGGATTTGAAAGAAAGGAAACAATTTGATTCCATGTAACAGGTCAATTAAATGAATGCTAAATAATGATTTCATTTTATATAATAAAAAAACTTCTATGACAAACAGGTATCATACTTACCTGTAAAAAAGAAAATTGGAAGCTAATCTCTATAGAGTATAATAGTTACAAAAGTATTTGAAGTAAAACCCTTAATCAAAATAAGCTGTGTTCATTTGTACAGTCTTTTTTTGTCAATTAAAGTGCAATATTGGTTGATCAGTCCGATTTGAATATAAATGTTATTTAAAATAGATATTGGGATTATTCTGAAATAAGCTATTGGAGAACAACCCAGGTAACACATTTTAGACAAATTACTAACTTAATCATAGTATTTGTGAAAATTCTAAAAGCTCAAAGTTCCTTGGTGTCATTTGTGGCGTCAGTTTATTTTTTCTGTCTACTCAGGATACTAACAGTTCTCCATATCTGCTATAAGTTACAAAAATGTTGACATCAGGTTAGAATTACACATTGCTGCTTTTTATTACCCCGGACTATTATTTAAAATGTCCTTATTTAGGTTAGTTTTTATAAA
This sequence comes from Pteropus alecto, assembly GCF_000325575.1. Taxonomy (NCBI): domain Eukaryota; kingdom Metazoa; phylum Chordata; class Mammalia; order Chiroptera; family Pteropodidae; genus Pteropus; species Pteropus alecto. The sequence goes on along the minus strand of NW_006439192.1, from coordinate 17,324,634 downwards.
AACAATTTACATTAATTTCCATTTAAATTCTGTTATTCATGTTCCTTTTGTAGTCTTTAAATTAATACCATCAATAGAAGTTGCGGATTTTATGCTGTACTCATTAACCATAGATTGATATTTTCTTTTACTTTTGTTCCTTTTGTCTCTAAAATTTCGGTAGCCTCTTCAGCATTGCAGACAAAACACACACATCATCCTTATTAGATGGTAGAAGAAATCCCCTGTATGCTAAGAAATTACAAGTGGGAACAAAGAGCTAGCCAGTGACTCTTATTGTTATTTATGAAATAATAAATTGCCTTATTGTATGCCTGCAAAATTATTTTAATTCAAATATAAATCAAAGTAAAGATTAGAGTGCCACTGTTGTGTCTTTCCAAATACCATATGACATTTTGATTTAAAAATAGAAATTTGACATTTGCCTCTTGAAAAACATTGTATTATCATTCTCTCCAAAATTTGTCTTACCCCTTATGCTACTGCAGTATCTCTTATAGAAAGTTCTATATTTCTCTTATTCAGTTAAACATATTAAAAAACATCAGGGCTTACAAACTTTGTCGCTATATATTTTCCTATACATGTTAAGCCAGAATGATCTATTACAACTTTTAATAATAGGAAGCTGTAGTACTACAGGTGACAAGGAAACAAAATGATTGTAGCCATGACAACTGAGATAGGAAAAAAAGAAAATGGGCACTCAGTCTTCACACGATAAGGCTGAGGGTAAAGGGTGTTCCAAAGTTGAAGTTTTTAGGCAAGTGATAAAAATTTAACAAGCCCTGCATCAGCCCCGTGTAAGAGACGAGTATAATAAATGACGATGAAAATGGTATGAGTCTGAGAACAGGTTTCCTACATTCTTTATGTTCTTTTCTTTAATTTGAATTCTGAAAATCCCATCTGAAGCGGAATCCTAAGAGGTTCTTCTAATGGGTGGAATATACAAAGGGGACTTTTTTGACTCATGTAGGCTTCAGATTGAAATTTCAGTAAATCTGTTTTAGGAAATGCAGTATCCTGGGAATTGAAAAACAGCCAGCGTGATATGCCAGTTTGAGGCTATCACGCATAATCTTTGAGTGACAGTTATTCCTTTCCTGCTATCAAACCTGCTCAGATTTTTATAATCAGAAGCCCACATGCTCTGAAAAAGTCTATCTGACTTGTCTAATGAGTGACTTCCACAAAACAAAGTTTGTCTCTGCTGTCAAAATCCCTCACCCAAGGATAATCACTCCTACCAGAACTCCATCAGTTTCAGCTATTATTTCCTCCCAGGTACAACTTTTTAAGGACCTCAAACCCATTCCATTTCCAAGCTGACTGAGATGACACATTGTGTGCCACAACAGCTCTACTTAACAGGGACTGTAGACAATAATATTATTATAAAATATCACCAAGTTTCTGCACTATCAAACATTAATTATCCCCAGGATATCAAAAATGAATGAAATTTACCAGTTGGTCCTGAAATATATTTTTTATGTTCACTTAAATTTATGCTAATGTAAAACAAACAAGTCACTACTTTTTAGATCATTCCCCTGTTTTCAAGTAAAAACATACCCATTTTTTTCTTTTGGCTTCCCCAAATGGTACCCCACAGTCCTAAACATTTGTTTAGCAGTTTCCGAAAGATGAGTTTGGCTTCGAAATTTTAGCCCAGAGTCCACAAAATATGAATGCAGATACAAACTTGTCAACCCATAAGACCTTATACTGTGTAACACTGCCTGTCTGAACTAATGTAGAAATAGCCATTTAGAAGATAACTCAGAGAAATAAAAAAGAGGCCTTCATCAAATATGACTTATTGCCTTTTCCCACCTGATCCCATTTATACACCTCATGCTGGTATTGATGGACGCGTCAGGGAGAATGCCTGTAGGCTTCACATTAGTCACTGTAATCACCAGCTTCAATAATTGACAGAAAAGAGTCTCAGCCAGCGAAAGGGAGCCAATGAAAACTGTTTTCACATAACAGTTAACCATTTATTCAAATGCTCAGCCTGATGCATTTTCAAAGATTGAAAAATTCCTTCTCTGCTAGAAATGAAAGTGGAGACAGGTAAACATGATCTTTAAATGCAAAGGCCTTGAATTGCCCACAGTAAACATTAGAATCCTCACGGGAAAAAAAAAAAAAAAGTTGAAGTGCTCTAGAAGAAAGGTTGATGAATGATGAGGTGTTTTAAGGAATATCAGTACAGTTTCACGTTTGTTTATAATCATTGCATCGTCCTTGATTACAGCCTCCCAGGCAGTCCATGTTTATGCGCTGATCTCCTAGGCTAGCAGTGATGCAGGAATGGGTGATGATCATGGTTCAGGCACCTTTGCTGATACCGCAGGCAGCAATTATTCAGAATAGGTACCACTCACTCCTATTACTGATTGTTAGTGACACAGGTTTAGAATTAGTTCCCTTAGGTGGACAGTACAGAATTGATCTTAGCTGTCCAATGTGCTGCGTAGAGAAAGAGGACTGAGAAAAGAATATCCAGTTTCCTCACCTCAGTCCCTAATATATCAGGATCCTTTTGTAAATTGGAAAGAGGGCTCCCCAAGTGCAAAACAAAACCCAAGATGCTTGCTCTAAGAAACCACCATAAGAATTTTAGTAGCAACTTTAAATTGTACAAAAGCCAATCACGGTGTTTTTGTTTGTTTGTTTCTGACAATCACTTGGTATTCGGTGGTCAGTCGAAGGACTGTGAAAATGGCAGTAGGGAAGAGCTGGTGCACTGGATGTGAGTCGGTTAAATGATCAGAGGAGGCAGCAGTGAATGGAGCAGGCAATCCTACCCTACCCGTGGGCAGGGAAAACTTTTTAGGAAGCCTGACTTTTCTTCATCATTTGTGTGAATTTTGGAGCAGAAATGAGATTATAGCCACATCTCCGTTCTAGTATTTAGTAGCACTCTTGTGAATTCGAAACTTGTAAAACCTAAAAGAGCAATGTGTAGACATAATAATTACCGTGCCAGAACAGACCGGTGAAGCAGGGAGTCTGGTACCCTCTCTATGCAGCCAAGGCTGCAGGCTCCCGCAGATGTAAAATCCCTCATAATACACCTAATTGTGCAATGCAGGACTACAGGGGGCCATTCTCCCAGTCCCCAGCTGGTGATCAGCAGACTGCGCCCTAAAGCACTGGAATTGAGCGTCCTTGTAATTTTAGCTGTGACAATAAACTGCCAGTGCTGTTCTTACTTATAGTAATGTGGAATCCCTTCCTCAAACCTCCCCCAAACGTTTGAATCTAGTTGAAACCAAATGAGAACCTCGATGGAATTGCATACAAGATGTTCAGAATCTTTTTCCCTCTCGCCCTTTAGATTTTCTGGCTTTTGGTTTCCCTGAGCGCCTTCCTTGTTTCTTTGCTACTGAGAAAAAAAATTAAGGGTATCAACTTGTTTTCTTAACACCATTCCTTATTTCCCACAGCATACCCTACGGCGTGTCCTTTTGCTTGCCCGCATTTCTATAGTTATCGCTCTTATTTTTCTTCTTGGAGGAGTTATTCCCCTTTCACAACTCTTGCAAATTTCGTGACACATTTTTGGATGGTTTTGTTGTGTTTTCTCTTGCTGCTGTTTCATTTGTGAAACGAGTGACAAAAGTAAACATAGGATCAAAATGTGAGCACACAACAGATTCAGAAACCTGTACATGAGACTATTACACACATTGCACCATTTCCTAATTAATGTGTCTAATGTTAATTTACATAGTGTATGTACACTTTTTTTTCTACAACGGATGCATATGAGATGAAAATTTTTACTGAATTCTCAACTGATGCCTCTGCCTTTGTCTTGAAAGGTTTATAGATGATTTGGAATTCATCAGGGATAAGGACTGTTAAATGTCCATCAAACAAAGTAAGTGTATATGTGCACACACATCGACTATATTCATTGTGTATGTCAATTCGCACTTGCCTGCATGAAATTTATCTGTCAAGCTGTTGCTTGGTTCTTGGTTATCATTTCATATTCTTTGGACTTTCATCATATTTTCTTTACCTAACTTACCCTAAAAACGTGTCATCAGCAAACGTTGATACTTAATATTCCCCTTGTCTTCTGAGTCATCAATACAGGCAGAGTAAACACTATGCTTAGTCCACATTCTTGGGTCACTTCACTCTTGATCTTTCCTTGATGAAAACTTGCCATTTTAAAATAATGAGTTTTTAGCCTGTCCATTTAATCCACAACAGAATTTCTGATTTCTCTCTGTGACTCAGTTTCCTTTACAGATTCCTCTGAGAGGATATATCATAAGACATCTTACTGTTTAAATAAATTATAGTCAGAGAATTCTTCTTTTTCACTGCTGTGATAGCTCTCGGAAAATTTGTCAAGTGTTATAAAACCCATTTTGTTCATATGGTGCATAGGAGAGGTAGGGTTATATTACACAGAGGGCATGAGCCCATCCAGGCATGAATCCTAGCAATCGCCTATTGTGATCTTGGTCTAGCTATGCTGAGACCTCAATTCACTCGTCTTTAAACTAGAACTGATGCCTTTCCTCCTCGGATCTTTAGGAGAATTACTGGGACAACAGCTGATGTTCGGACAATGAATTCTTTCCTCTTCTTAGAGTTGAGCCTGAGTAAAACTAATGACGAGTTGTACAAGAACACCTCTTGCCTCATGATTCCGGAAATCAATTTGACATCGTCTATTTCCCTCTTTTCTTACAACACAGTTAAAAGGTCTTCCTTCCATTTCACCTTTTGCCCCTTCAGACCATACCTTGTGAGGCAGTAATTATCTCTAGATTCCTATAACACGTGGCCCAAATAATACTGTATTTCTTTCTTGAGATAAAATTTTCTTGTCCTCCATGCAGGATGAAAGAAAGAAGTGCCAACAATAGCACAAAATGAGTAAGAAAAATAAAAGAAAGGCCTGTATGGGCAAGCTTACTTGGGGCATATGATTCACAACAATAATAATAATAACACAACAACAACACCAAACACCTTTAAATGTCGTCTTTGTGCCAGGCCACACCACACTGTGCCCACAACGTTACATGTATTGGTCTATTTAATTCACAAGTGTATGTGCCCATAGGTTGTCTGTACCTGTGGGGACCTAGGCCTCTGTTGGATTTGTTCATGGAATTTGATTCTGTGAGAGATATTGCGGTTGGTGCAATGTCAAATTTTCTATATCTAATGACAATTTTGTAGCCCAAGTGATTTTTATGAGCTATGTGCATGGCTCTATGGGAGATGGTTTTAATTGTAAAGACATTTTTCTTAGCATCAATATGAAACCCACAGAAGTATAATTTCTGAGATCACCTTTGGTCCTATTAAAAAGATGGGTATCACCTTGGCAGTCTTCCAGTCTTCTAGTTCAGTGGCTGTTTTAAATGATAAATTACATATTTTTGTTAGTAGCACAGCTACTTCATCCTATCGTTCCTTCATGTTGCTTGGACGAGTTCCACCTAGCTGATGATTTATTACAATGTAATTTCTTGAGCTGTTCCATCACTCCCCCAACCTCATATTTTTTAAAGCATTTCACCTTCAACAATAGTAAAAGGTAACCCAAGCTCTGCAATAATTTTGAGAATAAATGAGAAATTGAACTATTATCCTACTAAAAAGGTGGGATGACCAGAATTTAATGTTCCCCCACAGCGAACACCTGAAAGGGTGGGAAGTAAAGTCCAGTGGAGCCCCCAGCCCAGCTCCCTCCCTCTGAGCTTATGCATAGGTGCCTGCCCATGGGCTCTCTGGAGTGGCCACACTCCTAGAATCCTGGAGAATGTGCTAAGAGCTGGTGATATGGAGACTCAGGGTCAAGACAAAGGAATCAGGCCCCAAATCATAATCATGTGAAGAGATTTTCCAAAAACATCTAAAGTTATTTTCTTGATGCAGATTCTTGTTTCAAGACATTTTATTTCATTTTTTTTTTTGTCCTAGAAAAACCTGATCATCTGTGGATCATCAGCTTTGAGCATATCCTTTGTAATCTTTACATTATTAACCACTTCCAGGAAAAGGGTTCATTCTACAAAATTGTCCCAGTCTAGGGAGATAGCTAGAATATTAATTATTTGAATACTTGTTTTTGTCTTCCATAAGTGTCTATTGTCTGGGACAATATCCATTAAACTTTTTGAGTCTTCCCAGCCTTCTTCTTCTCCTTTTCCAATCTTACTAGAAAAGGGAAATTTTATTTGTCCATTCAACGTTTCATTTCAGAGGCTCTCTCTGTGGATATCTCCTTTCCTTTTAGCCACATCGCAGAGCTTATAAAATCAGAGAGCAGGTATAGACTCACTGGACTAGAAGGAGTCTTCCCTGCTGAGTCAGTCCCTGAATTCACCTTTGTAGGTGAGAATCTGTGTAATGATTTAAAGACAGAGAAAAAAGAAAGAAGCCCCAACCCTGGACAAGTCTCCCCCACTTTGCCCTTACAGTCTGTATCAGTCAGATCATGGTCTTTCCCATTCGAAAAGCCTGCAGGGTTCTTACGGCACTTAGAGGAAAATCAGTGCTTGCCGTGGACAGTCGGCCAAAGCAGTAAGCACTAAGTGTGTACACCATAAAAGAAATTGTTAATAGTGATGAAAGAAAGAAAGAAAGAAAGAAAGAAAGAAAGAAAGAAAGAAAGAAAGAAAGAAAGAAAGAAAGAAAGAAAGAAAGAAAGAAAGAAAGAAAGAAAGAAATTCTGTTTAGAGCCCAGGAAATGAGCTGCTGAATTTTTCCCGTTATCCTCAAATGTGGACATCACAGATTCCTTCTCTCTCCTTCTCCTTTCCTTGTGACCTGATATGTTTTGGAAATAGTCACCATTCTGTCCACATTTAAAAATAATCATCTCTTGTGTTTTGTAAATAAGAAAAATGATTAGTCGATTGGAAATACAGGGACGTCTCTTTTATGGTCTCTGTGAATTAACAAAACTAGGTTGTTTACTACTAGATTCTGTCTTTTTTTTATGTCTATTTCTGTCCAGAATACCTTGCACATCCTGAACATTTCTGCAATTCACTTTTAAAAATATAAACTCACCAATAGAAGCCTTCTTTCATGCAAACTCTCTTACCAGGTGCTGGGTTAAGTAAATTAATTATCTCAATAGTATTTTAGTGACTAATCTTGACTCTGTCTCCACTCTGGTGCACACCTGCTCTGTGAGACTCTGCTCTGTTTTGATGGGGACTGGCGCTTAGAATCACTAGTATTTTTCTACCCAGACCCATCAACTACCACAATCAATTGGACTCTTTGTCCACATCATTGGAGGCTCTGCTGCAATCCCATCCCAGGACCACATACTTTGGACATTTTGAAACTATGATACTAAAAGGCTCAGCCCTGCCTGGTCCTGAAGGGAGCTTGGCATTTTGCTCTAACTTGGGTCTTCTTGGGAACCAAAGTAGCCTAAATTGATCTTACATTATAACTGAGAATAGAGGATGGTTGCAATAAAGAAAATCAACTCAGCCATGGCTCACAATTCTCAAAGTACAACATCTCAAAAGGACTTTTCACAAAGATATCCAAAAACACCATTGTTCATGATAGCATAAATTTGAGGTGGTATACCATTGTAGTTAAGAGCTCAGAGTTCAGGGTCAGACACAACAACTGAATTCTGATCTTTACTTCACCGATTACTAACTATGTAAATTTGGTCACATGTTTTAACCTTTTTTGGCCATAATAATAAAAATATTGTTATTTATATTATTGGGATAATAATAAAAATATATCTGTTACATGTTTATTGTGGTAATGGGAGATAATGCAGACACAGAAGTAGCATGATGACTGGCATACAGCAAGCAGTCAATAGATGTTAGTGATAAGATAATATCGATTATGACTAATCACAAACAATTTAATGCCCAGTAATAGATGACCAACTAAACAAAATATTACAGACTAACACAGTGGAATGGCTATTATATTTGTTATTATAATAAACACTTGGTCTATTGGAAGTAAACTTGAACTTAATGGAACTTCTTTATCTCTGTGGGGCCTGGCGCCTAACTTGCTTAATGATTTCTCTCTGTCTTATATTTTGTATAATTTATTATTTATTAATTTGACCTCACACCACTGGTAAACATTGTTAAGTCTCTTCCATAACTAAAATATTGTCTTTTGGTCCCATGTCACTGATTAGATACTGTTCCTCTTTTGGCTTCCCATCATAGACCAGAGCCTTCAAAGAGTGGCCTACACCTCCTTGTAACCTACACTTAATTCACCTCTGGTGGCTGACTCCCATCCCCACCAACTACCGTATCTTCTAAAGACGAAATCTACTAGATGGTCTCTACAGTGTTTGATGCCATTATCCACTTTTCCACATTTTTTTTGACAGGGCTTTTTTTGTTTCCTCTCCTAATTCTCTGACTCTGTGTCCTTTGTGGGAACCTGTCCTTCCATTCTCATCTCCTTATGTGTAGGTTGGACTCAAGTTTTGTCCCCAGAGGGGACTGTCTGGATATACACTTGGGAGCATTCAATACTTAGATAAAAATTGAAACCGTGGACGTGGATGAGATCACGTAAGGAGACGTTGCGGAATGAGAAAAAGAAGTGTTCAGACAAAGCTTTAAGAGGAAGCAGGAAAAGTCAGAAAATAAGGTAAGGTAGAGACAATAACCACAAGTGGGTAGTGTCAAAATAGTCTAGAAAAAGCCTGTTTCTAGAAGGAAAAATGACAGTGCCAAATTCCTGACACTAAAATGTTAAAAGACATGAGTTCTGGAACTGTCCATTAGATTTGGTGACATGAGGGTTATCGAGTTTTTGTTGAGAGCAGTTTCACTGAAGTGACGGAGACACAAGACAAACTAGAATGGGTTAATGAGAGAAATAAAAGAAAAATATATAGAGAAAATATACATAAATCTTTTAAGATGGGAGTATTTCAGCAGAAGCATCATATTAGTGACACAGAAAACTTACTAGTCACCAAAAATGATGCTAAAGAATATGGCTGTTTTCTCAATAAGAATTACTGCTGCATATTCAGAATTTCCCAACCATCTTTTTCTCTAGCAACTACAAATTTAGAAATGTAGCACTTTTGTTTTATGCGAAGACCATATTTTGCACAGTTAATAGTACCAATATAGAAAAGGGAATTACGAGTATTCAAGAAACATTAGCTAAAGGAAGACATTTCGATATTTTGACAAAGTAAATAATTCCTTAGTAATGAAAATAGTTACCTGTGTACTTGTCAATTTTCAAGTTTGCCCACACTTGTCTTTATTTTAAGCAGTCCACCCTTGCAAAGAAAAGTAGGTTGGACCTGTACGAGGTCTTAATATCATAGTTTCTATGAAGTTGCTGACATGCCTCTCACCATAGCTTTTTGCAACTTCGGTTCACAGAATTGCCAGTCATTCTTCTAATGCTGTGCTGATCGCTATGATGATTTTTCATAGGTTTCCACTTAATTGCTGACTCATGTTTTCCTTATATCTCCTCCGCCACTTTCCCTGGAACTGCCTTAATAATATAAAATTTCCATTTTAACACCTTGGTTAACACTTCGTCAGTATTTCCAGCAGTCCAGCATTACCTCTTGATATATCAGGTATTTCTGTTTGTTCCTTGAGATCATTCTCCACCCTGATCTGGATGGCCCAAATCAATCAGGTTCTCTGGCCCTTTCGTTTCTGATTAGGTTTGGCCAATGGGATGCACCAGCAGGTGGCCGGAGAACACAGAAGAAAGAAACCTTTCTTTCTCTCTGCTAGTCCAAAACTTAGTAGTCTTCCACCAAAAGCCATAGTTCCGTCTGGTAGCCAATTCCATTTTTTGCTAGATTTCTTTCACCATTTTTTACTGTTGCACTTAATAATGATTTCGAGCCCCAGAATGCTTCACTGTCCTTCAGTGCAGTGCTTCTATGACTTTAACATGCATCAGAATCACCTGGAGAGCTCATTAACATAGATTGCTGGGTCCCATCCCAGAGTTTCAGACTTAGCAGGTCTGGAGTAGGGACCAAGAGCTTGCATTTCTAACAAGTTCCCAGGTGATGCTATTGATCCGGGGACCTCACAAGAAGCATCACTACCTTATTGGCCTCTTGTAACTCAGTTTAACTCTTTATTAAAATCTCTTCAGCTGCTACTTTTGGTGTGCATCATCTGTGTGCCACCAGGGTCTGACTGACACACTGGGATATCTTTTCTAGTATGGATAAAAAACAAACAAACAAACAAAAAACAACAACAAAAACAAACCTATCCACTGCAACGCAAAATAAACAGCAAAGAGACACAGCATTGTAAACCACATATGACACTGGACTCATCCAACCCATGATAATACAGTAGCTGTGTGACTTTATACTTCATATGCAAGAGTTTTTTCTATCATGATAGTTTTCATTGGTGCTACCTACCAAAATCAGGAGTGGGTAGCATCACAGTAATCAAGAAAGAAAAACATTCAGAGCATAGCATCAAATATTAATAGGACACTGTTATGGTATGATAATAACAAAATGCTATGGGGGTTGGAGCTGATTCTGGTGTGCTGCACTTGGATGGTCACCATCAGACCGACCATTTGTATAACTAACTAGGGTTCAATGACCCTGATTTATCCTTATAAAAGAAATTCTCAGTGAATAAATAAAAGATCCCTAAATGCAATGTGCCATGATAATGTTTACCATTTTATTTGGGTTAATATCCTTGGTTACCCTTTTGCTGGGCCATTTCATTTTTCAGAGAAGAATTTTCCATTGCTTATTGCTCTCAATATCTAAGTAAAGACTCCAAAAGAACTTTCTGTCATATAAGAATATACTTGAAGAACTATCAAACAACCAGAAAAACATAGTATAAAACAAAACAAAGTCTAAACCACTCTTTAACTTAATGATTTGGCCAGTTAGATTATCTGTGAATCCATTAGGTACAATGTGATTAGATAAGTTCTGCAGTTTTATGCACGAACAGAATCTTTCAATATGACCTTTGGGCTACTACAAAATGTCAGTGATTAATACATGGATGTGTTAATTCAAAAGCTAATTGCCCTCTTTTGGTATACAAGACCAAAATATGCAGGTGCATCTCTGCTGATTTCAAGACACTCTAGAATATCATCTTTGAATTTTTTATGCAAGGTGATTTTCAGTAAAACAACATTAAAAAAATACAGCAGTTCAAACTATAGATAATTATAATTGATGTATTATGTTTTCTAAGAAAGTTTGCATTTTTACCCAAGGGAAAATGGACTGTAATAGCAAAAAAGCAAATATTCTTATTTCCGTATGAATTTTTAAGGTTCTAAAACAGTGAAAAGGTGCATATAGACAAATGACGTTTGAACTTCAGGATTTCAACCTCTGACTTGTATTTGTTCTGCAAATGGAACATGCTTATAATGGTAACAGCAGAAATGTGAAAAAGATGACATTAGGACTTTTGTAATCCTAGAATAAATACTGGGTGATTCCTAAACACTAGGAAACATTAAATATTCTTCTATATAACTGCAGCTTCAAAACATTAACAGCCTTTTGTTTGTAACTGCTATAGAGTAAATAAGCCCCAGTGCTTCTGCTGAGAGAAACCTAATTTGATTTCATGATTTCATTACTTATTCAACCAGCATCTACTGTGTGTCAATCAAGCAAGGCACTATGGTTGTGTAGGATGAGTAGACTCTGTTATTATCAGCCTACCTAGAATAATAGTAATTTTCATATTTGAGTAAACCAATTTTTTAAAAGTTATGTAATAAAAACACTTGTGTAGATGTTGCCGGAAATGTATTTTTAGATGTTATCAATATTTACAATCAGTTTTACTTTAAGTAAAACACATTACCCTCCATAATGTGGGTGGGCCCCATCCAATCAGTTGAAGGCCTTTAAAGCAAAAACCGAGGTTTCTCAGAGAAGAAAAATTCTGTCTCAAGACTGTATTATAGAAATCTTCCTGAGTTTCTGTTCTACTGGTGTGCCCTATAAATTTTGCACTTCCCAGCTCTCATAGTTACATGAGCTGATTTCCTAAAATAAATCTCTATCTCTATATCTTTCTGTCTCTGTCTCTGTCTCTCGCTATATCTATCTATATCTATCTATATATTCTTTCTCTAAATTTCTCTATCTCTACCTATCATCTATCTATATCTATCTATCTATCTATCTATCTATCTATCTATCTATCTATCTATCTATGTATCTATGTATCTGTGTATCTACGTATCTATATCTATTCTATTCTATTCTATTCTATTCTATTCTATTATTTTATTTGTTCTGTTTCTCTGGAGAAACTTAACTAATACAGATGTCAAAGGATTTGGCCCAAGCAATTAGAATTAGTTGCCTTAATTGAGATGGCAAGACTTAAGAAAGGGGAGTGGTTTGGAGTATGTTAAGTTTGAGATATAAATGTTATGAGGACTTATTGGATAGGACATTGCATATAGAAGTTTGGAGTGCCGAAAGGGGTCTAGATTTGAGATATAAACTCATGCATCATCAGCATACAATTAGTTGCTGTTTTAAAGCCAGGAGACTGGATGAGATCATGAAGGATGTAAATACAGATAGAGAACAGAAGAGGTGTTAGGACTTGGATGAGCTCTGGGACACTCCAACTTCAGCACCTGGGAAGATGAGGAAGAGCAAGAGAAAGTAACTGATAAGGGAGGAAAAAAAACAAGAAAGCATGATATCCTGGAAGGTGAGTGAAGAAAGCATTTTAAGAAGAGAGTGATCAATATTTCAAATAATGCTAGCAGGCCAAGTAGGACTGAGGATCGAAAATCAAAAATTGGATTTAGGTCTTTTGTGTCTGACAAAACATTAGTGACTGGAATAATGGAGGGAAAAGTTTGATTTTAGCGAATTCAAGAGGGAATAGGTGGAGAATTTTTAAAAAGCAAATATTGACAATTATTTCAAAAGGGTTTTGCTATAAGAGAAAGGAAATAATGGAATGGTAGCTGGTGGAAGAAATAGCAACCTGTCAATGTACTGAAGTAAGATAAAGAAAGAAAGGCAAATTTATGACACACGAGAGAAGGGAGAATTGGTGGAGCACTGTCCTTGAGGCAGCTGTAGGAGGGGATGCGATCTAACCAGTGGTGCAGAAGTATCCGTGCTATAGGAGAGCTGCCACAGTGCTCCCTCGGTGGCAGGCAAGCCCAGCAGTGGTATAGACAGGCGGAAGATGCCATAATAAGAGATGGTGGGAATTCTCCTGTGGTTATGTTAGAACGTTCACACCTCACTAATCTCTTTTACTGGATCCTTTTTTTCCCTCCTCCCCTTCCTTTTCCCCTTGTGTTTTACATTTTCTTCGGATAATTCTACTCATATCTGTAGCTTCAACTTTCATCTATATTGAGTAATTTCTCCAATTTAATCTTCATTTCTGAATTCTCTGTTCTACTCCAGTCCAGACATCTGCTACTTCAGTCTCATGTCCCAAAATAAATGTAATATTTTCCCCTTCGATACTTCTCTTGCCCTTTGCTCCCCCAACATCACATAAAAAGAGTATCTCTTTCTGGCTTTCCTTTGTCTGAAACTAACTTTAAAATCTCAGAACCAGTATTTATTGGTAAAATTTACTAAAAATCAGGGGAATAAAAAAAAAATAACTGGTAGAATATTGATAATTTTTAAAGTTGATGCATAATTATAGGTTCATTATATCATTCTTTTTACTTGAATAGATATAGGAAATTTCCATACTGAAGTTAAAATGAACAAGTTCAGAACTATTTTGATTTCTTGCGATCCTTGTCCACAATATCCAATGAGATCTCCAGTCCTGTGAATCGCTCCTTCACAATTGCTTTTTATTATGTGCCTTGCTGCTTGCTGTCCATGGAGTTCAGTTCGGTTGGGGTTGTCAGGTTTGTTTGTTTGTTTGTTTGTTTGTTTGTTTCGAAAGTCACAGATGGTTACTGACCTGAGAATTTGATACTTATTCCTTGAATGTTAGCTGTAGATTTATCCCCCAGGAATGGCGGAAAGTGGTAGGTAAAAAGCCCTGGATGAAGTGAGAGAAGAAGACTCTAGACCTCACTCTGCCATTCACTTTATTTCTGTACCTAAGAAAACTGCTTAATCTCAGTACGCTTTCTTTACTTGTTGAAAATAGGAAAGGGGGTTGTTGACCAAATTAATATGAATTTGAGTTCCATAATCTAAATCTAGCCCAAAGATATTTCCCACTATGTTAATCTTTTTATTGGTTGGCAACTATAAAAAATGAGAAACTTCTCCAGGAACATCTGGATTTCTAGTTCTTTTTTAATTCTAACATCTGGTAACACTATGCCTGCATCCTTAGAATGGGCATGTGTTCTCTGTGGCTCTTCCACTCCACACTCTGGCTGGCTTCCTCATATTTTACCTGTCCCAGGTGGAGATCTTCAGCCGATGGCTCCAGTTTGCCTTTTATATTGGCCCAATTATTTTTTTCAGATTGAAATCAAAACAAATGACTTTGGCTAAAATGTTAATGTCATCAGGAATCTTCAACATTGGCATGTCTCTGCTGGTGCTATCCTAGCCCTTAGCAAAAATCTTACGTCCATTTTTGTCTCAGCTGTTTGAAGGATGGCTTCCATGTTCATATCTAGTTAGACCTAGTTAGACTGAGTTCAATAGCAGGAACCGCAGCAAGTACGTCCCACCACCTCCATGGTGTTGCCCAGGCCATACGAGACTAGAACCAATGGCAAAACCAAGACTAGAACTTAGAACTCAAGATCTCCCATTTTCCCCGGTGTTTCAAGTGGACATGCTCCGTTCTACCTTCCAGGATCAAACCAGTCCCTCTGTGTACACACCCCTCTCTGTTCATTTATACAAGCACTAAAATCTATAACTTTTCAACTCACTTTTTGGTGGTTCACTTGCTTATTGTTTATTTTTCTGTGAGAGTAGGGACCTTATCTGCCTGGTTCTTTTATATTGGCCCGGTGTTTAACATACCAAGCCTGGAACATCATAGGTGTTCAACAATATGTGTTGATATATTTCTCTCTCTTTAAATTATATGTATATGTATGCGTGATGATATATCTATGCATATACTCTCTCTACCTCTTTATGTATATATGACATATATACATATATAATAGTACATATTGTCATATGTGTGTATTGCCTATATGTGATTTTATCCTAATTCCCACAAGAATAGCCCTCCCTATGTGTTCTTCTCTGTGACTCCTCTCTTACAATTTTGTCTCTCTGAGGATGTCTTGATTCTCTATCCAGAGGCATATGTTATTACAGTGCTTTGCAACAGTTTATTTTTTTTTAAACTCTTGAGTCCTTTCTCCAGAGGAAATTCTACAAAGAAGCCTAATATATAGAACAGGTAAAAGAGAATTGCTGTTCCAGCTTAAAGCAAAAATGGTAGGCCTTGGTCCTGTTTGTTCGTACCTACTCCACCCGTGCAGCCCCTAGCATCTTTCCAGGTAGCTATGTGGCTCCTAGAGCCCAGTTTGAAACCTTTGTGCTATGGGAAGAATCCCCTTAACAGGCTTCATAGGGAATCAGTACAGTGAAGCTCAGCTGTGGGCTCCCACGCTTCTGATTCATATAAGACCCTTGGTCACCTATGGCCATCTCAGCTAAAGCACTGAATCATTTTTTCTACCTCAATGTCAGCATGTATTGGAATATCCTCTTTCATTCAATTTGCTCATTTGATATAAATTGAGTCCTGATGTTCCCCAGAAAAATCGATTAGTTTTCCACCCCTTGTTTATATATAATTAGTAAATCTGTGTTTATTTTCACTATGGAATAAACACATATGAGATATTTATAACCATAATTACCTAAACTAATATTAAGGTGTAATATTAATTGTATAACAATTACAAAAAATGTAGGTCATGAACATTCATTTTCCAACTTTCTTCTTTGCTATGCTCCCATACATCTCTCTTCCACCAATGCTGAGGAAATTTTGACTGCCAAATCCCATCAGAATTAATGTGACTTACTCTTGCACCTCTCATGGGCACAAGTAAGAAATAAACAATCTTATTTTGTGAGATGACTTTCACAATATTTATATGTCTGCTAGTAGGATACATATAATTTTCTCTTTTCCTTCTTATGAAGTAAAATAGAAGATAAAAAAGAGTGATGAGTAATAAAATATATTTTTCACAAAAGGGTGCATGGACGCTACTTATTTTAAAATAATACTGGTAATTTATTAATTAATTTCACAAACTAAAATGAAAAAATACTCTGGATTCCCAGATTTCATGCTAAACGAAACATTGTGAATGGCTATGACCGGATTGTTTTGTGAAAATCAGAGAAGATTCTAGTAACATGATTCATTAAGGAAATGGCTATATTAATTTATAGTGATTGAAATTTTGATGTAAATTATGGATCATCCATTAGAAATGAGCAGAGGCTTTTAGTACATTAATCTGAAAGAGCACTAGAGAGATATCTTATTTCCTACAAGAGAAACTTAAAATATAGGTACCTTTAGCTTTCTCACAACAGTAAGATCAATCACTTAAGACATATGCTACTAGCAACACAAAATATGTAGGAAAACAAAAAACATATGGTTTTCATTTGCAAGGTATATTGGGTGAAAAAAAAGCATTTCCCACCTTCCCCCTCAATTATAAATGCCTATAAAGGAAATAAAGATTTGCAAAAACTGAATTAAAAAAATAATCAAATATACATTGAAAATGGATCCTTTGGAGAGACTTGATCATTTTTACGGGACTGAAGAGACAAGGCCACATGTGTGACTTCAAAACTTCTTATCCAGGGTAAACTTTCAAAGAGCAAATGACAAATGTTTACAGCCCCATAAGGCCAAGGACGATAAAAGGGAAATTTACACCTGGCGAAGGCAAATATGTAAATAAGGCTTATAGCTCCTGCAAACATCAAGTGTTCTAAATTCTGACAAGATGGAATATCTGTTAACTAAATGTGACCATTGCCAAATGCCACCTACCATCAGCACGTTAGACTGAGGCTATCGATGTAGCTGAGCTGAAGAAGAAAGTCAGTTTTCCCTTAAGAGAAAACCATAAATATGAAAGAAAGTAACACAGAAGATATTCTTCACTTTCCCTGAATAAAATGGCAGCATGACCTTAAATATAAACTAGCACATTGCACAAAGAAATTGATAAAGAATGTCGGTTTGGTGCCTCATAGAGCTTGACATGAATCAATTTCGTGTTCCAAAGTGTACGACTGAATGGCTTGCTGAAACTGATTGTGGGCAGGAATAAAAGTTAGTGAACCAAATTGACGTTCCATGTGTTAAAGCACCCCTGGCACAAATTTCAAAAATCTATTCCAGAGCATCTTTGGAATCTCTTGAGAAAATAGAGATGTTACTAGTACCTTCAGACATTATTTCTGAATCTCTAGAATCCCCCCTTGCACTCAAATACATCCAAATAGTTATAACCTCAGGCCCTGTACCAAATTAGATGGAGAGACATATTTTTGATCAGCTCTGGACTATGAAAATTTCATAATTATTATTTAGGATTTAGGCTCATTCAGTTTATCCTCTAGAAAAAGTACCAGAGACACTGATATTTCTGGAAGCAACAGAATATTTAAGAAGCAAATTCATTCCTCTTTGAATGCTTATTCTCAAAAAAAGAGCAAGGGCAATTTTGAAAAGAATAAAAGAACAACACTGAACTTCAGGTATTCTGTCACTATGTCCTATAAATATTGTATAAATATTAAGATTGTAGATGTTTTCTATGCATCATATTTCACTTTTATGATAACTTTATATCCCAAATACAAAATTGTTTAAAATCTAAATGAAGATTTCTATATTCAGGAATCATCAAAATTACTGCTTATACATGAAATCTTCCTGCTGGTAACTTTACATTTTAATCTCCCAAAAATCCAACAAATAACAGTTTACAAAGCATAAGAAAGCCCATGCAATGGCTCCAAAACATGAGTGTTGGTAACTTTTAACTATGATCGGGCAGATTGTTAAGAATACTTTTCTTATCAGGTGAAAATTATAAGGCACTGTCCTGATGAGCCAGGTGAACTGCTGCGTATTTTTAGAAATTGACAACAGAATAGTTTTCTCAAACAGGAAAGAGGATAAATACTTGATTTTCACATAGGCAAAACTTAGCCTCGCCCTCTTCCTTGCTCCTTTGGCTTTTGTACCTTCTCCTATTAGAGAACTGCTCGTGCTCTTCTATGAAATATCAGTTCCTCCATTTGACCCTGGGTATAAACACGGCCCTTACACTAAGGACTTTATATGTAATAACTCTCTTAATCACATTGTGAGAATATAAAGTAGGTATTATTATTTTTCCCATCTCACAGACGTGGAACAGGGAGGTTAAGTAACTTGTCTATGTAAAATAGCTCGTAAAGAGCTGAGCTGATATTCAAATCCAGGTCTGGCGAATGCTAGAGCCTGACTTTTTTCATCAACCTGGTATGACATAAGTAACACCAAAAAAGTTTTCTTTTCATCCAAACATAAAATCACAGTGATTTTTGCACCATAGTGTTTAACATTTTACTATTAGAAATAAATTTATTAAGGTTTATCTTTGTCTTTTCTATTCTTTTTAAGAAATGCAATGCTGCTGGAAGGGGTAACACATTGATTTACTAATGTGTATTAATTAATAAAATGATTAAGGTTTACTAAATTATAAGTTAATTCTGAGAGAGTTAGAAGCTGAATGTGGTCACACTTTCTAAAATCCAGAGACTCAACAAAAATGAGAAGTACCAGTGAAGGGGAGTGTGGGAGGGTAGGCACCAATTGCAAACCAAATTTATATGACTATGATCTCGGAGCTTGTTCTGTATTTAAATGCCTCCTCTCATATCATATAAAAGCTGTTTTATCTATAGTATTTATTATAAGTAGAAGGATTTAAGGAATAGGTTTTGACTTTTGGTATTTTACCGACTGATTGATTGCTAATGTTTTATTTGGAAAGTGCAATGCAAGAGCATCAAGCATGAGGGAAACAGAAATGAAGTAGGTGGAAAAGGTAGGAACTGTGCTCACACAGTGATGCATTACCCTACTGGCCACTGCTTCATAGCTCATCTCTACGTAGCCAGTTGGCCGCATGAGACTCATCTGGATAGACTAATATGGAGAAATCGCCATCTTGCAAAAGTCCATCAGAGGCAGGAATGAGAGGGTATCAATCCCAGGTTTAATACAGATCAAAATTCACCTCAGAGGGGATATAATTCCCATGGTGTGGTATTTTTAATCTGGCTAGCTGCATTGTTTTTTAGATTTTGCTGTAAATTAATGTCTACATATGCTAACTGTATTAACTTGGAAGGTCTCACTTGTTTGATGTGAAATGTGAGAATGGGAGTAGAACCCACTTGGTTCACAGGGCTGCCTCACAGCTGCCAAAGCTTTATAGCATGATTCACAGAACCTCTTACATTTTACTCTCTTGGTTTAATACAAACAGAAGTTGGTGTAATGCTGAGTTCCTTGCTTGGGCAATGAGAGCTCATTTTACTGTTGGATCTATTCCACTCTTGACTCTGAGAGTCTTTCTGTAATATCTAGTTATAAATAATAAGATTCTGACTTTTGAGACTATTGGAGAAATGAGACAACGTACAGAATATATTAAATGATTTTTTTTTTTTTTTGTGAGACCCTGGACGGAAATTGTAGAACGAGTTATAGACCTTGAGAGGTTTTCACCATCAGGAGGCTATTCATAAAAGCACACTGCTTACAATGACAGGTATCTGAGGAAGAGAGCCAGACAGTAATTAAAATTAATTTGTATGTTATTGTTTTCTGTGTTATAACGTTAAAATATAGGAAAAAGAATTAGTGTTAACTAGTCAAATTGCTCTTCTATGCAACGAAATTAAAAATAAATAAAGTTATAGTTATTAAGAAGGTATTAAATGAATATTTTTCTTAACCTTGACCTTAGCCTCCTCCCTAAACAGTATGGTAGGCATAAGTAAAATTCTTCATTCATTTGGTATGCACTTGGATGAGTACAAATTTACTTAAAATGATGGTTTCTGATTATGTGAGAAATCACTGAACTAAAAGACATTTGAGTTTTTGTTAATAATTTCATCTATATTAAGATTCAACTCTAGTTCCTTAACTACATTAGCAATTTGGCCTCTTTAATTATTATAAACTGCATTCATTTTTTTTTTCCTTTTCTCCTATTCCTTCCATCTTTTCAATATGCACACACAGAAAAACATCTGGTTAAAATGATTCAAGGTTAGCTTATGCCAAAAGAGTTAACCAACTGCAGAAATCAAGAGGACAGTTAAATTACATTTATTCCACAGATACAGCATCCGTCTGCAAGTTACTAAGGCATCCTCAAATATTTTCTGCTTTCCCATAAATGATAATATAAAAATTTACTTTTGAGAAATCAGTAAAATAACAAATTAAGATAAACAACAACTAACAGTTACTAAAATATATGTTTCCCAGGTATACATTGCTTATTTTTACTCTTCACATTTTTATGAGTTAGGTGCTATCATTATTCCTATTTAAGTGATGAAATTGAGTCTTATAATGTTCAGTTGCTCTAAACCATTTCTTTTCTCCTCAAGTAAGCATTACCTGCTTGCTGTCAAGAATCTATTCCTGAAAAACAGACTTTCTGCATGGAAACATTAAGACTCCATTCCCACCTATTTCCACTCATTTTAGATGACAAAAATTATAATATGTTACATGTCAGTTCAAACCCTTTAGTCAAGTTCCTAAAAGGTAACTAAAACAAGTAAAGGACTTATGTAGGTAAGAAACTAGCAAATTAGGATGTCAAATGCCTAAAGCTTTATTTTCTGACTGACATAGCGAATACTGCTGCTGTAATTTTGAATGAGTAACATGACTGCTCTTAGAGCCAGCAAGAGCCAAAGTGGACATGCCTTAGGCTGGAATCCTCTCACTTTCCAAAGGACTCTGACAGACTATCGATTGTATTTAGAATGTAACTTAAGGTTGATATGTACATTGATTTGTTTAAAATGAATACTGAGTCTTGAGGTCTTGAATATACCTTGTTTTCCTTTGTAAAAATTATCCATAGATTATTTTGGTGAGAATAACCTATATATGAGAAATACAAATAGGTAATACAAAGAGAGTAACTGAGGAGTTTAACAAAGGGATATTTATAAGCTATGGGCAGGGCTAAGGTAAACCTGCTCTAGGCATGAAAAGCTGAGGGGATTCTTAATGATACCTGTAGAAAGTAGCTACAAGTGTAGAAGAGACTGCCCAGAGGGAGCTGAGGCCTTAGCAGGACAGTGCCACTCTATAGGACTCTTGGCAGGGGTCTGGGGTGTAACTACCCCAATCATGCTCTTTTTCTTCCCTCTGAACTCCTGCTAGTTTCCCACTGGCGAAACCCAACTGAAAGCCAGAGATCATGGAGCCTGCTGACAGAGTTCAGTAAGGTCAACTTTCCAGGGCACCAAGCAGGTGTAGAAAGATGGAGAGTGGATCTGAAGAGACAAATTGAAAACATCCATCACAATGAGCAGTTTTGTTTTGCTTTGAATGCTCCGGTTTAATTCTCCGTGTTGAGTTGATATCAATGAATGATATCAATCTTCTTGTCCTTTTCTTATATCTTCCATAAGGAAAACATTGAAGTGGGAACTTGGTTCACCTCAAAACTTCTAACCAATTTCTTGTTGTTGAGATCCCTCATGAAAAAAATTGCATCCATAAATATGAGTCAGACCAATGAATAACATGTTATATGCTCCAGACAAAGAAACCCCAAGAGAAATAGATTTTAGTTCTTCACTTTGCAATGAAAATATTTGTAGGATGTGTTCTATCTATAGGATTTTTTATTCAATTCAAATCCCCTGAAATTTCCAAATCGCCTTGGAAGATATACGCATTTCAAAACTACTATAGCCTCCAAAGCCTTTGGCCAAAAATAGACTTCTACTATCACACAGCATCTGCAGACATCAGCAACTTGTAGGAAGTTAAAACTGACACTGCCAGCGAGCTAAATGACCCTCTGGTCAAGAGCTGATAGGCTAACAGCCCCCAACCTCTTTTCTGAGCAGTAATCAAGCAAAGCAATGGTCATGTCTGTTGATGAGTTCCAACTCACTCCGTGGGACTCTTTCAATCTGGAAAGATTTGCTGCTTTGCCTGAATAAAGTGCTGCTGAGAGGACACAGCTAATTGCTTGCTAGCTGTATGAATCTGCCCAAGATCCACAATAGGACTGAAATCAGAGTAACTTGATAAATCGTCTCCAGATTCACCCTACACTGCCTGCAGGAACTCATAAGGGCCATGATCTGTCACAAGTGTAGGATCCTCAGATAAGGATGCTACACTCAGGGGAAGTAAATGTCAAAACCTAAGCCAGTGACTACAAGTTTTATATTATTGTACTTAGTGTTTAAAGATGACACCTCATGGTGATTA
>NW_006439192.1:17297876-17302080 GCF_000325575.1 Pteropus alecto | reverse complement strand
CTGATAGAGGACTTCAGGTTTAATCATACCATGCACTCATAAAGGCTGCCCTTCAGCTTGTGGCTGCTGACACTATTTTCAGAACTATAGAATATTTTCCCACTCCACCAAATGAGCTCTCACTTGCTGATGTATATATTTTCATAGAAATTCTTTTCAATGGTAAGATTGGCTTTCCTAATAGAAGTTTGTAGGATATCTAGTTCACTCATGACAGTTCCACAGGAATAAGTAGTTTTATTTAGAGTAATTAGGTGTTCCATATTTTTAATCATTGTTCACTTGCTCATTGGCAATCCTGTCACTCCCAGCTTAAACCTTCCAAACAAAGGCTTTCTATTGTAAGTAGAATACCCATGGCAGACAAAGTTCATGTCTTGTGTTTCTGACCGCTCTCACACGCTGTCTGCCCTCCCTCCAGTTCTTTTGGCCCTTTGTGCTGCTGTTCTCACTGCAGGAAAAACTTACCCCTAACTCATTCTTAACAGTCCAGTCTCTGCTGAAGTGTTACCTCTTCAGAGTTAATCTAGAATAATTCCTTGTCCCCGGTCACTCCCTATCATACCACTCTATATATTTACTTCGTAATACCTACTAAAATTAAAATAAGCTTTAAAATTTTTTAATTGTCATTGTCTACCACCTCTATTTTGTTTCCTACAGAATTCTTAGTTCCTAGAACAATTCTTAATAAATAGTAAGTACCTGATAAATATGTTGAATGGATTTCTCTAAATCTAAATGATACCAGACCACCCATCACCTGCCTATCAATCAGTTTGCAAAACTTACGTACAAAATTTTGTGCAGATGGGTGCATTAGCGTATGTGACAGTGGGCATATGGGTAGTGAGATTATGGGGATACAGAAGAAACTAAAGACTTGTCCGCTTGCGGAAAGGAGGGTTCTACCACTTTCTCAAGTTTGAAAATGATTAGTGTATGGAATATACTGATTCTCCCTTAAGCACATATATGAATGCATTCATTTTAATATAAATTCACATCATAGTAGAAAATACTTAAATCATTAAAACAAGTTGGAAAATAACTGTCACAATGGTTTTTTTCTTATTTGTGTTGCTATTTACATTTAATTGACAAAAGAAAAAAGGGAAAAACAAGTCCTCATTCTCACTCTCGCTTTCTCTTAGCCAAAATCAAAAAGACCTGCTTTAATAATCATGAAACTAACACAAGAAATGGTACTCTTATTTACCATTGGTTATTAAAAAACTACTTAAATTTTTTCTGCCTCAATTTTCTCACAGTAAACTTCCTTCTTTATGTGGGTAATAAAATGACTTTCTCAAAGAAGTATTAGTCCCTAGTAGATGGTAAAATATCTTCCCTACAGGCAGATTTTTTTCAAAGGTTTCACATTCTTATGTCTTTCTCATTGCCACAGTCACTATGAATACAATCAACTAACATATTTTCTTCATGAGGTACCCTCTGACCTCATAGAATTAATACTATATTTTAAAGTAGGGAAAAAAGTCTCTCTAAGCCTTAGTGGGAGCATGGTGGGTATATAAAGCCCTTATAATGTATTTTGAGCTGTTGAGAGTTTCTTATATTGGATATTTGATGTACCCATTCTGTTTTACTTTTCTCTAAAATAATTCATTTATCTTCTAAATGGAATTATGAAAATACTTAATAAAAATGGTAATGCATCCAAAGGCACATGGATATAATTGAAGGATTCATGTAGAGAAAATTCAAGTGAGTGAAGGTAGGGGGTAGAGAATGGTTCCTGAAGTAGGGGTAGGGGTATTCATTAAGTGATAGTAGACTTCATGACATTTTTCTTTTGAAAGATATTGAATCGTGGTCAGGATTCTTTTCGTAAATTTTATCTGGGGTTAATGTATCTTTCTCTGGTAGAGTTTTCATAACTAGTCACAAATCAGAGTGTGGTAGAGAGCTGCTATTTAGAAAATTAGACTGGAGAACAGTTTTAAAGGCACAGACTCCCACATCCCAGTTCTAGTAAGTTTTGAAAAACTAGGCATTACACAGATGAACATCTCCGATCATACAGAAGTGTTTTAAGAAACATAAATATATATTTCCACAACCAATCAACATTCAGACACATGGGAACCTAAAATTGAGCAACGAGCTTTGAATTCCCCCTACATTCCACCTCCAAAAGATAAACAAAAGTCTGGCTGTAGAAACCTCAGTCTAGGAGCAAGACTGCGCTCTATCTACAAGTCATTTGAGTCTGTCCGTACTCACCTTTCCCACGTCCTTTGCTCCTGGGTTGTCCTTTCCTCGTAGCTTCTCCTCCACCTCCATAATCTTCACAGTTTAATTAGATCCTAGAAAGTTGTGGTGGATGGACCTACTTTTGGCCCCAAAGTTAATTACTGCTGAGCTCTACAGAGGCTTAGAAAATGAGTGTATAGTTTTCTCAATTCTCAGTTACAACCATCCGCAGAAGTCTGTGAGACACCCACTGATCCTCTTGACTACATCCTTCTGCCAAGAAGACCACACGGCTAATTGACCTTCACTGAGTAAAAAGGTGATAAGTCCACATCGAAAGGGGGAAAGCTGAACACGGAGACTGTGTTAAATCTGAGATGAAAAAAGAATTCCTTGAAAAATATTGCCCTTGAAAATGTGGTAACACTTTAGAATTATTTAAAGGATAAATAGCCAGATTTATGGGTCTCACCCAAACTTACGGAATCAGAATTTCTGGAGGTGGGACCTGGGAATCAGCGCTGTAAATAAATTCAGTTCATTGTGTCTGGTGATTGCAAAAAAAAAAAAAAAAAAAAAATTCATTCTCCCCATGGGGGGAAAAAAAAGAAAAAAGAAAAGGATCATTTCTTCTAAGGGAGAGCTGTAAAGACAGAAGATGACACTCCACTAGGCCCAGACATGTTTACAAGACCAAACCAGAGATAATGAAGATCAGAGAAACTGAAAGTAATAGAAGCTCATATCAGCGGTTCTTCAATATTTTGGTCTCAGAACTCCTTTCCATTTAAAAACATTCTAAAGACTCCAAAGAGCTGTTATTTATGTGGGTCGTAGTGATCAATATTTTTCATATTGGAAGTTTAAATCGAGGAATTAAAAAAAATGATTTTGAATTCATTTAAAACAACAGAGCCATTATATGTTACCAAAAATAACATATACTAATAAAAAATAATCGCGTTTTCCACACCAAAAATATAGTGAGAAGAGTGACATAGTTCTAAATGTTTTGTAAATCTCTACTATCTAATTTAAAAGAAGGCAACTCAAGTCTCTATCTGCTTCTGCATTCGGTCTGTTTCAAAATCTCAGGTCTACACTCTTAACCCACTAGGAAGAGAATAAGAGTGAAAAAGTCAAGTGACATCTTAGCTTTATTATGAAAATCGTTTTGGACTCACAGAAAGGATCTCAAGAACCCCCACTATAGTTTGAAAACAGTTGGCTTATTAAATTAGTAAACAACTCAGTTCGGATCTTTCAAATCATTTAACCCTCACGACAACCCTGTGAGGGACATGCTATTATTATCATTATTCCTATGTTACAAGCAAGAAAATTGAAGCAGAGGGAGTTTATACGAAGTTAGTGGCACAGCTAGGCTTAGCACCCTAGACCTTGACATTGACGCTACACTGGCTCCAGGTTTAGAAAGCTGAGAGCAGGCATATTTCTAGGCCATCCCGATGTAGGAAGGTAGCAAGGGCTTGTGAGATGACTCTGAGACTGAACAGCCAAGCTCTCCTCAATTTCTCCATATTCCCCCCACCCTTCCCCACCTGGGCTCCTATTGGACCAGCTCAGATTTACTAGCGTGGCTTCATTTCCGAGGTAAAGGGATCCTTTGGCTGAAGGGGTGACATGAACACTTAAAACACTGAGTTGCAAATATGGGAACAGAGAGAGGAAAAAATCCCTTTGTTATCCCCTACGCTAGAGGCAGGAATATTTTCCACATTTAATTGCTCTCTTTTCCATACTGACCCTCAGTAGACCAGTGCAAACACATACATGAATCCTTTCAGTGTTTTTCAACCTACCAAACATCATGGTAATAATTAAAACAACTATACTTTATAAAAGATAAATGTCACAAAGTTTTAAAAGTTTCTGTGTAGCATAACTTAAAACCTATTAAAATGTAATAAAAATATATGGCTGTAATATTTTTAGATACAAATATTTTCTTGATCTAAAGAATATT
>NW_006439192.1:17291942-17297850 GCF_000325575.1 Pteropus alecto | reverse complement strand
TTTCACAGTACTGTGTCTTTTTTTACTCAATCACGTAATTGTCTCTCATTAGACAATATTTTTTAAAAAAACTTTAGATTATCTAGGCCTAAACTGAAGTAATAGTATGACTTTCAGTTAAGGAAAAAAAATCAATTAGGATATTAGGCCTTTGGGCAAAGTCTTCTTGCTATCCCGCGTTTTAATAGACAGGTTTATCAAAAAGAAAAGAACACACACACGAACACTCCTTAAAGTTTGAAAGAACACAATGGGGTACAGCCTGGCCATTGGCGATAAGGTCCACACTGGTACTGAAGAAGTTAAATACTGTCTGATCTCTCTTTCTCTCTTGCTCACTTCTTAACCAGAGTCCTTTCGATCTCTAAGCTGTTTCTAATTAGGTGTTAATAACCTCAGAGTTGTGTGAGTCTACCATGTTTTGTACCTCATTTGATTTCCCCCCTGGGCTAAAACAATACCAAGAGAACTGAAATGAAGATAAAATATACCTCTACAGTCCCAATGGTTATTGGATCAGAGATATATAAATACAGAGAAGTCCAGAGGGAAAGATTATTATTAACACTAGTTCCATGACCTATGCTAACCAAGAAATGAAAGTAATTACAGTGCTCTGTGTGCTGGGTGAGGGGGTCCTCGTACTCAGAAATCCTGAACGAAACTAAGACAGTGAGTACCATTGCCACTTCAGAGGCTGAGGTTTTGGGGACTAATGGCTACTATGTACAGAATGAATGTAACAAAACAACACCCAGTCCCTGGAAAGTGTCAGGAAAAGAATATATTTTTTTTTCCTGAGGTAAAAGGGCCACACTTATCATTAACCTTCCCGACAAGAACTAAGTAAATGAGAAAATAATAGAGTAAGAAAAAAATAGACATATTACATATGGTGCCTGATAGCAAAATGCAACAGGACCTGAGAGGTTTCCGGAGTGATTTACAGTGAGTTCCAAATGACAAAATTTGTCTTTGAATTGGTAATTCAATTGACTATTATATGCATATGTGCCTGCAGTCCATATACCTCAGCTTCCTATTTGTGAATGAATGAGAATGAAACAAATATTCAGACTCTAGTAACATTGGTGCAACATTTTATTTATTTGTATTTTAAAGTTTGCAGTTAGTATAACTGTATAATTGGTAATGGCTCTTACTAAGGACTCATTCGGTTGTTTTTTTTAAAGAAAGAATTCTTAACAGATTTTATCCAAGATTAAGAAGAAAAAGAGTTACCAAATAAAACGTCAAATGTTGTAAAACAAGATAAGTCATTTCAAACTGCTGTTAAATTCATAAATCTAGAGTAGACTCACAAATATGCATGAAAATAAAGTGACCTGAATATCATTTAAAGAGGAGAAAGGGAAAAAAAGGGGGGGAGGGATGAAAATAAAAGGTAGATGATATGCCATGATTGCATATTGACTAAGCTGGTAAAGTCATCATGATTAAAATGAAGTAATTCACTTTGAACTAACTCTAGTTGACTGTCTAATGTGCCTGAGGACTGTCTGTGGCAAGCCCAGAGGAAATCTTTTGTGCTTCAGTTAGCAATAAAGCTTGGAAATCATTATTCTTTCAAAGATGAATATAGATAACAGAGAGAACGAGAAATGTCTGGGCTCTTGCATTATACTTTCAGCCTACTAGTAGTCTAGCTATGCTGCTTAAAAGTGGGTGAGGTTTTTTAAATAGGTGGTACTAGTTTAAATCTCATAAACCCTTCTTCGCATAAAAACTCCATCAGTCAACGAAGTTAGATCATTACACGGCAAAACACATTGTTTAGGATGTGTCCCAAATAGAGTAAAATAAAGGGAACATCTTGACTCGTGAAACCTAAAAATTACCTAAGGTTATTGTTATTAACCAAAACATGAGATTAATTGGCCTTCTGGCCTTTTCAAGTGGACTGTCCACATGGCAGCATATCTCATTTTGTTTCTTTTTCTAGTAAAACCAAATAATCTGTTAGAAACAGATGTTTTATAATCTTTCAGCGGGAGAACAGTGGAAGGATTAAGAAACCCTTACAATTCTTGGATTTCTTGCTCTGCGCTGATAAACATGCAGCTTCCATTTCAGGGGTGCCGCTTGATGTCTACATATCTGAGCACCTACAGTGTGTTAAAAACCAAACCAAAAGAAACCAAAATCTGCTGAACATCCCGCTTTCCCTTCCCCTGCAGTTGTTTATGAGACAATTTTACAACTTGTTTTTACAGTTAGTCGTAGTGTTATATCACTCACTTCTACAATTTTAAATGTGGAAATGAATTGTCTCTCCTTTCTTCAGTAGAACAAATGCCTCCTTTTTGATACTTTTACGCCGCTGTGTAAAAGATGGCAAAGTGAGGTACATGAAACTGAGTTTAAAAGCTTAATATAACTATACTAGGTTGACAAAGCTCAGGATTAAAATTCAGTCACGCATGAAAAAAATGTAATAAATGAATGGAAATGTATGTTATGGGTCATTTCTACTTTAATAGCACCTTTGTGCTAAGGAATCCAAATAGCCACAGTCATCTTATACACGCCTCACAAATGAAATAACATTAGCTTTCTAGGAACCTAATGACACACAGCTAGCTCAGAATGAGGCTTGTGCTGTGGATTTATTTCATGCAAACATTCAGGGCGTGTAGAGACAACTTATCAAAGATAAGGCTCCATTTAAAGCTGCTGCAATATTGATGTTGTGGTTCGTCTCCATTTTTCAGCTAAATAGAGGTTTTCTTTTTTCACTTCACATAAAGTCTTCAACTAGCTCAAGCTTTCTAATAAATTGCAAACTCTGTAACAATATATCTTCTATTATGCCGCTTGTTACTTTACTAAGACAGGAAATTAAAGCAATAAAACACTTTCAAAATGATAGGGTACACTCAGGCAGTCATTTTTCTTATGTTCTAGTATTATTCTTCAAAAGACCTTTTATGATACTAATATTAAATTCTTTGAAGTCTGAAGAATCTGTTGAAAGTGTTGAATTTCTAAGATATAGAGCTCAAATATTGCATCTACTCATGCATTTATTAAAATTGAATATGTGGTAGAAAATTTTAAAACACAGAATACAATACAGTTAAATAATATATGACCAGATACTTTTCAAGTCGACATTAGAGAGTCCATTGTGTGGAAATTTGATTGAATGCTCAGGAAAATCTATTTTGCTTTTTCTCACCTTATGTGGCTAAATGCACAACATATGTGGTCATTCATATAAAAGGCTGGTGACTGCAAAACGAAGGACTGAAAACCAGACAAATACCATAATGGTCACTTATGCAGCATGTTCACATAAAGGAAATTGAATCAGGCTTATGAGGCTGTGCATTCTTTATTAACCTCCTAGAAAAAGGTCAGACAACTGTTCTTTTAATGGTAAGAACACTATGTGAAAAGGGCTAAATGAGAAATGCAAAATACTGCAATGTATCCTAAGCATTATATTAGGCAATTGTATTAAAAAGCTTATAGAATGATGTGGAAAAGCCCTCTTCGTTGACTATCATATAAAAAAAAGTGTCTTATTTTCTTTTTAGTAATAATCATTTCCATCTAACCTTATGGAAAAGAAGTAGAAGAAAATAAACTGGTAGGAGAAAAACCATTGAAAGCATAAATTTAGATGAGAGCTCATAAAATAAGGTCTCTTCTCACTTTTTTACCACTTAATTCCCTCCCTCCCTCCCTCCCTCCCTTCTTCCTTCCTTCCTTCCTTCCTTCCTTCCTTCCTTCCTTCCTTCCTTCTTTCCTTCCTTCCTCATGCAAAGGTTTGCAAGAAAAGCAGGCTGAAAGATGAGCGTTCCTTTCCCTAAAACTAAACGAAACCGAACTCCCCAGTAGGTAAAATGAAAGAGCTGCTTAAGCTGTGCAGGAATTTTCCTCTTCTTTGGAAACTCCAAAAAACGGTTGATCTCTTTCCGGATGTGTCATTTTAAACAACTGCTATTTAGCAGGTGTGAATGTTCCAATTAAATAGCAAAAGTGCTTTGAGGCAATACAAAGAGCCTTTGCCATATCAGGCTCCCTCCCAATCCACCACCATTCCTCGCTCAGCTGATTAGGGTCAGCACTTTAAAATTAGAAAACAAAGCCCTTGAACTCCTTGTCACAGCTATATACACACTTGCTAACATTAAAGGATCTTCCGCACACCAAAGGGAAGTCAAACTGAGCCTGCATGCCGCTAATTTACTTCAGTTCTTTACCAGGTCCTAGTCCTGTCTCAGAAATTTCCTTTTGATATTTTTTGAAACATTGTCCTGAATTCCCAGTGATAAAATTAGCTGGTCCAATCTGAGGCATTAGTCCTCAATAACTTATGTTTCCCTTCTCATCTGACACAGTTCCTCTCTGCTGGAATTCCAAAGCAATCAACTACCTGGGGATACTTTCCTCCAGAGACCTTTTTGAGCACACTATATCAATTAACACAAAAGCAATTTTGGACCCCCTCCAATACACTGCGCTACCATCTGGTCTCCCTGGAACCTCATGGAGAGGGGCAGATTTCAATTTGTCAAAACAATGCAAATTCCCCAAATTATTTTCAAATTATGCATGTTTACTTTAATGTCATGCCCATTCATCTCTTAAAAGGTACTTTGGAAATTCCTTTAAATTGATTCTCCAGTCCTCTCTCTCTCTCTCTCTCTCTCTCTCTCTCTCTCTCTTTCTCTCTCTCATAAAAATTGGGTTTATAAAGGCTAAAATTTAACTAAAAAAAAGAGTTTGTGAAATTTAAATGTATTATCCAATGGCAATAACACATTACTGAGTATGTTCACAACCTACAAGCCGACTTGCCAGTTGCCCAGCAATTAATTTGGGAATATAATTTTTAGGTGACACAGAATTTGATATTACTTAGGAGTTTTCAAGAAAACTCTTGCATCAAAGAAAAATGTTCGAAATGTCACTGTTTGTCACTTTTTTCCTTTAAGGCTTTCAAAATTCCTGATAGGATATAAGCAATCAATTTGAAAGTTTTAATAAATTGTCATTTTTCATGCATTATAATGAATTGATTTGGCAGATTAGTTTGGCTGTTACCTTGAAAAGTTTTGATGTGAGAACGGAAGGCAGGAGAGATCTAGAGCTGTCCTAGCCAATGCAGTAGCCATTGGCCACATGTGGCCATTTAATTTTAAGTGTAAAATAATTAAATATAGTTTTAGAAACTCAGATCCTCAGTCATACCAGCCACACTTTAAGTGCTCAATAACCCCGCGTGGCGAGTGGCTACGTATTGGACAGCACTGACAGAAAACATCTCCATCATTGAATAAAGTTCTACCAGACAGCACTGGTGTTCAAGAATGTGGGACGCTCCAGATAAAGGGTGGCCGGCAGTATACACACAGAAATATTTTTGACATAAAAGATGGAAAATGGCTCCCAAAGCATAAAAGACAAGTGCAAAAGACCAAATTGCAACGATTTCTACTTCTGCTGAGAGTGAGCCCATTTCATTACCATGAAGCAGAAATGAAAGATAAGAGCATCTTCATCTTCTTGGCTGTGTGTAATTGGACAGATTTACTTCATTTTTTCCATGCTTTTGGGTCACTGGTATCTACGCTTGCCTTTGCTTGTAACAATCATCCTTCTACTATTTTCAGCCAAATTTTCTCAGTGGGGCTGATTCTATCCATGGCTCTGGGAAATAATCCTAGATTAGAGTCACAACTCCCTAGCCACAGTAATAGATGAAAACTGTTCTGCCTATGAAGCCTAGCTGATCAGGTCTCATTAGAGGTCCTCCTGGCCTTCTGTTTTAGTGACCAAGAAGGAGATGCTCCCCGCCCCTCACTGCTAGAGTTGCTGAGAAGAAGACACCTTAATTTGTATTGAGTAAATTAAAGAGTATTCCTGGCAGAGAGAAAAA
>NW_006439192.1:17280208-17291874 GCF_000325575.1 Pteropus alecto | reverse complement strand
AGGATGGTTGGAGTGGCCCAGCAAGAGGCAAGGACCTGGTACAGAGATTAGGGTTTATTTCACAAGCAATGTGAAAACCTACAATGACTCTATTCAAATGGGTGACATTCCTTTGGCTGCTCTAATAGATGAAGAGACACAAGACTAGAAACATAGGAACCTCAGGTGGGAGGCTGGTCGTTTGGACCTGGAAGATGGCAGGAGGATGAAGTAAAGCAGATTCGTGTTGAATGTCATTTGAAGGTAGAATCAAAAAGCCTTGAAATCAAGTGTTTGATCTGGAGCACAGGGGCTGGTTGGTGATGGCATTTGCCAAGGTAAGAGGCTGAGGAAGGGAGGGGAGAGTACGAAAGGAACTCACAGCAGTATCCCCCCACTCCCAAGTCATTTGATAAAAAGAATAATGTGGTATGTCCAAATTAAATTAAAACTTACAAATGAATTCTACACTCTTAGAGTTGGAAATTGCCCTGAGGAAACACTGAGTCAGAAATTCAACTTATGCTTAAATCCCATAGGCCCAATACTATCAAAAGATTTTAACTGCTAACTTGTTTTTGGACAATTAGGGTACCACTTATTAGATTATAATAATGTTCCAAAAATACCATTTCTAAGGTGAGAGTTTGATTCTATTCTAGTACTTTTCTAGTACTCTTACTTTAGATTCTTTCTCTTTTGCTTAAGATGAGTTGACTTTACAATAATTGTCATATATGGTACTGGTTTACTTGTTTTCTTATTTATTCATTTGTGTATCTCTCTGCTTACTATATGACCTAGTAGGTGCATATATCATTACATACTCACCCTGTAGTTTTCATCTTGAGCGATCTCCAGACACATAGTGAATCTAAGATTACATGGCTATCTTACAACACAGCTAACACTTAATAAATACTTTGTACAGTAACATGTATTAAATTAACCCCCACAACAACAATATGAGGTAATTTTATTGCTCCATTTAACAGATTAGAAACTGAAGTACAGAGAGGTTAAGTAACTTCCCCAAATTCAGAAAACTGAAATTTGACTCAGGAAATTTATATCCAAAAGCCAAAGTCTGATTCCATGTTATCTCCTAGGTTATGTGACTAGAATTCTGTTCACACCACCATGGCCATAATTTTTATTAAAATGCAGGGCAGTGAAAAACCATGCATTAAGCATTCTCACCTTTCTACTTGAAAAGAATATTGTTGCAGAATTTCACATCCTATGATAAAATCATAATATGCCATCTATTATGATACATTGATTTAAAAGTCTTAGGAAAAAATTTCCTTTTAACAACGTTAGCCTGGGCCAGGATAAGAGTGAAGAGTGTTCTGTCATTTCATTTCATGTTTAGTGTGAGGGGCGGGCAGCTGAGCAGGCAGTGACAGGGGTCAAAACGGCCACACACTGCTTGGCCCCTCAGGAATGGGGACACTTTGGATTTGCCACTGTGTGTGTTCTCCGGGGGTTCTATGGAGTTCCATGGGGAATCTATGGGGAGCTAAAAGCAGGAAAAGTGAAGTGAGAGAGTGGGGAGTGTACTGAAGTACCCTTCTGAGGAAAGGTAAGGAGATAATTTGTATTTTGAAGGATATCATAATGTCTTCTAATTTTTTTCTCTATACAGTGAAATTTCTGATGAAGTGGGATTTTTTCGTTTTGAATGTTTGTTTTTTTTTTGTAGATAGATCACTGTATTCGATGAAAGATCATTCACATATCTAAGTAGACCTTCCCATCCTTTAATAAAGACTGCTATTTTAGTGCAACTCTGATAGATCCAGGCAACACAAAGCTCTAACCACAATCAAAATTTCTTGAGGCAACTTAAAATCATCTTACTTCCAGGCTTCTTTCATGCAGTTTATTAGTGATGGCAGATTCTCTTCTGAAGCTAGTACTGAAAGCATATTTTCTCTATGATTTTATCTCCAGTGGGCTTTAACATTTTTTTAAGACAGGCATTATATCTTTACGCTCTTTATACTTATCAAAGCAGCTTTTACCGTTCCTTGCATGTGGTAGGTGCTAGCTGGATGGGAAGAAGCACTTTAATATTTCATTATTAATATGATATTTCACGTAATTTTTACTGAAACTTTAGAGAGACATTTAGGGGATAATTTTCCCTGCCCACTGAAGCCGTGTTTGCTTTCCTTCTTGAACCTAACCATTGCACTGGAATGTGGCTGCTGGCATTGTTATCTTTTTTTCCTCTTATGTAAATTTTGATTTCTTTAGTTTTAGCAAAACGTTCCTAACTGAAGTGGTTAATAATAACAATATTGAACATTTCAATTATGCTGTCAAGTTTACGATTCTCTTTCCTATCCATCACTTCACTTCCATAGACCCTTCAACAATACGATTATTGACGTATTAGGATCTTCAGTTGGAGTTTTCTGCTCTCAAATGTCACACCATGATATATGCAAGATCAGCTGATTGTCCCTACTGAAAATCAAAAAGTTTTACTGCTTCATATACACTCAGTAAATGAATATAGCTATAATTTCAACAACTATGGCACTTTGTCATTAAGAGCCTCTTCATTTCCTAGGAGTTTCATGTTGAGTCATCCAGATAGCCTGGTTATATCCCTAATAAATGTTTGGAGAGGAGCAGGAAATAGCCATTTCAGCAGGTGGCACCGCACATATCTGCAGTTTCTGATCCTCTGTTAGGCAGCACAGTTGAAGGCTGCATGATGAATGAGCAACCACTGATTGGTCCTATTGTGTATTTGTGATTCTTCTTTATTTTATTTCTAACTTTCATATGCAGAAAATGCCGTTAGTGATTAAAAGCATATATGTGGCATATGCACTAATCTAAAATAAACTATAACAATGACATGTAGGCAGATGATCTTTTTCTTCAGGATATATTGAGCTGTTAGTAAGCTCGTATGGTGTTTTCCACGTGTCAAAAGAAAGGTGGCCAGAGATGTTGTAATTTAGTCCTCAAATACTAAAAAACTGAATTTTAGAAGCACCATACAATGAACAGCTATTACAATTCTGTCACCTCTTACCTCCACTTCTTTTTTTTTTTTCCTTTGTTAAACTTTGAGAGAAACTGTTCTTAAGAGTGGGTGACTTGCCTAGAATCACACAGAATGGTTTTTGACAGATATTAAGGATATTTCAATTGCTGATGATGTAGAATTTTCACTTCAAGGTTAGACCTAATATAAAACTTGTCACTAATGACTCAAAAAAAATCTTAGCGAAAATTTTGTACAAATGATGATTTGTAATACCTAATACTAACTAGGATGGAAAAAAGAAAAAAAAAAAAAAAACTTCTTCAAAAGCAATTACCTCAGTAGGAATCAGGAAAATGCAAATCAAGGCAACAATAAAATGCCATTTACCTCCATTTTATTGGCAAAAGTACTCAATGAGAAACGCTCCTTAGTGAGTGATAGGGTGTGAATCAGCTGAATGTCTTTTATATTGCTGTAGGAGTAGGAGTATAAATTGGTACACCTAACACGAGAAACACTTTCTTTTGTAAAGCTGAGCATTTGCATATCTTTCTACCCAGCAATTGCATTTAAAATATATTGCTTAGTTAAAGTCGTTTTTCACTTTATAAAAATGGTATTTATGGTGGATTGAATTGTGGCCCTCAAAAGATATGTCCATGGGGAACTTATTAAAGGTGGCCTTATTTGGGAAAAGGGCCTTTTTAGATATAATTAAGTTAAAACTCTTCAGATGTGATCATCCTGGATTAGGGTGGACTCCAAATCCAAAGACAGTATCCTTATAAGAGAAGTCACATAGAGAAGATATGAAAACAAGACAGAATGATATGTCTACAAATCAAGAAATGCCAGGTGTTGTGACTGAACTTTGTGCCCTCCAAATTCATACGTTGAAGTCCCAACTACCAGGACCTCAGAATGCAAGTGTATTTGGAAATAGGACCTTTAAAGAAGTAGTGAAGTTAATATGAGTTCTTTCGGGTGGATTCTAATCCAATATGACTGACGTCCTTGTAAGAAAAGACTAGCACGTGCAAAAAGCACCGGGAGACTGCACGCACAGAGGGATAACTACAAGAAGCAGCAGCGAGAGAGCGAATACCTGCAAGTGAAGAAGAGAGGCCTCAGAAGAACCTAACCCTGCGGGCACCTTGATCTTGGAATTCCAGCCTCCAGAACTGTGAGAAAATAATTTTCTGTTGTTCAAGCCACTTGGTCTGCGGTATTTGGTTATGGCCACCCAAGGAGACTGATACCCTTAAGGACTGCTAGAACCACAGAAGCTAGAAGAGAAACCCCCTAAGCTAGAAGTATAACCCTGCCAACATCTGGATTTCAGACTTCTGGCTTCCAGAACTATGAGAGAATAAGTTTCTGTTGTTTTGAGTCACCCAGTTTGTGATAATTTTTACAGTAGCCCTAGGAAGCTGATACAGGTATCGCACCCAAGAGAAATTCTTGCACATGTGTACCAGGAGTCCTGCTCTTAGACCCAGGTGAGTGAGACCCCTGCCTGGGCATTACCCTTTGCAATAGCCTATAAATCACAAACATAAAGACACAAATACTTTTTTCCTTTTTCGTAACACAAGAAATTTTCTTGATACTTTGATAATTGAGTTGATAAGATTTATAGGTAAATGTCTCGCCAGCCCATTGGGGCCCAGTTCCTAAGCCAAGAATGATGTCCGAGAGTGTGGGCTCATGTATGGAGAGGGAATGGGAGGGTCACAGACATAGCCCTAGGAAACTAGAGAAAGAATGGCTACCTGCCCCAGTTCCTCAGCACAGGGTCAAGGCAGGTCGGGTTTCCCAGGTATCTTATGCACTTCTGCTTGGGTGGTAGAGTTTTGGGAGGTGCTTAGAACTCCTTAAAAACCTCAAATTAGAAAAGCCAGGAGAGGATTTGCCTGCTTTTGCTGCCAGGGAAGCTTCACATTGTCCCAACATGGGCGCAGGTGGGCCCTGTCACTTCCCAGACATGCTGGTCCAGTTCCAGCTTTTGTTTACTCTGCTCCCTAAGGTCACAAAGGCATGGTGCCCTGGGTGACAATATATCTCTTTCAGTCTCTGGATTGGAGGTCCATTTTTGAGGAACAGACCATGCATCCTTGGATGAGGATATGAGTTGGGGCAATGTGTACAGCTGGATTTATACCATTTCACATTTTGAGATATGGTGTGTGAGCTTCCACTTATATTAGTACTTTGGAGCCCTCAAATTTTACAGGCAGGCCTATGTAAATAAGACTATTTAGCAGCTTTAACTGCAGTAGCAAAACTTGGAAACAATCCAAATGTCCATGGGTAAATTGATTGACGGTATAGTCACACAATAGAATATGACACAGTAGTCAAAATGATTGGATCATGGCAACATGGAACAATATGAATTAATCTTATCAATAAAATATTCATTAAAAAGAGTAAGTCACTGGAGATTACATTCAGTATAATGATGCAATACACTTCAAAACAACCAAATCTAAAAATATGTGATTTTTAATGACACACTTCTCTAGAGGAAAAAGGATGATACATGTAAGATTCCGAGAGACAGGGGATTCAGGACAAGGGTGGAACTCGGGGGTAGATATGTTCCTTTGAATGGTCTTGGTCTGCAGTTGTGAGGTGTGTTCATGAGAGTTAATATATTTTGTAATAAATAAATATAAATAAATAAATAAATAAATAGATAGATAAATAAATAGAAACTCATAAATGGATTAGTGATGGGAAGGTATAATGGAGCAAGGACTATCTAATTTTTGCTCATATAGTCAAAATTAAAATTAATAGAGTAATCACCTCTTCTCATAAATATGATCTTTTTTCTATGAAGATATTACTTACTGTGCCTTACAAAGAACCTTGCTCGAATGAAATAAATACCGAGGCAAAACAATAGGGAACTATATTAATTACCTAATGCTGGGCCCAATTATGTATCAACCAATATTCTTGGCCATGTATACAAATCTAGTTGTGTAAGAAACAAGAATAATTTGATGTAGGAGAATATGTACAAATTATTTTATCATGTATAAGCTGTGCCTCAGCATCATTCTTACTGTCTAATAATTTTCCTGTGACAAAGGACTGGATCATGTGATTTGTTGTGGCCTTTGAACAAGTTTCTCTGTTTACTCTCCTTAACCATTGAAGATGCAGTGTTCTGCTATTGCTTTTGTCCTTTTTTAATGTGGCACTTATAATTGCAGTGTGAATCGCTGGAACCTTCTCTCTTTGTGCTGTATCTCTGGTGTTTGTTCATAATGAAGGGAATCATGGTACACTCATTCGATTGGGGTGCCTTGAGATAATGAGGCCTTTGACTAAGACGTCTCTGCTCAATGTGATTCTTTCGTTTTCTCCTAACTTGGTAGAAATAGTCTATGTATGTGCTTATTAGTACTTGGGGATAAGCAGATATTTTTGCCCCTTCCTGGATGTTTACACAACCTTACACCCTGTCATTTTCAACCATGGTCCATAAGAGAATAGAGCTGAATGAAAAGCTTTAGGTAGTTAAATTGTCTGTTGGTCGTGTAAGTATTTTTTTTTTTAAAGGCAATGCATGTAAAGGAAGACAGAGAAATTTGTTTTCACCTGAATTTGCACCACAGGTATAATGAGATTACTACACATACATTTGAAAAAACCACATGGTTAAAAACAAAGTCCTGCAATCTCTTATTTTTGTAATAGTTAAAAAATGGCAAGTTGTTCTTTGAATTAATAAGCAAATGATTATTCTCTTTATACTCATATTTTCATTCAGATCAGAATTTCATGGCTGTATGATTACAAAATCTTTAGCTTTCATGGCCATCTTATGTTTTCTTCTTTATGCTTCTTTAATAATAAAATCAAGATATATTAAACATTGTTCTTTTGTTGATGGAATAAATATAACTTAGGCAACACCTAAAATATTTTTCCTAAATTTAGACATTCACTTTTGTCAAAATATCTTTTCATTGTCTTATAAAATGATCAAAAATTTATCCTTTTAAAAAATATTCTTAACAAAAATATCTTTAAAGAGGAGTAATGTTATCACATTTGTGTGTGTGTGTGTGTGTGTGTGTGTGTGTGTGTATGTGTGTGTGTGTGTGTGTTTTAATTTAGTGACAGAGGAAGAATCTCTGCTAGTACCTTAGGTAAACAGTTTGCTGGTACCCACTATATCATATGTCTGCCTGAAGCCTGCAGAGAAGAGCACTTAGCTGGGGGACAACTGACAGGAAGATATCAAAGTCATCCTTTGTGCCTGATTGTCGGAGATTATCAATATCATTCAGAAAGTGATACGCATTAGAAACAGGCTGGCAAAAATATAACCTTCCAGAGTAGCTGTCTATTAGTCATTGACAAAGCACAAGGATTTTCCTGTAACCTTTTATGGCAACACTAGAGCTGAATTATTGATTAATGTAAACATTCAAAACTGAGAAACATTTTAGACTTTTCTATGTTAATCAACTACAGCTTTAGCTCTTCCCACTGTGTTTCAACACAACAGGAACACTGATTTATCGAGGGAACCAATGGAAAGCTATTTTACAATACTCTTTCTCCAGGGAGACTCAGTGGTATATCAATTAGGCAATATGTGACATACTAAAATATTTTATCAACAACTGTTGAGGAATATTTAAATAGGATTAAAATATAGCCT
This sequence comes from Pteropus alecto, assembly GCF_000325575.1. Lineage (NCBI taxonomy): Eukaryota > Metazoa > Chordata > Mammalia > Chiroptera > Pteropodidae > Pteropus > Pteropus alecto. The sequence goes on along the minus strand of NW_006439192.1, from coordinate 17,284,201 downwards.
AGAGATGCTAATACTTAAAAAATAGGAAAAGAAAAATGTTCCTTCAACAGGCAGAAATTTAATAAAAGATAGTATATAGATATGTTAGCAGATAAAAGATAAAGAGGAACATAATATAAAAGGAGCACTGATGTCTTCTACTCCTAAAGGTAGAAGCTCTGATTTGTCAGGTATTCTTGAGATTTAATCTAGCATCATACTCATGCTCTGTTGCAAAAGCCATTTAGGAAAAGCTTAACATGGATAATTTGATTTACAGTTAAGTGACTTTAATCACTAGACAGTGAGATTAGATCTATTTATTTCCTAAAGAAAGAAATACTTATTGTTTGTTTAAGAATTCATTCTTCAGAAGAAAGATCAAGGTAGGTTTAATCTTAAGCATGTCGACAATATAATAATATTTAAACAAAAGTTTCAAAGATCATCGTTACTATAACTATACATATATTATATGTATGTGGTCATGTTTTATTTTTATTTTTTATTTTTTTTTGTTTTTTTTTGTTTTAATTAGCTTCAAATGAAAAGGTTACTTGCTGATTGAGATCAAGGGTCATGGAATTAATAGGCAGGTCTCATTAAATGAGTGAAAGTCAAGTTAAATATTGGCTGAATCCATGGCGTGAGTGGTAGGGATATGTAAGCAGCTACTTAACTCTTCTTTATGTCTCGGAGGAAATGCAGAACTAGTGTTGCCAGACACTCAAGATTTTTATAGAGGCCAGAAACTGAGATTTTTAGGTAAAATCTTCCCATTTTAAGTATTGGCATTATATATATAGATGAGCAAGGAACAATTTTTCAATATAGAATGTTATCTACTGTGTTAAGCTAAAAGATAGAAGGTTATTGGAGCTGAGTATAGTGAGAAAAGAAAAAAAGATTTGAGAATAAATTTGAAGAGGAAGTCAGGATCCATATCTTATAAGACATTTTCAATTAGTGCTTTTCAAACTTTAATATACACATGAATCACTTAGGGGGGTCTTATTAAAACACAATTTTTTTTGTTCACCATGCCTGAGATTCTGCATTTCTAATGAGCTTCCAGGTGAAACCCATGTTGCTGGTCCTCTCAGACATTTTGAATAGTAAAGCTTTAGACAACAGTGAGGAATTAGATTTAATTCTATTTTTAGTAGAAAATCATACAGAATAAAGAGGTAGATGGAGTGAGCCTGTAACTGGTCGAAAAGACTTTTCAGTAGATCACAAGAGAAATTATGGTGGATTAGACATGAAGAGGAGATGAAGTACATATAATATGAACACAGAGAAATGGGCCTTTCTGCTGAATTATGTGATGAAAGGAAGAGAGGGATCAAGTTTGAAATATAACGTTTTGACTAAAGCAACTGAGAGGGTGGTATGACCAGTTTTTGTGGTGAGAAAAACTTTAGGAAAGGCATATTTTTAACTTATTATTTTTTTTGGTGGGCTGGTGAGGGCAATAACTCTGGCCATGTAAAGTTTTGGATGCCTGATGGTTATTTAAATAGAAATATCTAGAAGGCAATTGCATATGTGGGCCTAGTTTTGGAGACAGATCGGCACTAAAGAAACATTCAAAAATCTTCGACATATTGATGGCATTTAAAGCCATGGACTGGGTGAGGCTGCATAGATACAGATGTAGATGGTGAAGGAAAAATGACCAAGTAGAGAGTCCAGGGGCTCCCCAACACTGAGAGGTTTGGGAGACAGAGATGACCCAGGAAAGGGCTGTGGGAAGGAGTGACCGAAGTAGAAGGGAAACTAGGAGGGTGTTTTGTACAAAACACCTAGAAGAAAACATAAGAAGAAAAGGGTGGACTAATATTGATGAAAGGTTAAGAAGTAACATGAAATTCAAGAACCGATCACTGATTTGAGGAAAGCAGTTTATTTCTTAAACATTTCAGCATAACTTAAAAATAGTGTTAGCTAATTCCCAAATACAAATTGCAGATTTAAAAAAAAAATTAATTAGAAAATTTCAGTTGGGCAACTATGAAAAATTTAAATGGTTGAATCCTGTAGATAATTTACACTTTATCTTATTCATTACACTAGTCACAGTTTGTGAAAAGAACAATGTTTTTCTATTTTGGTTGCATGATTTCTCAGTTTGGAATGAATTAATCAAAAGGGTTCTTCTTATGCCTGGAAATAGCTACCTTATTAGGTTGATTATCACTTCTGCATTCACTGGTAAATGGAGGTATTGAAGCAGCTACCACCAATTTCATTATTGAAAAACAAAAACTTCCCACAGAGTTTACCTGTAACCCTTATATTTATTTTAATGACTATTGTGTCCGGATTACTACAAGATGGCTATATCATAATTAACTCTTATTCAGTATTTAAGGATTTAATCTAACACCAATAAGAAAACTGGAAATAAATTATTAGTTACTGTTAATAATATTTTTCATGGCTTCAATTATCACATCAGTATATACTGCCAGATTTTATCCCCTGTACTAATTCCTCTCCCTGTTTACATGTGATTTCTCAATGGCCTACTGGCAAAGCTGGATTAAGGAAAGTTATGATTCCCTTCCCATCTGTATAATTCCCAATAAAACATTAGAATATACAGCGGCAACAGAGTTCTGGGTTGTTGGGATTTTTTACTGTTTTTCAATACTTTTTAGACTATATCAAATATTATATTCCTTAAAAAAATTTGGTGTTAATGCTGAAAACATTTTTTTATAAAGTGATGTGTAGTACTGCATGTTCCCATTTTAAGATGTGGTCATCACTATAAGTGCAATTTATCTGCAATTGCACTCATCAATTTTTCCTGATAAAGCAATGCTGCTTTTAGACCTATGGTTCTTAAATTATTTTGGATTGAGTAACTCTTTGAAAAGCTGATGAATGAATCCTTTAGACCTCTTAAAAACTCGCGTGAATACATACGCAAGTATTTTCGACAGCGCTCTTTTTCTTTCTCTCCCTGCTCATTTCCACAACACAGCTTCATTATAAAATCCTATGAAGCATCAGGTCACATTCACTCTCGATTTTCATCATGATCACTTACTAATCGTAAAATAAGAATGGCTCGAACTGTGCAACTGAAACAAAATAAGCTTTAATTCTGCACCAAACAACTTTTAATGAAGAGGCTTATCGTTTGGTTTGTATAAGAAGTGATTGTGGCATAAGTGGAAACGCATAAAACAATCTTTGAAAGCCAACCGATTGAGGATTTGGGCTTTCTAGAAAAAGTGCAGGAAACCTGCCCTCACAAAGGAACCCAGAGGCACATAGAATGAGAACTCTCATGGCCAGCTGTCATCTGAGGGCAGATTTGTCAAGAAGCACTGAGAATCCCTATGCTCTCATTTCATTTACATGCAAGTCAAAGAAGACATTTTGGTCAGGGCTAAATTATTGAGACCATCTGTATTAACAGAAAGAGGACAATTCTGCATTTCAATTTTAAAGCTTTCTGAAGTAGAAGTAACCTTCAGAAAAGTTCTGCAGATTTCTGCCTGTTAAGAAATGGCAAGGCTAGGTTACTCTTGATGCCAGCCTCCAGAAATGTTTTTCTCCCCATTGAAAATGTACATTCTCCTCCACTTTCGATCTCTCTTTCCAGAGAGGCTGCTGGGACAAAAGAAAGTGGATTTTCGGCGGTATATAAAATAGTAACTTTAGAGACTTGAATAAAAAGTTTGACTTCATTCTTATAGATGAAAATATCAGCCCAATACCCAACTCAGAAATAAACTCTTTCCTCTCACTGTTCTGAGAAGGGTTTCTTTTTCTCTGAAAACAGACAAAACTTCTGCCTGTTGTTTACTCATGGGCTTCAAATTTTGTCCTCTGGAATACAACCTTGTATCGTATTTCAAGATTAGGCTTTTGTGATCAGGCAAATTAAATTTTGAGTAAGTTCCAGCATCTTTAAACTTAGTCTCCAAGAGAGAGAGAGAGAGAGAGAAAGGAGGGAGGGAGGGAGGAAAGGAGGGAGGAATAAGGAAAAAGGAAGGG
>NW_006439192.1:17275566-17280146 GCF_000325575.1 Pteropus alecto | reverse complement strand
GAAGGAAGGAAGGAAGGAATATTGAGTGAGCCCCATGGTCTGTTGTATTTGAGAATGGGGAAATATGAGATTCTTCTTGAACTTTATTAGCTGTGCGTGTGTGCGTGCGTGCGTGTGTGTGTGTGTGTGCGCACGTGTGAACAGTTTTACTGAAGTATAATTGACATACAATAAACTGCACATATTGAAAATGTGCAACCTGGTAAGTTTTGGCATATGTGTACACTCACATAACCATCGCCACAATGAAGATAGTGACTACATCTACCTCCCCTAAAATTGTCTTTATGCCCTTTCATACTTCTTCCTTTAATATAAAAGGAATCATACACTACATACTCTTTTATGGCTTTTTGTCCACTCCAAAAGTTATTTTGAGATTCATCCATATTGTTGTACGTATCGATAGGTTGTTTCTTTTTACTGCTGAGTTTTCCATAGTCTGTATGTATACTGCAATATGTTTATCCATTCATTTATTGATGGACATTTTGGTTGTTTCTAGTTTTTGGCTATTACTAATAGAGCTGCTGTGAACTTTGGTGTGTAAGTCTTTGTATGGATACCTGCTTTCATTTTTCGGAGGTGAATTCCTAGGCATAGAATGGCTGAGTCATAAGTATATTTTTCAGTTTTCATTAAACTGCTAAATTGTTTTACAAAGTGCACACATTGTTTTATATTCTCATCAGCCATGTATGAGAGATTCAGTTATTACACTTTCTCACCAACACTTTGTATGATGATTCTTTTTAATTTTGGACAGTCTAATATATAGAATGATTATAGTTTCAGCCTTTGGTTTTATGTTTTGATGTTTTGATTAGCAAAAACCTTGTTGTGTAAAATACATTGGAGCTTTGGTGTTCTAATCTTTTTGTCACTGCAGATTAACTAATGGTGCATGACATTCATTTTATTTGCTTTTCCTTGACATTGCCCTGTATAATACAGGCTGAATGTAAACTAAAGAGAAATGTCGATAATAACAGGAATAGAGTATTTCTATCAAAATATTTTAGACAGCATAGCATAGTGACCACAGTGTGTATCATGTGCATCCCTATCCTTGTTTGAAGTAAAGTAACTTCTTAATAACAAAATTTTGAACAAGATTAATTTATATTGTTGATGCTCTTTTGTGGTTTCCCCCCACATAACTAATCTTCAAGGTATTAGAAAGAAAAAAACGAAAATACTTCCTTGAAAATCTAGTTCAAAATCTGAAATCCTTCTGTAGATTCCCTGTTTAAGAATCTCTGTCCTAGACTATTCTGTTTTTTGTTTTTGTTTTTGTTTTTGTTTTTGTTTTCTGTTGGGATGGGAAACTCTGTTTCTTTTGTTTTTGTTTTTGTTTTTGTTTTTTTTTTTTCTGTTGGGATGGGAAACTCTGTTTTCTTTCTCATTTTTGCTGGTTCCTCCCCATTTTTACTGGCTCTTCCCAAAGGAGAAAAAAGCCTTCAACCTGGTGGGTCAGAGACCAGGACATTTATTAGATCGCATTTTACTGGTGAGAGGGGTCACTGTGTGTTACAGGATAGTGTCCGCACACAGAGCACCCTGGTGATGCTGTTTTAATCCCCTGAGAGAAGCTCCCCGAGGCAGGGAGAGTCTGGCCACCGGCACAGATCTGACAAGTACTTTCTGTTCCCAAACCACCACCTGTGGCTGAGTGGTTAAGTCTGACAGGAGGATGTTCTTTTCCACTGGGAGAGCTGAGAGCTGTAGATTATGGGGAGGAAGAAGGAAGCAGAAGGTTCTGCTTCAGCTCATAGGCTGGAGCTATATTTTTCACTGATGCTTTTTCTAGGGAGCCCTGTTTGGAGGAGGGGGTACCAAGCCCTTGAGCTATTCATGAATTGATACTTCTGTCCCATTCCATTTGGTACTGTTTTTATGTACATGGTTTCTTGATCGACAGCCCCAGAGGGAAGAGGGTTAAATGAAAGAACTTGAGTATACGAATCAAAATAGTCTCTGTTATACTTCAAGGTTGGAATCAAATATTATTAAATACTTCTTTCTTTATAAAACTCTATCCATTCTTTTCTTTTAATTTTTACTTTCATCTTTCCAGTTCAGGCTCTTATCCTACATACTTTGATTATCACAATTGTTTTAAAAGCTCACTCACTTCCATAAAGTCTGTATAATGTACATAGCATACAGTGTTCTCTAAAAATATTCAGATATTGAGCAATAATATTAAACACAAAACATAAGGGATATAAGAATTTCTGCTAGAACTAACTCTAAAGTAGTTTATAAATCAAAGTCGTAAAAATGTTTTAGAGTCATGTCAGAACAGTTCAAAATAAAAACAAAGTACATGTTTATATGAGGCCACAAAATCAGGAAAATGTCCAGAAAATTATTTACCTAATATTTCCCTATCAAGTTTACTTTGTCCAGTCTCCTTTTCAAAGACAGATTACCACCAAAATTACAGAAGACAGATGGTTGCCTCTATTTTTAAAAAGTTCTAGAGTCGATAATTTCACAAGCTCCTTTGGTAGTCTGTTTCAGTATTTAATCACTCTTACACTCAAGACGTTCTTCCTTATGTCTAATATATGATGTCTAAATAATGAAATACACTGAGTGGAATAGGGAGGATAATTTTAACTCTCACAGCTGCTAGAACTAGAGACCTAAACAATTTTTCAATGAGACACATGGTTCAATTATACTCTATATGGGGTTGACATCTCCATCCCTGACCTCTCACCCTCTTTATTAGTCTATAATTCTTACCTTCCACAGGATATTGTCTACTGAATATCTTACAGACATTTGGAAATTAAACTAATCAAAGTAGACTCATTTCACTTCTTAAAAATGCAATTTCCTTGAATTTGTAGTTCTAGGGTCTACTTTTTCTTCTAAATTTAGTTTTCTTCCTTTCTTTTCTATTATTAACACAAAATTCAGCAAACTACCACATCTTTATTAATTATACCATAGTATTTCTCAAAGCAACTTCATCCTCACAGTTTTAGTTAAGGATCTAGGGATTTCGTTCCTGAAGTCTTTAGGTACTAGCTGGTATCTCTACTCTTCCTAGTACCTGTGGTGACTTTCTCAGCATAGGACTTGAGATAAAAATGACAACATTCTGAACAAAGACCATTTATTACCCCTGCTCTCTGTTGTCATCTTTCCTCCAGCCAGGGGTGTCTCCTAAGTAGCTATGTTCAAGTATAAATTTTTATTCTTAAGCTCCTTGTAGGTATCAGGGACCATTTCAAAAGGATTTAGAGATGGTTAAATGTTAGGATATACAGCTTAAGGAGCATACCTTCTTGGGGTATGTGAACTTCACATATGTTTGCTCTGAGGAAAGGGATTGCCTTTTTGAGGGTTGAGTTCACATTACAACCCAGTTCTTTTTTTTAGGAAAGTAACGAAAGGCAGCTCCCCGTTTCCTGCTGCCTGCAAATGAGAGGCCATAGGGCAACTTGGCTTCTCATCTAAAAACCATATGCCTCCCCTAGAAGCTCTCTGCTTTCCTATCACCCAGTTATACCATTACTAACTTTCCCGGAACCCCTATCCCAAAGTGTTTTTTTCTTCCCTTCATAATCGACATATCCAGTTCTTCCTTGTGTCTCAAAACTGCCCAGAACAGCCAGTTAGCCCAGTCATTCTAAGTCACTGCAGAAGACTCAAAAGTGATTCCTCCCAACTTTCCCTCGAACACAAAGTTTTAAATACTTATAATAAGACAAAGATAAAGAGAAGGTGCCCATCACTGAGCACAGTGCCTAGAACTTAATCATGATGGTTGAATTTGGTAAACTGGTAGGGGGTTATTTTCTCTCAGCTATGGGAACAGGAGAGGGCATAGGAGTATAGAGAGACTTTAGAGAAAAAAAAAAGAGTGAATTTGATGTTAATTATATTGATCTAGAAATCTTTTATTAAGTGTAAAGGTGTGGTTTGCTGGGTGAGCAGGATGGAGGTGGGACAGAAAAAAATAACCTATATCACCAGAGAGCAGTGGGGAGCTAGTTTCCATTTATCTTAGTAAATGCACATGAGAATAAGAGAAGTGTACGGGTTGAGTTCATTAATGTGTTACAGAGCAATAACAGTCTAACATATCATCTTGTTAAGATGCCTAAGAAATATCTTTTAAAAAAATAATACTTTTGTTTCTTTTTGTTTGTTTATTAAGGAAACTCCAGACTTGGCCTTGAATTTGAACAGAGACAATTCCAGGGTGATCCCCATTTTCCTGATTTACATTAGCGTATTGCCTAATCACATTTGCACCATACTGTATCTCTCTTGTTCTCCTTTGATTTATTGTCTAGTTTAGTCCTCACAACCATTATGTGAAGTAGATATTATTAGTTCTTTATCACAGATGAGAACATTGCCATAATCATTATTAGAAGGAATCTGGGGACTTCCTCAGTCTCTGAATGTATCCTTTTTAATGTTAAAGGATCTTCTACAGTGTTTTGTGATTGGGCACTTACCATAGGTATTTGCCGATTAGAGAAATCTTTTAAAAATGCATTCATCTTCATGGATGATATGACAACTTTAAACTTTGACAGGGGAGTGAGTGCAAG
>NW_006439192.1:17218329-17275556 GCF_000325575.1 Pteropus alecto | reverse complement strand
CGCATAGTTCAAAGCAAAGGAAAGACTGCTTTTCAGTTTCATTTGATAAGTTCTACATGGGAGCCGTAATGATTAAGGCAAAAGCTGGAAGCCAACATTTTCCTGAATTCTAATTTTGGCTAAGCCCCCGACTCCCTGGGAGACATGAAGCTAGTCACTTAGCCTCTCTGGGCTTCTGCCAATGCAGTGGTAAAACTGGAACAAAGATAGAACCTCATCAAAAAACAAAAACAAAAACAGACAAGCAAAAAACAAAACTAAGCCAGGTTTCCTCTTGTACAAACTAGTAGGAAAAAAAAGTACATGGAAAAAGCGGGCTATGTAAAAGAAGTGAAATAAAGGTTCATAATGGGCTAAGAGTTGTTTATAGCAGGCAAACACATGGTCCTGTTGACAATAAATACTTGATTAAAAGAATCCTAGGCATTCGATTGTAATGGGCCCACTTGCTATTTAGTTTTCCAGGGATAATGACTTTTGTTCTGCGCTACATTATTTTGTCCAGTTTAAATAAAAATTTTAAAAAGAAAAGAAATGAAAATACAGGACCGAGTGCCCTTTTGCCTTGCTGGAGGGAGAGTACGATGCTACATAGTCTCATTTTTTAGTGTATCATCACTTTTAAAATAGAGTTTTCTCCCTACATTTAAATTAACCTTCAACTCCCAGTAGTTCAATGAATTTTTCTTACTGGTCTTTGTGATCCCTTTCTCCTAAATATTTTTCCTGATAGATGAATATACAAACAACGTCAAAAGCTTCAGGCTGTGATTTACAAATAAGAACAACAATAAGAGATAATGCAAACTAGAATTACATTCAGAGACTGCATTTATTTTCTCTGCATACTTAATGTAGTCTCTTATTGTCAAAAACTGTCAATAATAATGGTTCAATTTTAAAAATTTATTTCATCCATGAATCAGATACAAGGTACTTTGTCTTCTAAATCAATATTTTTTAAAAAATAAAATATGTATATATTTTTTAAAAAGTTCTGCACTTTTCCTATGCAAAAGGTAGTTAATAATCAAATCATATATAATGGAGATCCTTGTTTGGTAAATAATTGGATAATTGAAAGGAGGAGGAATTTTTAGTCACTGAATTTGTTTTATATCACTCTCTTAATTTATATGAGAATTCATGCTCCTTTGCTTTAAAGCATCCTTATAGATTAATTAAATCTAATAACAATGTGAAAAGCAACCTAAGTTTTATGTCCTTCCTCTGTGCTGCTAAATATAAAGCCAGCTAATTCAAAGAAAAAAAGTACATCAGTCACATATGTTTGTGCATACTGCTGTCATTACTAATGAAAAAGTGACCTGTAATTGTAACTTTAAAATTATTTTTAAATTTCAGTAAATTTTAAAAACATATAAAAATTTTAGAAATTGTAATTTATGAAAGAATTTCATTTTAACACTATGTGACTAATTTTATTACAGAAAGAAGTATTTGAATACTCCTGGGGCAGGACTCAAATAGATTTCCCTCATTTAGAGTTAGGACTGAAACAGAAATTTTTTCTGCATTAACTTAAAATATTTGTTTAAGTAGTCGGATATTTTAAAGGAGAAGAAAATTCTAAACACTGATGGTATTTAGTTTATGTCATTCCCTTCATTTCAATGCAAGATGATTCATACAGCTGTAAAATGGAAATAATAATAATACTTAAAATAACACTACTGTTGACATTAAAAAGGGTTAGTTGAGGCTAGGAGGTACTTCACCACTCCATAATCACTCAGTCATTCCTACTCCTGCCCCACTATTTGATATAAATAACTGCTCTCCCTAAGTAGCTTTGGTGTGGCATATTCAAATTTTCATTTCTCAACCACACAGTGATAAAAATATTAAAATAATTATGATATGACAAAAGCACTGCCATAAGGACTGAGCATTGGTATTGGGACTAAGAAATGAAAAAGGAGCTTAGTAAAGGCCAATCTTGACAGCAACGTTGGAAGACAAAAATGTAGCAATATAATATAGACTTCTTCAGAAGTTATACATGAAGTTATATCTGAAGCAGGGGTTTATACCTCTTCAGAAAACCTGAAGCATTCTGGTTTTATTATTGCAGGGTTTGAGCCTCTGAAGAAAAAGAGTCACTATTCCCACTCCCCCTCCCTTCCTTATTTTTGCAGGATCCTTCAGTTTATATGTTAGGTGCTAGAACCTCTCTCTGGCTTTTCTAGTAAAATATTGCCAATAATTCTTTCAACAAGTATTTATTGAATGTGTATTAAAGTGTCAGTGCTATTGCAATGTGCTTGGTTCTGGAGAAACATTGAAGGGCAAAAAAATGTGCTTCCTGCCTACAAGGAGCTTAGAATATTGGGGGTATAGAACTTAATCAGATAAATCTTTATAAACTTATAACTGCTTGAAAGGGGCTATGAAAGTATGTAATGAGGGCAAATGGTCTAGGCCCAGGGGACAGCAAAAGCTTCCTAAAGGGAATGGTTTTGAGTTGAAAATAAGAACAAAATCTGTTTCTGAAATCTGTATTAAATCTATATTAGTGGTAATAAGATATTATTAAAAGATAATTACGTGGAAAGAATTACATGACATTAGGAGTTTGTGTGTGTCAGAATATTTTGAAAGGACAGACAGAGTCAATGATAGGGTATGATTGAATTTCTGAAATAGGTAGGTAAAATAGTAAATGTGTATAAAACAAAATAATGGGCAAATTACCAAACCTTAATTTCTTCATTAGTATAATTTCATTTATCTCAAAAAGCCATTTGAGGTTAAATTATGTATATAAAATACCTATCACAGTAACTAGTAGGTGCTCATTTTTAATCTAAAGTATTATTTTCGAGAGCAAATTAAATGCACAATGCACAGCCACATGGCTACCTATAACTAGAGTGAACATAAAATTTACTATCCGGATCTCAGGACACTTTTGAGCATGAATGTCCCAGGATGGGAAGTATAAACTGAAAAGTGTGGTCACTCTATCTATATTTTACTGTCTAGCAGAGATGATGTTGAAAAGCAATCAGCAAAAATTTCACTTGGCACACGCAACTTCCCTGAAACCATACTTTATAATAGGGCCTGGAGAACTCTGCCTGGAATATTCTGATATAATACAACTATGATAACATGGATCATTTAAAAATATATGGATATGAGAAGAGAGATCTCATGGCTAGTACTGTTTTCCATTTATTACAAAAGTAATACCTGCACAAAGTTAAAAAATAACACTACAGAAGGGTATAAAACAAAAAGTAAAAATCTCCCACCTCTTCAATCCCATGGCCCAGGGGTAACTACCCACTGCTATTTCTTGAATATCCATCAAGTGTGTGTGCATGCGCGCATGTGTGTGTAGGTCTATTTATATAGTAGTCAATGCTAAATAAGTCATAACATTGTTCATGTCTCTTGGGAAATCATATTGTTAGTATGAATAGTTATCGTTGAGGACATATAACTTTCCTCAAAGGTGAATTAACAAAATATTTCTTACTTTAAGATCTATGACTGCACAAAAAGCTGCCAGTTTCCCTTTTCAGAATCTGAAGGCTGTGGATACCAGTCGGGGGAGAAAGAATCCCTGCGCAGTCCAGTTCAGTGACCCTGGGCCGCTCCTCTCAGTTCCCTTCTCACCACTGACAGCAAAGGAGTTGTTTCACTCCTCTGACCATGGGGTACTCTTTTTGTGATTGGAAGTCACACCAATGCTGTCTTGATTAACCCAGTTCACCTGTGCCTGCATGAACTCTAGCTCATTTTATTGAAGTGGATCAATATCAGGCCACCGGGATTCATTCCAGAGACAGAGTAGGAGACTATGAGCTAGCTCTCGTTCACAAACAAATCACAAACGAGTTTTTCCCCCTCTCCGCTCCCTTTTCTTTTTTCTAAATGCAAAGCATGTACAACAGCTGTGAATATGAGAGACAGGCCAGTGCCCTGTGCAAAGAGAAACAGTCACCAGTACTTGAAAACATTATGGTGCCTGCCATCATGAGCTTGTGAAACCAGGCACAATGAATACATTTAGTCATTAACAACTTTATTTCAAAAGCAAACATATGTGCTTGCAATATGAGCCTGTGCTCATTGAGAATTAATTGCTTGATAAAAGTAAATTTAAGACAGAGCATGATTTGCGAGTGGCAAACCCTATGGAAGAAGTTCACAACAGAAAAAATAGGTGGAGTATTTTTTCATGGACCCTACTAAGGAACCGATTATTTGTTTTCTTAATTTTTTAATAAATTCAGTAGTATTTTGAGAATTTGAGAAAGAACAAGTCTGGTTTGCTATCATGTTTCTTATAAAAGACTGCTAAATACAAGATAGTAGGAGAAGTAAGGTATTTGAAGAACCAACTGAGGCTTTTCTTACTGGTCGCTCCTAATTCCTCTCTTACTTTCCTGGGGCTACACTTTCCTTTCTCTGACATGTATACTATTTCTCCTATTTGCCTTGAGCTGAAAAGCATGGGCAGAAAGGTTAGTATGTTCTAGATTTTCAAGAATATCCATCAAGTGTGTGTGCATGCACGCGTGTGTGTGTAGGTCTATTTATAACTACACTTTCCTTTCTCTGACATGTATACTATTTCTCCTATTTGCCTTGTGCTGAAAAGCATGGGCAGAAATGTTAGTATGTCCCCGGTTGTATGCTCTGGATTTTCAAGCAAAACAATAATATAAGGCAACTTGGCTACTTGGATAGTTCTTCCTGTTTTATGTAACTAAATACACTTTCTGTCCTCTGATGGATAATATGGCAAAGCCTCTTCATTCCTTGACTCTGAGAAATTCTGAAAGTGCAGGGACCGCCAGATTCAGTGAGAATCTAGAGTTTATTAAGAAGAGGTATCAAGTGTGGATTATTTCCTGCCTGGATGAATTCTGAGCCAGATTTATTCTTTATTCTGGCACGGCACGGGGCAAATGATAAAAGCAAAGTGTGCCGCACTCTTTCTCTCCCTCTTTCTCTCTCCGCCTTCTTCCCTCTTTTATTATCCTAAGATTCTCTCCTTCCAGGGAGTCCTGAATTTCCACCTTTACTCCTTCTCTCCCCTAGGGAAAATAATCTGAGAATTTTAACCAGAGTCAGGAGCTGGGGGCCCTCATACTCCTATTTTAGCTATTGCTAAGGGTTGTCTTATTTTCAAAACATTATTTATTTTTGAGAGCCCTCTGTGAAAGAAGTAATACTTTACACAGAAACTCTCTCCTCTCTAACGTTTGTGTGAAGTTTGTATGTGTGTGTGTGTGTGTGTACTTGGTCCTCTACAGATGGGTTTGGTGACAGTGAGTGGAAGAATACTCGCTGTGTGGTGAGCCTATAAAAAGGGAGCAGCCACCCCTGTGTTCTCCCTCTAAGCTTATGGGTATTTATACTGACAACTTCTTCATCATGCTGGAAAGGCCCTCAGTCATGGGAATGTTTGTGAGCAACTTTAGCTTAATCCAGGTGGGCAGGACAGTGAATAGAAAACAAGAAAACTCTTCCATTTGACAGACCTAGGCTCTTCCTCATGGTGGTGACCTACAGGAAAAAGCAACTTGGAAAATCTGGTGTAGGAATTCCCCTCAGCCTCAAACATTTCTTAAATCTGAAAGCTACTATTATTGTGACCATCTGTGTTTCTAGAAAAAGATGCCGAATTAAAGGTTATTGCAAAGATCTGAACATAATTTATGTATCAAAATTCAAAGTGACCAATTTGGTGTATTTAGAAAGATTCACTGAAAACCTCATATCTTATCATAGTTTCTCTAAAAGTTAAGAAGAAATACGTTCAATCTTCCCAGCTTATTGTCTGTCTACTTAACTCCACAAAGGATAATATCTATAGATAAAAGTTGGAAGTATTTGGAAATATTATACAAAATTTTCTCAGAAGGAATAACATATTGAAGAATATTCTGAGAAAAACTAGAATGTCAACCCTGGGATTTCTGTAATTCGAAAATTTAAATGAGATATTTTGAAAATAAGCTTATGGCTGCAGTGTAGGAAATAGATTGGAAAGGGGTAAGAACCCATGTGGTGGGAATATCTTGGAGGCTCCTGGTATATGAACTCTGATTCCAGGTAGGGAACCTGTGCTGCATGGGTGAGAGTGGGAATGCTCAGCCTCTCACTGCTGATGATCCCTTTCCTTACCCCAGGCAGCAAGTGAGAAGGTTCTTGACTTGGACTTGGCAAGAATTAGCTTCTTCTTGGGCCATCTATGTGGAATAAATGACAACAAAGAACCAGGGACATAGAAAGCAGATGATCAGTAAATATAGACAAAGACAGGAGAATCTGATTCTTTCTATTAATAATAATATCCTCAATACTATCTTATGTGTGCAGAGACTCCCTCATGGTTTACATGTGTTATAGGATGAATAGTATCCTCCCCAAATCTATATATTAAAGTCCAAATCCCAGGTATCTTAGAATATGACTCTATTTGGTGATAGTGTCTTTAAAGAGGTACTTAAGGTAATCATCAAGGATATAAAAATTAAAACCACAATAAGATACCACCTGTCAAAATGGCTATCATCAAAAAATAAAAAAAAATAGAATTAAAAAATGGCACCAGGCAAGATGGTGCAGTGGGTAAATCTGTGCTTGCCTCCTCTCATGACTATATCAAAATTACAACTAAACTACAGAAAAGCCATCATTGAAAATCACCTGAAGTCTAGCTGAAAAGAAGTCCTACAACTAAAGACATGCAGAAGAAGCCATGTCTACACTAGTTGGAGGTGTGTGTGGTAGTTAAAAATCGAGAGAGATAACTTAGCTTGGGAGGTCCCCCTGGAGAAGCAAGGGGTCCCAGCCCCATACCAGGCTCCCTAGCCCAGGTTCCAGGAAGAGACGTCCCCACAGCTTCTGGCTGAGAAAATCAGTGGATTGTGGCTGAATGAGATAAAAGGAAACTGAAATTCCAACCATTCTTCTTAAAGGGCCCACGCACAAACTTACTGACAGACTCACTCACTCTAAGATCCAGTGCTGGGGCACCAGTTCAAAAGGTGCCAGGGACCTATGAACTGAATTGTCTGGCTTCAGGGCAAGGGTTGGAAGGGCACCTTTCTCTCAGACAGAAGTGCTGGCAGAAGCCATTTTTCCTCTATTGAGCCCTCTCCAATCTCAACCTTCATGCAGGTGGATTTGAATCTCCATTAACCTCTCTAACATTGTTCACTCTACCCTGGTGATTCCCTGAGAACCTGCCCCACCCAACTTGTGGGCCCACTCAAGCCATTCCAGGTGGCTTTTCCATACAAACAGCCTGTCTTGAGTCATGAGACGGACTTTCCTAAAATTCCTCAAATGTTCACAACCCTAAACAAGTAGTGTTTGGTGTCGGCATGCCCTGTACCATTTGCTAAGCAGTCCCAAGCCCAGCACCAGTGGCAGTCAGCCTCAGTGAGCAGCTTAGCCTCTCGCAGACACCTCCAAGCACATCGCAAATGGCAACCATTTGCAGATCACTTTGTAGCTCATACCAAGTGACTCCAAGTAGGACACAGGCAGCAGCTGACCTTGGCCTGTAACAGAGCCCCTCCCAAGAGGCTTCAGAACCAACACATCTGGTGCCTAGCTTCAGACCGCATCTGAGTATCATTCAACCACCTCCATAAGCGACACAGCCAAAGGGCAGACTCTCTAGGCACCAGAGCCCCACTACAGGCAACTCTACTCTGTAGGCTCAGCCCCTGTACAACAGCTCCTCTGTTATAATCATGGTCAGTCCTCACAACCAATCAGACTGAGGGTTATTCCTCCCATCAATGGGAAAACAGAAACCAAAGCTCAATTACAACTGAAGGGCACACACAACCCCCATGAAGAACACACCAGGAGCATCCAGCTCAGGTGACAAGGGAGACTGTACCACTGGGCCCCACAGGATACCTATTACATAGGCCACTCTATTAAGACCGGGAGACATAGCAGCCCTACCTAATTCATAGAAACAAATACAGGGAGGCAGCCAAAATGAGGAGACAAAGAAACATGTCCCAAATGAAAGAATAGAACAAAGCTCCAGAAAAAGAACTAAACAAAATAGAGATAAGCAAACTACCAGTTGTAGAGTTCAGAACACTGGTTATAAGGATGCTCAATGATCTCAATGAACACCAACAAAGAGATAGACAATATAAAAATGAACATAAAAAACATAGAAAAGAACCAGTCAGAAGTGAAGGATAACTGAAATGAAGAATACATTAGAGAGAATCAATAGCAAGTTAGATGAAGCAGAGAATTGAATCAGCGATTTCAAAGGCAAGGTAGCAGAAAACACCCAATCAGAACAACAACAAGAAAATAAGAATAAAAAAAATAAGGATAGTTTAAGGGACCTCTGGAACAACATCGAACATACTAACATTTGCATCATAAGGGTACCAGGAGGAGAAGATAGAGAGCAAGAAGTTGAAAACCTATTTGAAGAAATAGTGCCAGAAACTTTCCTAACTTGGTGAAAGAAATAGCCTAGGAAGCACAGAGAGTCTCAAACAAGATGAACTCAAAGAGGCTCACACCAAGACACATCGTAATTCAAATGCCAAAGGTCAAAGGCAAAGGGAGAATTTTAAAAGCAGCAAGAGAAAAGCTATACTTATATCAGACATAATAAACATTAAAACAAAGGCTATAGCAAGAGACAAAGAAGGACCCAGTGATCCTATTTTGGGGTATTTATTTGAAGTAACCCAAAAGACTGCTTTGAAGGGACATGTGTTTACTGCAGTATTATTTACAATAGCCAAGATATGGAGACAACTAGTGTTTCCATCAATGAGTAAGTGTATAAAAAGGAAGTGGCACATATATACAATGGAATATTGCTCAGCCATAAAAAGAAAAAAAAAACAGAATGAAATCTTGCCATCTGCAACAACATGGATGGACCTAGAGGGTATTGTGCTAAGTGGAGTATGTTAGGCAAAGAAAGACAAATGTCATAGGATTTCACTTATATGTGGAATATAGAGAACTAGAATAATGGACAAGCGAAACAGAAACAAGCTCATAGATACAGAGAGCATTTTAATGATTGCCAGATTTGGGGGTGGGGTTAGGGGTAACGGTGAAGTGAGGAGGGGATTGACCTAGAGGGTATTGTGCTAAGTGGAGTATGTTAGGCAAAGAAAGACAAATGTCATAGGATTTCACTTATATGTGGAATATAGAGAACTAGAATAATGGACAAGCGAAACAGAAACAAGCTCATAGATACAGAGAGCATTTTAATGATTGCCAGATTTGGGGGTGGGGTTAGGGGTAAGGGTGAAGTGAGGAGAGGATTGAAAGGTACAAATTGGTCCTTACAAAACAGTCATGGCGATGTAAAATATAACGTGGGAATATAGTCAGTAGTATTTTAATAAACATGTATGATGTCAGATGGGTCCTGGATTTATTGGGGTGATCGCTTTGTAAATTATATAAATGTCTAAATGCTGAGTTGTACACCTGAAATTAATATAATATTGTACATCAACTGGGTATTTATTAGTAACAAACAAAAACACTAATTTAAAAAGGTATGTGTACCCCTATGTTCACTGCAGCATTATTTATGATAGTCAAGATATGGAAGCAACCTAGGTGTCCATTGATAGATGAATGATAAAGAAAATGTGGTACAATGGAATAGTACTCAGAAATAAAAAAGAATAAATTCTTGTCATTTGCAACAACATAAATGGACCTAGAGGGTATTATGCTAAGTAAATAATCATATAGAGAAAGGCAAATACAGATTTCACTTATATGTAAAATCTAAAGAAAAAATAAATAAATAAACAAACAAAACAAAAGAGAAACAAGCCCATAGATACAGAGAACGAGCTGATGGTTTCCAAAGGTGAGGTGAGTGGAGGGATGGGTGAAAAACAAAAAAGAAAAAAAAGTTAATTAAGGTAAAACAAGATCTTATGGGTGAGTCCTAATCTAACATGACTGACATCCTTATAAGAGGAGAGTAAGACAGAGACAATACAGACACAGGCACAACCATATGAGGACACAGAGAGAAGGTGGTTATCTAAAAGACAAGAAAAGAGGCCGCAGAAGTAGGCTTCTGACACTTTGATCTTGGAATTCTAGCCTACAGAACTGTAAGATCATAAAATTCTGTTTTTTAAGCCACCCAGTCTGAGGTATTTTGTTACAGCAGCCCTAGCAAACTAATACAACATGTATTAAGTAGTCCACAGTGCAATCCTTTGATGTAGAAGCTGTGATTATCCACTTTATAGATGCATAAGGGATGAGTAACTTGTGAAGGTCACATCTGTGGTAAGTGGCAGAGTGTAGTCTGGGTGTTGACAGGCTGGCCCCAAGGGCTATGCCCTTTTGCCCTGTGGGGAAGTGCCTCTTGGAGGCTGACTGAGACCAGGCAGGATAACCACTGACTCACATCAGAGGAACCAGATCTTTGATACTCCTCCTCTCTCTCTCGCTAAGTTTTGGGCTGGAAGCTGCTCCTTTTGCTGTCAGTTAGGCCTAAGGATGGTTCTCTCAAGGAGGCAAGTGAACTGCTTAGCAAAGAAATCTAATCAGAGGGTTTTGACCTTAGGGAGAAGCTGTGCAGACTTCAAGGTAAAGCTGGACTTCCACATTAGGCCCAGAGGGAAGAAGACAAAAGAAGAGGCATGTAGCACAAAGTAAAATATACCAAAGGACTCTATCCTGAGAAAGGCCCTCCTTATTTTAGCTGTTGACAGGGTCCCTGGCCATCTTGCTTGCTCCCTGTCTATTTCCCCAACACAGAAGCCTGATGGTTCATGGAACTGACAGACCCAAACTGTCAAGAACCCCATTCCACCTCTCTGTGTGCAGGCTTGTGGGAGAAATAGACCTTGAACCTACAGAGAACTCCAGACTATTTTATTCATTAACAGCCATGAAAGAACAATGAAAGGTTGTCAGACTCTTGAGAAAACCTGAAAGGATAGAATATTAAAAAAAGAAAAAAAAAACAACAAAAAACAACTTTCCTTAGAGAAAACAGATGTTTCTGAGAACCAAAGAGACATGGAAAAAAAATAATAATAATAGAATTCTTAAACAAATTCTAAAGGAGAGTATATTCATTAAAAATAGATCAAATTGCCATAAAAAAGGAGTTACGTAGGAAGATCTCTTGAATATTATAAAGATGGTCACACTCCCACCAAGATGGACAATGTGTATAATAAAATACATTGTTAATGACTTTGTTGGTGATCCTGAAGACAAAGCTGAGGTATGGTCATCCTCTCTAATCTATAGGGGCTACATTTCAAAACCCTAGTGGATGCCTGAAACCACTGATACTGCTAAACCCTATATATTCTATGTGTTTTCCTATACATACATATTTATAAAAAAGTGTAATTTATAAATTCAATTCTAAAGTAATAATAACATTCTAAATTGTCGAAAAACCAAATCTGAAGTAGAATCCTCTGGAAACCTTAGTATATTGAAATCTCCATAATTAGTTACCTAATCTCTAAATTCTGTTGCAACTAGACATTTAATCTAGTAATTTACATTTTCCATACATTTTCACTGTTATAAAATGAAAGTTTTTATTTAAATTATGGCTAGGTTCTCTCTCTCTAATTCGAAGTTCTTATGAATTCTACATAATGATGCTATATTTAAAAACACAATAATTCTAACTTTTATAAAGGGGAGCAATTCTTTTTATTGCTGTGGTGGTGTCTCCTCGTATCTTTTCAGGTGGAGTTTGTTTACTATGATCTTTATTGAACTTATTTACTTCTGAATCAACCATCATATTCGAATAAATGAAAGAACATTTATATGGAGGTTAAGATATTGTTTTTTTATAGCCAAGACCTCAAAAATGTCACTGGGCAGGAACTTTAAAATAATTTTTTCTCAACTGAACAGAAACATTAAAGCAGGTAGCAGAGATAGCTGTGGAATCACTGATCATGTATTTCACAATATTAAATCTTTGGGGACTTTCAATTTTATTAATGGCCTCTTTTCTGAGTTCTCAATTTCTGTAGGATTTACGAATACATCTCTGAGTTTCTCAGTGTGCAAACTATACTCATATGATATCATGAAAGATTTTCTCCTGCTTCTGAAAGAACAGTTCTTCAAATTCCACCAATTTGAGATATTTGGTACAGGTTCATTCTGAAGCTTATAGTTGTACCAGGAATGGGACTTGCTTAGCAAGTAGAAGGCGTGAATAAGAGTAAATTTTAATGCTTGTCTACTTTTAAAAAAGGAAATAAAGCACTGACCATGTATTTTTTTCAAATTAAATTATTTTCCAACATAAGCTGAGTCTGTTACTAGATTCAAATTTTGGCAGTAAATTCTTTATTCTTTATGCCTTAAGGCAGAGGAGAGAGAAAAAGAGAGGCGGGGAAAGAAAAATTTCTGCTAGGTGGCATTTAATTAGCTTTGGTTCGATACCTTAAATGTTCATTTTTACATTTCACACTTTCACCAATTTATATCTTATTAGCAAGAATTTACAGTTTTATATAATTATTAGCACATAATTTTATATTAGAATAAAACAATAATGATTAGTCATCTGGCTATATAAATTAGATAAAGATTCTTAATTTTTTTTAAGAAAAAGTTTTTTAAGGGGTATATGGGTTCTATTAGACAATCACATTTTTATAAAATTATTTTATTTTCCTGAATATAGACACACTTTGCTTTATAAACTACGTTTTATTATATTTTATATACTTTCTTATTTTTTAATATGTTCCCCCAAAGAAAAAAAAGCAGCAATATATTAAAAAAAAAAAGAACAATGAAAAAACTCATATTCTGTTGGAATTTTTTCCCTGAGCCACTGTTGGAAGTACTGAAAATCTCTACAGGTTACTTCTCATGAGACTCTCAGCCTATTTGTTTAGTACTTTTGTTTTTAGGAAAGTTTTACTCAAGCATTCAAAATTTAGGAAATGCTAAACTGCAACTCTAAAGCTGATGGAAGTTTCAAAGTAGAAAATGTGTGTAAACATGTTAAATTTCATAGTTCATCAGAATGATGGTTTGTCTTGTCTATGGTTAGAGAACTCTTGCAGCATCTCTACGGATAAAATGTAAACTTTGTTATAGCCGTAAAAGTGCCTGCTTCTTATTTGAGCCAATACATACTGTGAAGACTCATATCATGGTCATCAAATATGTTTGTATATTCCTTTCTTCTTTCTTTCTCCAGAAGAAAAAGAAAGATATCAATAATATGTATAACAAAAAACTAGTTACTTAGAATATTACAGGGAACAGATTATTGTTCATTTTATTATTTTAATTACTATTCAAGAATAAAGAGTTCTATTCACTGACAGTCAATAACAAAAATAATTCCAAAATTAAAATAATTTAAAAATTCAATAGCATTTAATGAATGCCATCTATGTGCTATTCACTGACTCAGTAATGGTTTACCCAGTGTATACATACATTTCCTCTTCACTCCCTTCCCTTTCTGCATTTTTTCCTCCAGCTTTCTTAAATTCCAAGGCCACAATGAAAATGCACCACTCAGAAATCTTGCTGTGGCGAACAAAATTGACCAGCACTGACTGAGTCCACCCCTTTTAGTGCATGAGCCCCTAAATTCCAAGGACATTCTCAGTCAGCATGTCAGGGATGCTAATGTAGGCCCATGCTGAGCAGCTCGGGCTAAGGTCCTCTCTCAGTCTGACCACCAGAGATGCACTGTAAAGTAAGGCACTTTTTATGCAGTGCTTCTGCCTACCCCCTCTACTTCACAGGGACAGAACTTCATGGCCATCTGAAGGCTGTCCCCCGCCTTCTTTGGCTCCATATTCTTTTGCCTTCACAGGTGTTCCACCCAGTATATCTCTTGCAGATCTAATCCTGTCATGGGTGTCTGCGTCAGGGAGGGACCCAACTCACACCAACCCTTTTTGGCATCTGCTTATGAATCTTGCTAGTCTTCTCTGCTTTGCCTACCACTGTGTACCAGATCTGATCTTTTTTTTTTTTCTTTTTTTACTCGGGTTCTGTTTTCCAACTCCTTCTTATCTGTATGCACCATCTAATTATACCATGTCTCTCTTTCTTATTTAGGTCTGTTATTGTCTGTATATTCTCAAATATCCTGAATGTCTGAAACTGTAGCTGACATATAGTAGGTGCTCAAAAAAGTATTTATTCAATAATTGAATTTCAGTTCTGAGAAAGACCGAAAAATAGTTCTGGAGTGTGATTCTTTTCTGATAATGTAGATGCAGCTGCTCTTATTGTTCCTGACATCTAGTGGTAGGATGAGAAACTATCTTGAGACCCAAAGAAATATCATTGGTTGGCTAAAGTCCAAACAATAGAAAATATCAAAAGATCTACTCTTCAGGGCATGTAAAACTTTTATAGAGTTAGCCCATCTTTTTATACTTAATAGTTTATGTATTCATCAGTGAAAACTCCAGTAAATTCTACCATATAAGATAGGAAAGGGTGAGAAAAAGTAATGAACCCCAGCTGGGTAAAGGAGTTAGCGAGCAGGCTAAATCTTACTATCACAGAGAGTGTCTACAATCTTGATATCCTATTCCAATCACCAATGGAAATAAAAACATATACACTAAAACACACACAAAAAAAATTTCATTAAGGTGCAGTGTAGCAGCGACAGAACTTAGAATATGGATAATGAGCCAGGTTTTAATTCCTACATTCACATTGGCCAAATTTGAACTCAACAAGAATCTTAAACAAGCACCTGGTGAACTATTTTCACACCACTTTCTCACCTTGGAGGAACAGACAGCAAAATGAGAAAGAACTGGGCAGCAGGAAAAACTCACTTTTATTACTTTTCTCCCTTCTATTACTGCATTCAACAAATACATTTAAGTGCCAAATACGTTCCATGAGCCTTTCCAGGCTCTTTCATCAAGGAATGAAAGAGGTGACACTCCCTGCCCTTAGGGAGCCGATCTCTCATTCCTCTTATCCTCCAAAGGGCTACAACTCTACAAATTCCTTAGCATGACACATGCTGTTTGTGTAACAGGGGACAAAGCCTGCTATTGGGAATGGTAAGGTCTGTGATGGCTTGGAAAGGAGCAGGGGAATAGGGATCTGCTTTCCTATAAGGGACACTTTATTAAGCCAGCTACTCCAAAAGATTGAATAAAGTATGAGATTTTCTGTGAGGACTCTATTGCTTGGGATATAGGTCAGAAAATGAAAATTTTAGAGAGGTGGAAAAGTCCTTAAGTGTCAGAATTCCCTAAGGACTTAGTTTAGGTTGGGGAGTGTCACACTGGCCCTGAGATAGCAAGAGGAGGCATAAGGAGCCTCGAGGCCCCGGATGACAAATGTGAAACCAGTACTAGGCATACTAATAATGATCATCCCTAACCCCTTCATGTGCATAAAACATATACCTTGAAACCTATTAATTGCAAAAAGGATGAGAAAGAAAGATTGCAGGTGCTTGACAATTCCTTTACTCAAATTGTAAGGACTGCAATGAATTTTTTAGTTTCTGAGGTGGTGGTGGTGGTGGTGGTGGTGGTGTGTGTGTGTGTGTGTGTATTTATATTTTTTCCCTTTTCTCTCTTGGAGAATAAATATCTGTTTCTGATAAGGAAGTTGACAGAGGTGCCATGGGCTTCGTTGGCAGACAGATGTAGATATAAGCTCCACCACCTTGAAATTTTATGAACTTGGACAAGTTTTTTCACATTTCTGATCCTCAGTCTCCTTATTTGCAAAGTAAATAAAAATAGTACCTAGCTAAATTCAATATTACATGCGGAAATACCTGGTATATAACACACACCCAGAACACATTTTTTTTTTTATTTTAGTCTATGGGTTATTGACTTCTAGTTCATAAAGATGCACTGTGACTTTCCCGCGTAGGTAGGTAGACAAACCTTCTTAAAGAGGTGCCATTAGAGAAACATTAGATGTCTTACTATCTTTTTGTTTTGTACTAAGATCACAATTTTCATTTTTAAATCACTTTCATTGTTTAGGAAAACTTGTATTACTTTTTCACAAGGTTATTCGATGATGTCTACCTAATGTGGTGATTAAATAACTTATATTATTGTTAATCAGGTTCCTCCTTTTTGCTAAAAATATCTAAATCAATATATAATTTCTATATTTGCAAGAGAAGCATAACAGAATACATGCCAGTATATTTTTGAAAAGTTGTTTTATAAAATTTAAATGGAATTTTTAGACTGTACTAAGGGCATAAAGCTTATAGCACACTGATTTTTACCACACATTTTTTAAAGGTGATGAAGTAAAGACGCCCTTCTAGTTAGAGCCCAACCCGCCCCCTGGGACTCATATTACCTCAATTGAAAAATCACTGATCAGAGAAAGGTGTCTAAAGTGGGGTCCTCTGCAATAGCCCTTCGCATCCCAATCCCCTACCCCAACATCCAGTTTTCCTTTCAGAGGATAGAATGGCTCACTCTCAGCCCAGGTAAGTTTGGGAATGCCAGAATGGAGACTTTCTATTGGAGCCTTGGGGGACATCATCTTTACAGAGTGTTCCTTGTATCAGTTGACATGGGAACGATTTTAGGGCCAGTGGTTTCCTCAGACAGTCTCACCAAATTTCCCATGGACCTAAAATAGTATGATGGGGCAACCTAATTTTTCTATGGTTTTGACAAAGGCCCAGAGATTAGCTAAAAGAGAGCTGGCTGACATAAAGGGGTCTTTTAGTCAAGGAGAGGTGACACGGTGTCGGTGTGGTATGGACATGTGGTTGGGGAGCCAGATGTAAAGGCAGACATTTCAGAGAAGAATAACAACAACTGAGAACCAGACGAGACTGTGTAAACCACAGCTGGAAACTGCGTGGACAGTTATCAGATGAGAACCAGATGTCCAATTTCAATGCTAAGATCCCACATAAGCTCGCCAGCACTTGATGCTGCTCCGGGAAGGATAGAGAAGAGAGATATCTCAAACTGATGGTATTATAACCTAAAATTGAGTACTTGGAATTGACTTAATAAAAATCTCCTTAATCGGGTGGAATACAGGTCCAGGATAGAGATTCGATTTAGTAATAGAAAAAGAGTTATTTTTTTCAAACATGTATTTAGAGGACATGAAGTTCATTGGCAAATGTACACTTCACTTCCCAAAATTTCTCCTGCATTTCTCACGTCAGTATTTTGCAAATAATGTTTTGTGAAACACTATTTCTGTGACATATTAATAGATGTTTTAGAGAAAGCATAACTTTGTCCGGTTAATTTCAGGGAAGGGCTGCAAAAACATATTAAAATTCCGAAACTTCTTTCAAAAAGAAAATCTTTAAATTTTTCTTTTAGCTAATATTTCCCCAAATCATTTTAACACAACATATTTTTTTATTTGCCAAACATCAATAAACATCTTGGAAGAAACTAGTGTTCTTCAGAAAAGTTTGTCAATGCAATTCTGCCTGTAGTAACATATAATTTGCATCCTTGTCTCTTCAATTCAAAACAGTGTGTTAGAGTTGATTTTTGTCTAATTTTAAATTAACTGCTTCAGCAAGCATTTTGTGGTCTCCTACTATGTGCAACACAACTATAGCATTTTAGAACTTCTCTGAGCATAATACCTGCCATATAATAACCATGTGGGAAAAATTTATTCTCTAAACATGTTTCTTTTTATAGTGCCTGAGTTGAAATATATACATGCAGCTTCAATCAGTAATAGTAGACTGAAATTAGGCATAACGTCCCGGACTAATGGAGAAAAGAGAATGAGTCCTAGATACCCATATACTACTGCAGTTTGCCCCCCAAGGAAGATCATGGGACAGTTTTAAGAAGAAATAGCAGTATGCAAGATAGAGAATCATTTGACTAATAACAAAAACTTCACTTTGGAAAAAGTGCTATAATGTGAATTGTTATAAACTGACATATTCACAAATAAATAAGCAAACTGAAATATTAACTTGCTATCTACACTTGTGTTAATATCTGAGGATTTGAAGGTCCTTGGATAAAAGGATATTGTACTGGATGAGGCATATACAGATGAATTCCACTGATAGCTCCTTCAGTGAGAGAACAGTTTGATCAAAAAGCCACAAAGCTGCCCACTGAGATATTACAGAGAAAAAAGTGGAGATTCATTAATACTTTAAAGGTGAACCTTCCTAATGCTGATGACTTGCACAGCATGAGATTCTGGCTTATGTAAATGGATTCCTTCATTAAGGATACAAAAATATTTTGCAAATTATGGGAGGTTAGAGATAGAGATTGACTGAGTTTACCTATGAACTCTTTCATTAACATTCTACACTTTCATACCACAGATTGACCTAACCACTGAGAAGGACATAGTAGAGAACAATGATGTTTTTATTGAGATTCTTATTCATGCAGGATGCTGGGTGATTGTCATACATGCATTGTTTAATGAAAAACTTGTAAATAGATTTGTTAGTCTCATTTTATAGTTGAGCCTGCTAGACATGAGATACATCACCTGGTGTTTCAAATCATGGTCCTGAAATTGAGTGCACGTGGATTTCATTCCATGCTGTTACTTGTTTAATAGCTCTGTGACTTTAAGCAAGTCTCTCAACTTCTCTATGCTTCATTACGCTCAGTCCTTAAATAGGGGAAAAAAATAATGCCTACTTTGTAAGTTAGTTGTGAAATTAGTAAGCCTTGAATATGTGTCATTAATATTAATAATGAATGCTTTTTAGTCCATTCTGAACTATTTTGTACATTGTAAAGTTATAATATACAAAACTTATGTGGTTTCAATTACTATGAGAAAACATCAGTATGACAGAAGTTACAGGAAGTAAATAGATATTGTCAGTCTCATATTGTTTCAGTTTTGTTGTGATATAATTAGCATGCAACATTATATTAGTTTTAGGTGTACAGCATAATGATTTGATATGTGTACATATTACAAAATGATTACCACAATAGGTTTAGTTAATATCAACTCACATAGTTACAATTTTTTTTCCTTGTGATGACAACTTTTAAAATCTACTCCCTTAGTAACTTTCAAATACAACATAGTATTGTTAATCATAGTCACCATGCAGTACTGTTGGTTGCATTTTATATTTAAGTGTAGTAGACATGAAATATATCACGTGGCGTTGAAGAGCTTGGGTTAAATCTTGAATATAAATAAAACGGCATTTCAAATAATGAGAGAATTTGCCGCTGTTAAATTATACTGGAAAGGTGATTTTAAGCATTGAATAAAAATGAATTTACACCTTTAGCTCAAATGTTAGGTTGAAATCAATTCAAGATGGATGAGACCAATAATTGGCTCCAAGTTCTGTATTCCCCTAACCTTCCTTTGCCAAGGTAAAGATTATCTTTCCAAGTGTTATCAGTTGAATTATAAAGCCCTCAAATTCATATGCTGAAGTCCTAACCTCTAGTACCTCAGAATGCAACCTTATTTGGAAACAGGGTTTTTATAGAAGTTATTAAGTTAAAATGAGTTCATTAGAGTGAGCTCTAATCCAATATGACTGGTGTCCTTATACAAAGCGGAAATTGGGGCAGAGACATGCACACAGGGAGAACATCTTGTAAATAAAGACGGAAGTCATGTTGATACTTCTACAAGCCAAAGAATGCCAGAGATTGCCTTGGAACAAATTATTATTCCTTACAGCCCTTGGAAGGAACCAACCCCACTACCACCTTGATCTCAGACTTCTAGCATCCAAAATTGTAAGACAATAAATTTGTGTCGTTGAAGCCACCATTCTGCGGTACTCTGTTATGGCAGCCTTAGCAAAATAGTCCCAGCCAAAATAACAGAAACAAAGGTATTGTGTATAACTTTCGAATGTCTTTATAAAAAAATAAAATAAAATAAGCAGATTGAAAAGTAGCTGTGCTACTGGTGAGCCAGCTTTGATTATGTGGATAAGAGAAAAAAATTGAAATGGAGAAACAACATGATGGAAAATACATAGGTCCCTGGAAGACTGCATATACCAAATTATTTACTTGTTTTTTAGACCACTGGCCTACATCTAGAATATTATGTGAGAAAAAATTAATTTTTATAACGCTTGTTTAATGGTATTTTGGGTGCTCGTTTTTATACCAGTGTATTCTATTCCCTTGCTAATGCATTAGATTAAAAAAAAGTGTGAAAATAAAATGAAAAAAAATAAAAGTTAGTGTTTCTCTGACTGTATGTCTATATAATTTTAAGGTCGAAAATCTATCGATAGGAAGAACTTTTAGACATAAAAACAAAGTAAAAGACCTTATAAGGTATGGTTTCTATATTTGATTATAGAGAAATTTAGATGTTCTGTATATCAAAGCAAAGAAACTGGTTAAGTAACAAAACTAGGGAAAATATTTTAAATATATGATAGACAAATGTCAGTGTATACATAATATGAAGTACTCCTAATCAACAAAAAATAACAAATACATTTTACATACTCATATCGGTGTTATTAATAATATCAAAAATTAGAAATAAAAAGTACAATGTAGGTTTTACAAGTTGGTTATACATAAAATGCCTAAGTGAATTACAGCATATTTATAGGATATATAATTCATGTTTTTTAAAAATCGAACGCCATTGAGAATGTTTGTGATGTTCTACTAAGTGAAGTGGCAATTTATAGAGTAATAATGGTTATCTCTGCTAGTGACATTATTGTCTTCAATATTTTTGCTCTTTTTTTTTCATGTTCAAATTTTGTGATTAGGAAAAAAAACCTCTAACCCCTCACTCAAAAGAATGCTATAGCCACTCCAATTTCAATTTTTAGATCGCATTCAAGAAAATTTTTGATTCGTTCAGCATGCAGCTAAAATTCTCTTTGAACTATACATTTACAAATCACATAAAAACCTATTTAAATTTTTAATAAGGGATAAAATTTATTAATTTATGGAAAATCATAGCCTTTCTCCTCCCTCCCTTGATAATGTTCATACTACACCTTCGAGCAATGCTCTGTTCTCTTTTGTCCTTTGACCTTCAATCTCAGTAGAAAAAGAACTGGCATCCATGTGGGTGCTCCTGAGCAAAGCAGTCAGTGTGGAAAAGGCATTGCCTTTCCCATGGGCTATCAGGGCACCTTCACTCTGTGGAATGGATTCTCATACAATAAAATATTCTAAATCTGATAACAAAGTTAGGCAAATCTGTTGTGCTGCGGATATGGAAAAGTTGCACTTCGCATGTTACACAGCAAAAAAAGGTAAAACATAATACGTCCTCTGTGTCCTCATTTGCATAAAAAGATGTGTGTGGCAGACACACATATGTACACATACAAGCTGGGAAAGGGAATTGGAGGCTGGTACATGGATGAAGAAGCAGTAATTTTCACTGTATATCCTTCTACGGTGCCTGAATATCCCCCATGTGTATAAATAACTTTAAAACTGAACATAAATAAAACAAAGCAAACAACACAATACCCATTTTAAAAGAACAATAGGCTATATCCTTGTTATCCTTAAAAATAAGAACATTTAAAAATTATATTCATGTTTTAAGATTCAAAACTTTGAAGTCAATTAAATTAGGAGACATAATATTTCTTTCCTACTTTCAGCAAGCGAGAGAACATGTGGTTATTAAATGCCTACTCTATGTGATACTAGGTTCCCTGTCTACAAGAAACTCACTGTCCAGTGGGAGAGATGGGCATGTGCATAAATATTTCAAATGCAAAGATACTTTAAAAATAATAGAGAATTGTATGAGGTAGAATGTAGGCACAGAGGAGATAGTGAATATCACTGTATGAGTTAGAGATAGATTAACCAAGAGTTGACAGAGCTGCATCTTGAAAATGTAATGAAAGATTAGCTGGTAGACTATTGAGAAGGGGCTCCCGGGTAGAGAAAACAGCAAGTGTAAATGCTCAGAGGCATGAAACAGAATGACATGGGTCTAGAGTTGTCATTTAGGAATCAACATCAACATAGTCATATAATGTTAAATATATTATTAACAATAGCTATCATTTAATGAACACAGTATATGACAGACACTGTTCTAAGTATTTTACATGGTATTAACTTATTCCGTCTTCACAATAATAAAGGTGATTGTTATCACAATTTTTTGAATGAAGAAATGAAGACTAGAAGAACTTTAATTATATCATCCAGAGTCACAAAAATAGTAATTGGTAGAGTTAGTATTTGAACCTACGTTTTCTGAATCTGGAAACTTTTAATTACTACTCTGTTCTGCCACCTGGGGAAATCTCACAGGAAAAAACAATACATAATTTAAAATAGTCCAGAAAACAGATTAGATCAGTTTGCCATTCTGGATTGCTGGATTACTTAAGAGCATAACATTTTTTCCTAGTCTCAGAATTAAATCACTGAATATGTAGTAGATTATTAGAAAGAATCAGAAGAAACAAATTTTAAATCCTCATGTTTTCCCCTTCATTATTATTGAAAAATTACTGCAATTATTCTTTATGAAGCACTTTGCTTATCCATACTCATTGGATTGTGGATCATTTCTTTAATATGAAAAGCTAATCATATACTTAAAGTAAGGCCTCTGAAATATCAATGATAGACGGTAAATAGAGGTTGGATGTGCCATCTACCAGAAAGCTCTAGTAACCAGCACAATATTTTACGGTAAAATAATAATCAGGATTCTGAATTACATCCCTGAGGTTTTGAGGTTCCCCACATACTTTTGAAATTATCAAACTAAGCCATAGTTAGAATATTTTTGCATAAATTGGATTTCATTGTATTTTAATTCCTTGAAAATTGTCTATGTATGCAGGTATTTATTAACCATAAAATGTGATGGACCCAAATATCTTCTGCCTGACCCACACCACATTGTAGTCGGCTATATAGATCTGCTCTCCTATGTGTTTGGAGAATTACCAGGTGTTTCCATGGTCTTTGCAGAAAACCGACTGTTGATAAATGTTATATCCTTGCAACCTAGGCATTGCTGCCACCACTAATGATCTAATGGGGTCCTCCAAGGTACACCTATTATATCCTAAATGCATCCATTTAGACTGACAGAAAACTATCTGCTTAGATTATAAAATGGTTTATGAACGAGAGTATTCATAAGCAATTGGCTAATAGTTTAGAATCTTGTATCGAATAGTTCATATACTAATTTATTACCCAAGTCATAATCCAAATTCATATCATAGCAGAACTGTGGATGAACTGTTTATTCATGTTCAGGAATCAGTGGTGGTTTTACAAGCCTCTTGGAATTTACTATTGAACTCAGCTGTGGAGTGATCAGAGCTTTGACAGGACATCATACTCTGTAAGTTCAAATCTATATTTTTGTCCGCAAGATCGAGTGTGTTGACAAATTTTTGGCATAGAACTTCTATATTCTGTGTCAAGTGAGACTTTTGTCTGATGCTTTTACAAAGTACTTGTGGAATTGATCTCCTATATAGATTTTCCTGGACTTTCTCAATAGTACTTGGGCATCAAAAATCAAATCCCTTCACTGTCTCTGGAGGATCACATCTCTCAGTTGCTTTGGAAACCATTAAACAGAACAAATCCACAATCTCATTTGAAGGATACTGGTGACGTTAGCAATCGCTGAGGGAATACACAAACCACCATGTAAGCTTCAATAGACGCTGAAATTTCCTTCACTCTCTTACAATGTCTTTACTTCTACAAATCCAGTAGGAATTTTCATTTTAATTTTAGTTGCCAAATTTTAATTTTAATCTAAATATTTATAGAGATGTGTATTTTGACCAACACATTCAATTTTTATAGAGTAACTTCAAAAATTTTTAATTACTTAAAACATTCTAACGTATTTTCAGTATGTAGTTTCTCTTACATTTAAGCACAGTCTTATAGATAAAAGCTGAAAAGGGGCCTACTACTTTTAATTTAGTGGTATATGTAATGCAGCAACAAAGAAGAAATTGGTGTTAAGTGACGATGCAAGAGTTAGAGCCATCTTCTTCTGAATACTGATATTTTGGCCCATTGACTTTGTTTTCTAAACATGCAGTGGAAATAAAAAAAATAGAGTGACTCTTCTTCATTCTCATTTATTCATTAAGCAAATAATACTTTGTGCCTATGATGTTCCGTGCAAAACATGACAGTATTTTTTTCCCAATGTTATTCTTTTGGCCACATATATTTTAAATTTCTGCTAAGACAGTTAATGGGAAAAGAGTCCAGCATATGGAATTTTTAACACTAGAGTCAAATTTACAGAGCTGTAACTATGACCAGTAACAAGAATTTTTACATCAAGGCTGCAAGGGGAAAAAGTAATATTATATAAAATCAAAGCATTTTGGAGAGCTTTTACAGGGTAAAAAGGTTACATTTTCTCATTATACTGAATTCGGTATACTATGCACTTGAGATGGTGCAAGTTATAAAGTCTGAACTTAAAAAATGAAGACAATGCAAAATTTCAAAGAAGAACAAATGAAAAATGTTATGAAGTCTCATGGTAATGACCCATTGAGAAAAGAATAACAGATTAATTTTATCAAAAATGCATCAACACGTCAAGATAAATAATCCATGAGAATAAAGTAAAGAATGAGGTGAGGATGGAAAAACAAAGAAAGCAGCAGATGTATTTACACTGGCTATCTTCATATACTAAGTGATGCATATTAAAAATCAGTTGTGACGGAAAAGTGTCCAGGGTATACAATTTAATAAAAATAACATGTCTTGAAACAATTTTAAAAAGCTTGATTCTTAACATCTAGTTTCTTAACTCACTGTTAGAACAATACACATATGTTTGTATTTGTTAATGTTAATTAAAGTTTACAAATTAATGTCAAATCTTTATTAAGTTACAGTGTAAAGTTGACTTACTAAACATTATTCAATTCGAAGATATATCACGAATTAGAATCTACTCAACAGCTGTTCAGTAAGCCATCAGACATGAAATTTCACGTCAATACCACACGTCAACCTCTTACAATATAAAGAAAATATTCTGTCACGTACTAAAGATATATGCAAGGATAAAAGACATGGAAAGTTCTATAATTTTAAGAAAGAAAATACAAAATAAGTTTATAAAATATTCTTTGGTTATTATCAGTCAAGCTATTGGTGGTGTTAATTATAATGTCTACAGACTCAGAGCCAATAGAAAACATGGTAAGAACATACATATTCGGAATGAATCATTCCTATGGTTACAGTAAACACATGAAAACTTGAATATGCTTTCTGACCTAAATATTTTTAAAATTTGTCTGTCAATATACCTTAAGGTCTGTAAGAGCATAGCAGACACTTGCTAGTTAATTATTCACTAAAATCCATGGCTTTTCCCTAGTCATACTGCCAAACTATTTTTATTCTCTCTTGCAGTTAGGTGTGGTCTTATAACTGAGTTTTGGCCAATTGTATGTGGGCAGAATTGATGGAGATTGGTTCCTGATCTCTTCTAGCCTAATCTTCCACATTCTTTTCATTCAATGTCTGGCCAAATGCACAGGCTACAGAGAAGAATTCCAAGCACTTAGATGGTAGGGGACAGAGAATGGACTCCTCTGCGATGGACAACGACCAGAATTTGAACTAATCTGTGTTATGTTTGGTCATTGATGTTAAGGATGTTTGTTACAAAGTTGGCTTAACTTGATTAATACACAAAGAAAAGCCCAAGTTGGAAGTAGAAGTCGCTTTTTATGTGAAACTAAATAAACTAACTTGCTTACATTGAATAATTTTATTTGTTTTGTCAATTAAATATAGTTGCTTGTTGACTTATTTAAAGTTGATTTCAAATTTCTATAGGCCAATTATACCTTAAATAAACCAATCATAGAAATTAGAAGGTTGAAATAGAATCTTAAGAGTACTTTCTGTCTACTTAGAATGAGAAGCAACCAAGTTTTAGTGGCTCAGATAATATATTCGAGAATGAGACAGAGCTTAGTTAGTATCCCAGCTCGAGCAATAAACAATTATGTGACCTTGCACTGATTTCTGAATCTCTAAAATCCTAAATAATAGTACCTACTCCATAATTATGAGGATTAAATGTGGCAATATATTTGAAGTACTTGGTCGGTCTGTCACATAAGAATCATTCAAGAAATGTTAGTGCTTATTACTGTTATTACTGATAGAAGCTAATATGTTAGAAAAAGTTCATATTTAAAAAGTATTCTATCACGGAAAGTGATAAAAATATACTGGTTAGATTCTGTTTTAGCAATTTTCAATGATGATATTTAATCTGGCTAAGGTAAACAACAAATGCGGTTCTGACTCAAAGTAAATTGATTTTATAATAGATATGATACAGGGATATCAGCCCTTAGAGCTAGATTAGCCATTTAGGTTTTTTTTTTCTTAAAGAAAACTTGCTTCCATATAGGTTAATACTTCAAAGTGACTGTTCAACAGGTTGTTAACTTCAATAAGAATGTTTTTCCACTCTAAAAGTCTGAGATTCATTATTGCGGATCAAGCCTTCTCAACTCACTGAGACGCTGTTTTTCAAAACAATTTCGAGAAGGCTAGATTAATAAAGGATTTAAAGTATTCCCTGAGAGAAATTGAAAGTATACAATGGAAACAGACAGAATGTCTGGTTCAGTATTATAGTCATACAATAATTTTTTAAATGCTAGGGAGACTATTTCCTAGGTTCAAGATGGGCTGCATTCTCCTGGATCTTCTCTTTTTCTTTCATCATAAGAAACAACGTTATAATCATTCTTCTCATCATCAAACTATTAGTATGCATATAATTGTTCATGGCAATGTAACAAATTTATTGAAGAAGCTCAACTAAATTACAAGCAGGAAGCAAGATTATTCTTTCTCAGCTTTCCCCAGCACCCTTATTTTGTCCGTTTTATTTCTCTCTACATGACTGACATACCAGGCAGTCCGCCATAGCTTTTCAGGCAACCCTTATATGATACAATTCCAGATTATAGTGATTTAAGTTTTACCCTAGTCTAATAATTACATAAGTCCCAATCTTTACCAATTTAAAGCTTATACCTTTCCTTATCTTGGGCTGGGTTCAGGCTCAGTTTTTCTGCCATACTGTACAAGTTACCCCTTTCTCCTCCTTCTCTCCCAAAGACAAAATCATTACTGTTTCAAGTTTGTACATAGTCGAAGCAGTATGAGAGTGGAAAGGTGAAAAAGGAAGTAAGGTCAATAGCTGAAGGCAAGTGACGGGGAGGCAGAAAGAGATGGAAGAGGGTATGGTATCAAACAGTCATCTAAGAGAGGGATGTGCACGATGTGACTGCTGGGCAGCACCGAGAGCCCACTTGAACAGAGAAGTCATGAATTTAAGGCCAGTGAGCAGGATTATGTGTTTTTGTCCAAATTAATTTAGTTTTCCTTTCACTATTTACTTAACAAGGTGTCCCCAGAAATTATAAGCTCCATGAGGACAAGGACAATATCTTATATTATTCACCATTGAATTACCAGAGCATCGTACCCTGCCTAGACATAATTTCTTCTTGTATACATATCTGATGACTGAAATAGTAATGAAGAGCTTAAATATGCTCTCAAAGTCTCTAAATCTTTAGGACCTAGGATCTAGAAACCAGGCTAGTTGTCTCAAGGCCACCCATTCAAAATATGTCTCTTCTAAGATGAAAGGAACAATATAACTCTGAACTAAAAGGTTCAAGCCCTAAATCAAATAAGTCTCAGTCAGGCAAAAATCAAGCATGCTTTACGTGGTGATATTTGTATTCATCAGGAAAAGAGAAGGTGGAAAGTGAGAAAGGGCACTCTCAACATATTCAGCCATATCCTGGATCACCAGAGCGGAAGTGTGTGTGTGTGTGCATGCACAAGGAAGTACACACACATATCTGTGCATATATATATATATGCACATGTGGATCTCCCTAAATTATAAAATCCAATGAACCAGCAAATTGGTTATAAATGAGCCAGTTTGGGGAAACCCATATTTGAATATGGAAATACTTACAGTACTGATTTTTCTCTCAGGAAGTGATTTTGCTGCCTTTGCCTTTCCCTATCCTACAATTTATCTCTCTTAATCTCTTCTACAGTAAATCTTTCTATTTTCAACTATCAAGAAAAACATAATAATAAAGTCCATTTTTTTCCCCCAGTGACTAAGAAGGCAGAAAACATACAATGCTAAAGCTACAGCCTGTTATATGGCATGTTCTCAAAATAATAACTCATGGAAGCTTCTGGTTTATAGAAAATCATTACAAGCTCTGACAGGACTTTAGTGAGTGCTTTGAGAAAGCTCTGATGGGAGGAACTAATGATGACTCTGAATGAAGAATTAGAGCTTTTGAATTCATGAGTAAATCAGCTTTCTATTGTGCCATTATTTTCAAAACAATAAAGAAAGAGATATTGAAAGGATACTGCTAACAATAATGACACAAGAAATGCTTACAAGATGATGTGCCATCATATATTTTAATCTGTTCTCCTCAATACAGTTAATCATGTCATTCTCAACTAGGGAACAATTAAGTGTAGTTTTCTGTCAAAGAACAAGTCTACCAATTTCGCTATTTGAAAGATCTACTATGACTCGTCATAAGCGTTTTCGAGTAAATTTAAAAAATTCTTATCTTCTTTATTTGCTAGAATATATTTGCTATTATCTGGTATTTAACAAAAGAAATAAAATTACTCTTTATATATTTGAGATATGTTTTACATTTCTTTACATTCGAGCGGAAGTTTTGTCCTTCTCTCTGTCTCTCTCTCTCTCTCTGTCTCTCTCTCTCTCTCTCTCTCTCTCTCACACACACACACACACACACACACACACCTGCACACATACATATGCACATACAAATAACTTACAGCCTAAGCATTTGAAGCAAGAATCAGCATCTAGAATATTAAAAATAACTATTACTTTATAATATTTGCTGGAAATACAATGAACAAAAACATATATTAACAGCCTAGTTTGCAAAAAGAGGAAAAAA
This sequence comes from Pteropus alecto, assembly GCF_000325575.1. Taxonomy (NCBI): domain Eukaryota; kingdom Metazoa; phylum Chordata; class Mammalia; order Chiroptera; family Pteropodidae; genus Pteropus; species Pteropus alecto. Next base: position 17,246,557 of record NW_006439192.1, on the reverse strand, counting down.
CACCCCAGCAATTCCAGCTCAAGGGGAAGTTTAGACATTTACACTGAATTGTTGTATTCACCATTTCCGAGCACAGCGTATTGACTATTTAGGCCATCTCTTTTCAAATACTATTTGTGACAGCAATTGCCCTATATCACTGACAGAAGCTATTCTCCATGAAGTTTTCTGGAGTGATTGAGATAAAAATAAAAATGTTCTGATATTTCCCCCCAGGAAAGTGCCAGTGGTTTCTGAAGCTCAAATAAGCTTTAACTACATCCCACAGAGCAACACCTCATAGTGTATTATTAGTGTGAACAAAAGGGATCAAAACACATTTCCAGGAAGCCCTAAGTACCAGCCCATGCTCAGTATCAACATGTGAACATGCCACATGGAGTTCTCAGTTTTTGAGTACGCATCCACTGTAAATTTTATAACATTTATTTCAAGTAAGACCTTTATTAATTATAGCTACAAAACAAATGCTCCTTCTCAAGATGTGTTTTTACCCCTTTGGGAGTTTGTGTTAGGTTTTCAAGAAAGAGCAGAAATACATACAGGCTTACTCAATCCAGTGATAATTGAGTTGCAGTAACTCAATACCTACTTTTAAGAGTTTGTTCCTGCTTCTGTCAAGAGGGAATAGAAACATGCCACCATTACTGGCTTCCCAGAAAAAAAAAAAAGAAAATTTCTCATTCTTGTTTAGTAATCTCGTAAAATCAATCACAACTTTTCATATTATCAATAAAGAGAAAGTTACTCTGCTTATTACCTTATGACTCTAGGATTCTTAACAGCACTAGTCATTGGAAATGCTATTGGAATGAATCCACAGACTTACAGAAGAAGGAATATCGTGTGCAAAACTTAGCAATTATTAAATTATAGGTAGCTTATGATAGAGGATGGACTTTTGTGTCAGATAGATCTGAGTTGAAATCTTCCCACTACTTGTCACTATCCTTGCATGATATGGAGACTATTAGTCTCCTCAAGCCTTCATATATTGGTCTCTGGAATTGGGATAATATTGTTTAGAAAAATACTGAGCATATCTAATAACATATCAAAGGCTTGGATGTGCACGAGGCTGTCCTTAAATATCTGTTCTCTTCTTCATTCTGCAAACTTTATAGCATTAATGTATAATTTTAATATAAGTTTTTCAAGTCACTGTCCCATGTGCGTCCAATTTATATCAATGGATCACAGTGAGCATGCACTGGACATCAGCAGTAAGGAGTTTAGATGAAGTCAATAATTCATCATCATTCATTTACAGTCTTCAATAACAAAAACATAGTTGCAGAGTGTTTTTCGTATTTAGTGCTTTTGGCAGAGGATTTTCAATAATTTTCTTAGAGAGGATTCCAACCCAGAGATGTTGGAAGTTGATTTCCAATTTAATTCCCTCTTTGGTTGGAATCATTTATTATTATTACTATTATTATTAATTATTTTTGCTGCAGATAGGTGGTACTGGTTGTTTGTTATGATCCAATTAGAAAACTTAATAAACTAGGATTTAAATTCCTCAAAAGAAAAGCATTTAAATTCAGGAAATTAGTATTGTTATAATCCAAATCCCATGTCGAGGTGAAAAATAATTTCTTTTTTTTACTGTAGTCCTTCTATGGACTTTATGATAAGATATTTTGTGACTTCAGTTAAAACATACTGTCTCCCATACACTGTAACTCTTTTGTTTAGGTTGCCACATTTCTTAGTCAATTGAAAGTGTTACCTAACACTTTATTGGAAAACCAGAAGTGCAAAATGAACCCGAGCGCTCTTGTCACCATGGGAAATGCTGACGAGACACATTATATGCATTATATCTTTAAGTTGTTAAAAGAAAAAAAGTGTGTGACTTTTAAAAACCACATTTGGGTATTAGATGTACCAGAATCAGAGAAATTCAGTGCTTAAAATATATTTATAGAGTTTCTAATCCAGCTTCCTTAGTTTAGGGAGCACAGTTTTGAACACGACACCCCCTCCCCAGTTTTCAATCTAGGAGCTCAACCCTGACCTCTCCCAGTCAGAAGATCTCTAGTCTTCATTCTCTTTCTCTTATGGGTACAGGAAGAATAGCGCTTAGATATGAAGAGTGCAGAGGAGCCTGGGGGTTTAATTGTTCTTTGCCTAGACTTTCAAACCACAATAGCTGATATTTCAGATTGCCAGGCTTTTATGGAGTTCTGTGGACTTTACTGGCTTGCTTATTGTGTCCTCCTCTTTGGCACCTTAATTTTAATTTCCTCTGTTCTGATAAACAACTTACAACCTATTTGGTTTTCATCTTAAAACTATCCCTTATTGGTTGTTAGGCTTTCCTCTTACTCATGTAAATTTATACCTTTTTTGGGAATCTATAGGGATAATGGCTCAGGTATGTAGAGTCACCTTGAAAATTTATTTCTGACATTTTTCTGAGGGCAGATATTTCAAAATAATCCTATACATCATATTTAGATTTTCTTTCAGACACAAAAAAGGAGTGGGAAGAAAACTGTAGAAAGAGAATTTTTCTGAGATAATTTGGCAAGAGCCGAGTGCAATTAATCAAATATAAATTAGATATTTGGAATTTGAGGGCTACCATCAGACAATATCTCTCTACAAAAAGAATTTTTAAATGAAAAGATTTACCATTTATTAGGCATTTTGTGTGTGTGTGTTGGGCACTCTATTAGTGTTTAATATAAATGTGATCTTATGTAATGATCACAACAACTCAAAAGACAGCTCTTTGAACAACTCATTCGATACCATTACAGATAAATACAATTAGGCTTAAGGCAATTGGCAGTTTGAGCTCAAGCACATAAATGATAAACATAGAGTCAGAATAAAATCCCAGATCATTTCACCCTCAATGAATGTGCTCTTCCATTCTCCTACATTACTATTTTTGAAATAAAGCAAAACTAACTCACCAATGAGCAATCAGAAAAAAATGAACAAACAAACAAAAACAACAAAAAAAGAACCACATCTCTCCTTGTTAGTATTCTTAAGATAAACAAAGGAAGAGCACACAATTGAACATACCCTTGTTATTGTAATCTACTCAAATGAAGAATGGAAATTTAACACATTAGGCATAGCGCCTTGAACTAAGAAAGTGTTCTATATGGTAATGGGAAAGAAACAATAATTTGGAATAGGATTTCAAGAAAAGAATTGACAACACTTGGCGCATCAATAAGAGTGGCAAAGGGGAGGGAGGACTGACAGATGATTAAGAATTTGAGTCCAGATGGTTCAAAGAATATTGCTGCCACAAAGAATGTTTAGGAAAAATGCAATGAGAGGTGACAAGAGCAGCAGAATCCACTCCCACCCCACTCTCCCCCAAAATCCTGCTAGTAGGCAGGTTGAGTATAGTAAAAAAAAAAAAAAAAAAGTGTAGACTCTAACCTCCATGTATAAAGATCTAAACATGTTTAAGGTGACATTTCAGTAGAATAGCTTTTTATTTAAATAATCTTAAAGTATAAATGCCTTTGATATGACTCATGAGGATGTAATTTTTAATTGCGGCCTTGTAATTGTATTGTGTGCACAAATTTCTTAGATAATACAATACATTTTGGACTAATTGAAGGGTGTGTGGAAGGAAAATGAGGCTGCCCCAGTTTTATGAAGAGAGAGGACATGAGTAACCTGACAGGGAGATCTGAATGGACAAGCCTGGAGAATTTATTCCCACGTGCACTCTCCTGGTCTTAGGAGTAGACCTGCACTCAGAGCATAAGAACGCAAGAACTTTGCAGTGGCCACCAGGGAGAAAATGTCAGATAGGCAAACCATGGCAATAACAGACCATGCGTGAAGACTTCTTATGTGTACTCTGAAGATGAAGTGAAGAGAATTGTCCCATCATCATATTTATGCATGATGCATATGTGCATTTTTCTGAAGAATAATATTGCTTCTCAGTGGGTCTTTATGAAAAAGAATGGCTAAAATGAAAAATCACATAGAAACATATATTTATATTTTGTCTTCCAAATCGATACAATGAAAAAACAGCAGAATTAAGAAAATATAGGTAAAAAGTGATTTAAGAATATTATAAAATAGATTTATATACTTTGAAATTCTTTTTAATGTAAGTCACCTGTGAAGTAAAACTAATACAAATTTCTTTAATTTGAACAAAATTCAGTATATGCAGCATTCAGCAGGTTCTGAAAATAAAACAAAGCACAAAAAACTCTAAAAAAATGGATTTAGAATTCTAAAAAGCTCACAAGAACACTGCATTTTCTAAAATCTACTATTAGCCTCAAATTGAAATAGAAATATTAAGAATTTAATAAAATCTGGGGTAGATGATCCTTTAATCTCCTAATTAAGGACAAATAATTTAATTTTGCCTATCAGTTTCTCCTTAATGGAATCCTAACTTGAGATGCCTCATTTATCTGTCTTCTTTTTAAAGAAACACGATGGCTACATAATCACCGACTAGCGAAACCTGTCTCAAATGAGAAACCTTGTTAGGTAGACGACACATTGTTATAAAGAAGGTACATCTACATTAAAGTTTTACATATTTGTTTACTAGCAAAATAAGATGAGATAAACAGAATGTACAGCAGGGAATCTAGTATTAAACAAAATAAATCTCTCCTGACTAAAACCTAATAACTTTCTCCAAAAGCTCTCATAAATTATTAGCTTCGAAATCATTCAATGTGTCTGAAACATAGTGTGTGTCACTGATGTACTTGAAGTTCACCTAAGAAACTGTATCATCAAAATGTGCCGACAAAAACTGCCAGCAGCGATGCCACCTTGCAATCAATCACATATCTGTTTCAGAATTATAAAGTGTCTGAGAGCTATAATTTCATCTGCTTCTAGCTGCATATCATTTAAAACTTCATATTCTCATGGAGAAAGAAAAAGTGAAAACATTTGTCAGCTCAGTTCTCTCTTTATGAAGATCCACTGTTTTCACAGCACCTTCTGGCTCTCTCATTTCAATTAGTTTCAGATATCTTTCTTTCTTTCTTTCTTTCTTTTATGAACTATATGTTGTGGTACATAGTTTATGAACAAACACAGTAGTATAGTCAATTCTCAATTATCTGTCCGAATGGAAACCTATGGTGGTACTGATAATCCAGAATCATTTTATATTTGACTTTCAAATGTATTGTGTGAATTTTCCCTGGGAGGTTTACCTTCCTGCTAATGCTTTGCTAGAACTAATATTAAAATATGTTTGCATTCCTTGAAAGCATGCCAAGTGACAGCAGTGGGGAGCAACCCAGAAGTGGGTGGCAGGGATATATTAGGCTGAGATTAAACATTTCTATGAAGAATTGTCAATACGAGTCTTCCAATTGTGGGTAATTGAGAGTTGGTTACATAAGATATTAGTTATTATTTTTTAATATTGAAGGAAAAATATCACTTTGAAGTATTTTAATGCAAAAGACCATATTTTAAAATATTAAGTAAAAGTCAGTTTTCATTTTAGCTTAACTATTCAATATGAATCAGAAATTCATTTACTTTTAAAAGAAAAATATGAAATACTCTTGAAAGTGGTTTTTTATAGTTTACAAATCTGTTATTATAGAAGAGATATCTCTATATCACTTTTATCTTCATATGATGTTAAGGAATGGCTCACCATTTCTTATGTTTAATTATTAGTCAATTTCTTAAGTATTATTTGGTATTCCAGAATATCAGAATTAGAATTAAAGATAACTAATTTGTTCAATTTATTAAAAATAAACTATGCTCATTGACTATACCCCTTCCTCATTTCTGTTTTTACCATGCTTTTAAAAAAAATGTGTAAATATTCAGTTGAATGAATGGACTAATAGTCTCTCTTCCCATTCTAAAATTTAAATTTCAAGCAAATAAGATCATATTTGTCATTTACTATTTAAGCAGGATATATAACTATAATAAGTATTTCAAAATAGTATCATGTTCATTTATGTGTTAATATGCCTTTGGTTAAGAAAACAAGTATAGTTATAGTCATGGAAATATGGCTAAATTAGCACTTGTGCTTTATCTGCATAAAATTAAAGCACTAAAAACTATCTCAAGAAATAACTTCTCTATTTCTCCTGGGAACCATACATAAAAAACTGCGATGCCAATGCCTGTTTTATAAGTGATGCTTAGCTATGTATTGGATTTATAAGATCTGGCAGTAGGCAAGTTTGGGTCAGGCCTGACCTACAGCAGGTGGCTGGCTGCTGGCAGAGTTTAGTTGGGAAAAGGCAAATTGTAGCTTAGCATTTTCAAAGTCGAAAAAGCATAGTCCCAGGCAAACTGAGAGAGCTGGTCAGATTTCTCTCTGAATCAGAATCAGAACAGAATCAGAAAGAGTTTTGGGCTAAGAAATCAAATTCTTTGATAGTACTTTGAATGAAAAGCTGCTCAATTTCTAAATCCATCTCTTAAGGTCTTTTTGCTCTTCTCTCTCCTATTTCTGTGTCTTCTTGTCCTCCTCCTCCTCCTCATGTTTCCCCTCCCACTTCTCTGTGTTTGTTCAGAACCCCAGACTTATCTAGAAATTTCTGCACTCCTGATGTTTCAATATGCCCAACCTTAAGCAAGATGAAGGACAGGCTTTGAGTAGCTTCTAATAAAATAATTTCTGGACAAAATGTGGAGAGAGGAAGAAAAAAATAGAGAATGGGCATTTTTGAGACAGAAACTGGAAAAAATATTTTGGGTTTTAGCTCTCCAGGTATATCAAATATTACAGTTCCCTTGTTCAAATTTGATAGTAGGTAATTATCTGAAGTTTGTATTCACAGTCACTCAAATGGATTTGAGTGTAGTTGAGTATTAGCTGGGATGGAGGGAGAGGGAGGCTAGGCAATATATATATAATCTGTGGATGATCCAGTTTGACAGACAGGCATACATAGGGGATGGTGGCACCCTTGACGCACTTCAGTGACAAAAGACTTGATATTTTTGAATCATGGATTATACAAAATAACAGAGAGTTTCACTCCAACTCTAACATTGGGAGATGTTTGAGATTTCCTTTGAAAATAGAATATACTTTTAGCAAGAGATCAAGGGCTGGAGACCTTAGATATGCACTTAAATGAGTCAATTCTTCTGTTATTACTGGATTCAGTCATCTAAATCCAGTCAAACCCCGTTAATCTAAAATTTTCCAGATGAAATTAAAATGTAAGAGTTATTCTTTATTCCATCATTTAGTTTTAAATATATTCACCTCTCTCCAGCTATACTTCTGCTTTCCTAATCTAAGTTACAATCTCTTTCAGAGCAACTGCAATAACTTCTTAAGTGCTATCCTAACTTCCCCTACAACTAGTTCTTCACGAAGCTGCCTGCGTTCCTTCTCTAGTATGAACCAGGTTTACTACTCAAAACCTTTATCAGCTTCCCACTGTTGTCAGGATAAAACCCAAATGCTCAACTATGGCCTAAGCAACCCTGTATGTAAGATTTAGATGCTACTTCTGCAAGCTAATCTCAGACAATTATTTCTCTGACTCACTGCTCTCCAGATCAAGGGCGGGTGGGGGGAACTCTGGGTTTTTCTATTTGTTTTTCTCTCTGCCTTGATTGCTCTTCACACAGTTCTTTCTTTGGATATCTTATTCTCATACTTCAGGCCTCCACTCAAAGTTTCTTTCCATTTAATTTCCTTCATAGCGTCCATCATAATATGAAATGTTTTGTTGCTTTGCATTATTATTATTTGTTTTATAATACCAAAATTTAAGGGAAGGGTTTATAAGTCTTCTCTCAGCTCCTAGAAGAATGTTTGCCAAGTAGTTGGTACACACAAATGGTTGTTGCATAAATATATGAAAAGTGGCATCTTTGCAGGAGGACCCACATTTTAACACTAAATATCAAACTTCTAATTTATGAATCCAGGCAAATAGTCAATCTGAAATTGAGGCAAATAAGGAGTAGTTAGAAGATCTAGACTTTGAGGCAGAACTAGATGCCTAGAATTCTTTCTTATAATAAAGTTACCTTCAGCCAAAGTAATCCTTTAAAGCACCTATGTTGCATGGTGGAAGAAGGTGGGGTTCTGACTGTCTAGAGTAACTATGTTCTAACAATATACAATATATCCCTGTGGTTATTAACCCAGGCATTGGGAGTCCTGGAAAGAGGGTAGCTAAGACCAAGGAGGAACAGGTCAGGTGTGGGAGGTTTATCTTTGATATCTGACATTTTTTCTCTCTCTCATGTGCTGTAGCAAGTTCTTTGCTGAAGGATGCAGTGGGGTTAAATATTCTTAACAGAGGGGTTGGAAGTGCCAAACAGGGCACCAAAGCAGAATTCAATGTCTCATCATGGACTAAATCAATTAGAAATAAATAAAATCTCAAGAGCAGATTTCTTATTCTATTTGCATTTAGTGAATTTTGAGTAGCTACTCAATTGTTCTGGATTTTGAACTTTATACATTTTAAGTGTATTTCTTATAAGCATTATCAGATAAAAATTTTTAAATAAATATGTTTTAGAACAGTTTTAAATTTATAGAATTATTCAAGGTAGTATAGAGAATTCTTATATACTCCACATTTGGTTTCCCACATTATATGGTAAGCTTGCCACAATTAATGAACTAATTTTGGTACATTCCTATTAATTTAAGTCCATTAGATTTCTTCAGCTTTCCCTCATGTCATTTTTCTATTCTAGAATCTCATCTAGCACATCATATTACATTTAGTTACCATGTCCTCTTAGCTTTCTCTTAGCTGTGACAATTTCTCAGACATTTTTTTTTTCATTTTTGATGACTTTGACAACTTTTAGGAATACCAATCAGATGTTTTGCAGAATGCCTCTCAATGGGGATTTGTCTGTTAGTATTCTTATGACTAGACTGAGATCATGTGTTTTGCAGAGACCACAGAGGGAAAGGTGCCATTCTCATCATATATCAAGGTACATGCTATTAACAGGAATTATCACTGCTGATGTTAACTTAATTTGCCCAGCTTGAGGTAGGTTCGTTAGACATCTTTGCTGTAAAGCTAGTCTTTCTCTTTAGGAGGAAGTCTCTATCACAGCCTACATTTAAGACGTGGGACATTGTATCCCATCTCCTAGAAAGGGGTAACTACACAAATCAGTTAAAAATTTTCTCCACAGATTTGTCTCTTCTATTTATTTATTTCTTTACTTATTCATTTATCTATTTATTTATTTATTTATTTAATCACTTACTTACATTGATATGACTCGTGGATATTTATTTTATACTTTGGGTTGTAATCCAGTACAACTTTATTTTACTGGTTCATTTTGTTGCTCAAATTGTTCCAGCTTTGGTCTCTGGGAACTTTTCAGTTGGCTCCTATAGGCCTCTGAGATATCCGCATGATAGTGTTTTGTGTTTAGTATTTCTTTACTTTCTGAAACTATAAGATGCTCCAGGCTTATCTTGCATATTTTCTGTTCCAGTCCTAGAATCTGCCATTTGTTCAAAAAGCCCTGGTTACTTTTGTTTAAAAAAAAAAAAATGGTATTAGAAACCAAGACCTATGTGCTTGGTATTTCAAACAAGAAATTTGATAAATAATTTATAATATGCCCCAAAAGATATTTATGTAAATAAAAAATAAAAATCTACGTTCAACTATCATTTAAATGTTATCAATGTATTTCAGGCCAGCTATGGAAATAAAGATAATTTCATCACATACTATACAGCAACAAACCTATTTTCACTTTCGATATAGAAATCTAGAATGTGGAAAGAAATATTGTGACAAAAAATGAAGATAATTTTTTTTTTTGTCCATCTGTATAAATCAAACAACAATTATTTTCAGTCTTCTAAGACTTGGGACTTGTCTTTTGTTTCCACCTCAAATGAATAATAATAAAAGAAAGATTTACTGTCACTAATATGGGGTTTTCAATGGAATAAATATGTTAAGTTTTATTGAACGGAAATACTCATCTTTTTAAGAAGGGAAAATCTGATGTCCTTGTTTTGGCTCCTTATTATTTATAAAACAAGATATTCCTTTTCAAAATTAATTTTAAGAGTCATAACATCTCCTACCATCCATCATCTTGCTTTAAGATGGTAATTTACAAAATTTAATCGTATTAAGAAAAATGAATTTTAAATATTATATGTAATAATTTTTAGTAATTTAGATAGAGTTGGAGAACCTTTGGGTAATGAAACTTTATTTAAATTATGTAGGAAAATTCAGCTTCCTTAACATTTGCCCTTCGTTTTCATTTCCCCCAGTCAGTCGGTTCTTCCAATGGTGAAGAAAAACATTAAAAATAATCTGACCACATATTGCTGAGGATTCAGTGGTGAGAAAGTCACCTACATAGAACATAGCTACCTATGATTACTTACTGGGTATAGAAAATACAAAGGAAAGGATGCATTGGATTTTAGTCTAATTTTAGGACATTATGCAAGATTTATTCCCCTAAATAAGGTCAAACATAAAACATGTTCGTTACTACTCACTTTTTTCCTCCAATAATAGAATTAAAAAAGAAGATGGTTCGTTTTGTACAAGCTTAATAATTAAACAGCTAAATCAATTAGATTACACCTGTTATTGTGTTCATTCAGGATTTACTTGGCACAAGGACAATTATTTGGAATCAAGATTCAAGAATGACAAATGGTAAGAAAAGCTACTCCAAATTCTCCCCTGAAAAGAAAGGAAGAGAATAAACATTGGGATTGAGGGAGTGGGTGAGTTGGTGAGCACCGAGCACTAAAAGAGCCACAGTTCATGTAGTAAGTTTTCTGTTTTCTGTTTTAAATTCTACTTTAGCTTCAACACACACTATATATGCATATTCAGTTTTCTGACTCAGCTTAGATATTACATCATCTTGGAGGCCTTTATGGAGGCTAAGTCCTATAGGTGCTCTAGACACGAGCCCCAAAGTCCCCTGATGTTTTCCTTCACCCTTTCAAGTATTCTGCCAACACTCTAAGCTGTGATTGCCTTTCATTCCACCCCCATCTTCTTCTCCCCACCCTCGTTCGTTTACTATGAACTCCAATATTTATTTCATTCATCTTTGTATTCAAGTGCCTACTAGTGCATTGATTAGGTGGATGGTTGATTAAATACATGAATGGTTGAATGAAAGAATGAAAGATTCAAGCTTATTTGCCCCAAGCTTGATATCTGCCAGACACCAGTCATGAGAAAGTAGATGATTTAATCCAGTAATTAAAATAAAGAGGGTGAACAATTGGTTTCAAGTGCATTTTAACATTTCAAATATTATCTTTAATGATATATTTTCTTGCTTGTGTTCCTTCTCTTCTGTATCCTTGCCCAGTTCTTAGAAAATCCAGTAATTGTAAAAAAATCACTAGGTATATCAATGCCAAAGCCTCCTCTGCCAACTCCTTAAATATACAAAGATTATATTTCACATTCCCAAAGTAAAGCATGTTTTAAGTAGTTTTACATTAAGCATTTGTGTACAAAAATTTAATTATAAACTTGCTACTATTGGAAAATCAATGTAGACAAAGTCAGGGTTTTATATTAACTTTAGTTTTTGCATGACCATAAGTAGGAAGGCTGTGACATAGAGTGGTAGAAGAAAGATTTTTCTAAGCACCATCTCTTATTAGCTGTGTGACCATGGGGGAATCACTTAGCTTCTCTGGTCCTTTGTTTCTTAACCTTTAAAGTGAATATAATAACATCTACATCACACAGAGATTAGATATTATTAAATATTGTAGGTGAAGCTGCTAACATGGTGCTTGGAATATAAAATATGCTTCATGATTCTTAACCATTTCTTATCCCCTTTTCTCTTGGTGTACTTTGAAGTAAAAACATAATTTACTTATAAGATCTTATAATTCAGTCTCTTTATTAATTTGGACTCACCCTTTCTTCAATGGGCTTGAATTAGTGAAATTTACTGACTTGTTCACATTTTTACAAGGACCTAGATGCTCAGCAATTTTCTCTTTCAGCTTACTTGACACTTGTAAATTATAATGCATATGTAGTGGCAGAATGTCTCCTGTGGAAGCTCTTCTCAGAAAATACTTGGACAAATTCCCAGGGTAAACTGTAGTCATAATGGCAATATAAAATTCTGACTTGACTGTTGAACCAGGAGTCAGGAAAACTTGAAAGTGATTTCTGACTTTGCTGTAAACTTCCTTCCTTAACCAAAGCCCAACCTTCCTACGCCATAGTATTTTTGAAAAAGTCAACTTTCTCCACCTCTTTGGGAAGAGAGTGAGGTTTATGAAGGACTTTGACCTTACTTAAGACAGGAAAATATAAACATAGAAAGTTTTATTACCTTTAAAAAGCATTCTCTTTATTTGTTAAAGGGAAGCCTTTATCAGAACTAAGGGACCTGTGTGGAGTCAGTAAGGTGATGAAGCTCTCATTAAGGTTTGACGAGGCAATCTATAATAGTGCAGGGATCACCAGAGCCCCTTCCTCATTCCATATTTCTTATTGCAAATGAATTCAATACTTTCATGAAACACTGCCCTTTTTTAATCCCATGAAAAAAATCCATGTGCCTACTCCATAAAGATATCCTTTATTGAATAATTCTGCGTACTAGAACCTACCAGTAGAACAGAATAATGAAAGTCATTTCAAAGATGTATTAACTACTAATGCTATGAAGTGTCCTAGAAGAATCAAATTATTCAATGGCCCAAGTGTCTAAAGAACTAATGACTTGGCAGAAATAAAGAGATTGACCATTTCCTCATTGGAATGATGAAAATTTACTTCTAATTTAGTAGTTTCTTATTAGAACTGCCTATCACCCAAATGGCAGTTGAGAGTATTGTAGGATAAAATGCCTTATTTTTTTTTATTTGAAGTGACAATATTTCTGACTCTCATATATATATTTTTTTGAATATGTAAATTTATAGTGATAGCATTGTAGACTGTTCTTCTCTGGGAGGCACTGCAGTAATGTTACCTCAGAGAGCTTGGACAGAATTTGTCACTTAAGATGAGGAGGGAGGGAGAAGCTTGCTCAGGACATATAAATCATTTCTGACCTTCATAATGGTTGAGCATTGCAATTACCCCTCATGCAGGAACAAAAAATGAGGAGGCCATGTGAAAGGCAGCAGTGACTTGAAAATGGGGGCAGGGGGGGCAGGTGGGAAAGGGCATCTTTAGTGGCACAAGGGATTCAGTAGCAGATAAGTTAGATGTGTATTTTTTTTTTACCTCACTTTTCATACAGTCTAGGTGGGGGAGGGAACATACTGCAAGCACTTAAAAGTTTGTGATAACATGTTGAATGGAAATATGGCTAACATCCAAAGTTGAGAACTATAGGGGCAAATACTCCTCATTCTAAAAATAGCTTCAGGAGGAGCCAATAATTAGTCAGACTTGTTCCTCTCCCAGGGTTTAATAAGAGGTTGACAGACCTGCCTCACCAACTCACTCACTGAGTATAAGGAAAGAATGGGGAGAGAAGAAGGTAGTGGGGGTCCTTTATCTGCAGGGAACACAGTGCTCAAATTCCCTCCCCAGTAAAGGAAGGTGAGGGCTAATACTTTTCTCCAAAGTCAAGTGGATGTTAGCATGACTTGTACATGAAGGGGAAACAGGCATTTCATTTTCTGGTTAGATATCTGTTTAGGCAATAGCTTTACTGATTAATTAGGAATTAGTTGACTTATTTATTCCTTTATTGAAACTAAATATTTATTGAGGCCCTATTTTGTACCTTCCAGGTAATGTCCTAAGCGCTAAAAATATTTAGATGAACAAAGTCCCTGACTCATGCATAAAGTTTGTTTTTTATATGTTTGAAAGTTTATTTGTTGATGTATGTGTGGTTTAGAGCTGGACAAGAAACATTATATAATATGTCAAGTGACGATAACTGTTAAAAAGGAAACCAAAGCAGGGTGATAAGATGAAAGGAGTAACATTTAATGTGATTGGGGAAAACTCTGATAAGATGATGCTGGAGGAGAGTCTAAGGAAGTAGGGGTGAGCCGTGCAATTGCTAGGAGAGCATCAGGGCAGATGGAGGTATCAGAAAGTGCACAGGCTTGAGTCAGGGACATGCTTGCTGTCTTTTAGGTGTTTGAGCACAGGGGTGATGGGATCTATCTTTCATTATCACAGGATTACTCTGCTTAATGTATACTAACAAACTTTAGGGGCCACGGGTAGAAGTTGACGGCAAGTTAGAAAGCTGTCGTAAAAATCCAGGAGTGAAAGAATAGCATGGCTGTGATGTTAACTGGCCTTTGGGTTTATCTGAACAGAGGACAAGAGAATTGGAGGGTGGTAGGAGGGATATTTGGTGGTGTAGATGGTTATGTGAGTCCCTGACATGGACACAGCAAAGCTTAGTTGATAATGAACACCACTGACCCCAGCTCCCAAGAAGGTCAAATGGTGGGTTAGAAAGCATAAGCAGCAAGAAGAAGTAGGTGAAACACTGTCCACTTCTGACAGAGAAGCTGAGAGAAAAGGTAAACCAGAGTTGGAACATTCTGGGGCTGTGCATCCAGGACTCTGTCCCTGGTCACTTAAGACATCCAAATGTGTATCCCATGAGAGAGCTAGCATTTGAAGTCATGTCACACAAAAGACATTGGGCGGTCACTTAGGGCAAACCAGAGAGGCAGAAATGACCAGCATGGAGACTGTTAAATCTGTGGGTGCTGCATGAAGAAACACTCACCCTCCTCTCTGCCTTCATCTCCAAGAAGAGCTAGAGCCCATAGGAGAGAGGAGGGCAATTTTGAATTAGATCCAAGATTGGAATTTCCAAGGAAGACTGGTCTGAGTTTTAGTATCTCAGATGTCTGAGCAGTTACGGGACCTGGTAGGATATCTTTCACAGAATGAAGAGGGAGGCTCAACAGACCAAGGTAGAAAGATAATAAATGGGGAAAATTATTTACACACTGAGTTTCTGGTCTAAAATAATGTGTGGAAAATATGATGAAGGAACTCTGAGGTGCTCTGCGGTGTAACTCAAGAAATCCTTTCGACTCTAGGCATTTTGGGAAACTTTCCCAAGAAATTGATACTTAGGCTAAGAAGACAAAGTGCCATTAATGGAGCAAAGGGGAAGACAATGCATTTCAACAGCCACTTTAAAGGTAAGGAGACAGAAAGAGAAAATATCAGAGGAAAGAAGACTTTAGGGGAAGTCACCATCTGCTATAAAAACCACATGGCCAGTAAAGGAACTAAAAAAATTCTTAGTTTAAAATGTTATATTCATCATTGGGCTTAACAACTGGCTGATAAATACATCTGAGCTCTTCAGATAAGCAGTTCAAGTTTCCTTGTTTAAGATTTACACCAATTCAGAGAATACGTTCCTTATAACACCAAACACCCTGAATTTAATCCTTTTTAAAAATCTGTTGCATGTATATATATTATGTTTCTAAGTTATAATTAACTATTTTTATAGTGTTTGTGTTCACTAGATCCTCTGTGAACAGAGGATGATCTGGAGTCTTCACTAGATCACTTGTGACCTGATTGAATTGTATTCTCGAGGAATGGGTTATAGTTCAGATATTAACACAGGGTTTTTAAATCTCTATCAATAACAACAGTGGTTAAGGTTGTCAGCAATAATGGAGGACTTAAGATGGGAGTTTATACCAGTGGATTTCACATGGAAGTTTGGAATAGAGGTGAAAAATGGGAAAGAATGAGTCTGAGGAAAGGTCTGTCTATACTTGAAAAATTAATGGCAGATTAAAAAAAGATTAAAGACAGATGGATAAATATGTAAATGAGTCATTTTGTCAATATTTCAGAAATAGACTGTGGATTTGGCAATAGTGTTGAGGGGCTAGTTGCAGAAGAGAAGGATATGGGGAGGAATTTTCTATGTCAGGGAATGTATATTGGGAGCTGCTCCCTCTCCTCAGTGGTGTTCATTATCAACTAAGCTTTGCTGTGTCCATGTCAGGGACTCACATAACCATCTACACCAGCTAGAGGAGCTGCTCCCTCTAGCCTCTTAACTAGAAAACCAGTCTTTAAGGAGCCAAAGGAAAGTATGGAAACACATATTGACACTGAGAATATAAAGGAGAACGTTGACTCTCTGTTCACCTTTCTTTCCCCAGAGGGTGATATCGTGCATGAGTGGGTGAACTTTTTTAAATTGTAAATTTTGATATTCAATTTTTTCAAAATCAGAATCCTATTCCCACAATATAGTTGGGAGGTAGAGGCAGGGGTATTGTTATAAAATAAGCCAGGGGCATATAAATCTTTAAGCCTGAGCAGGACTTCTAGCTTGAAGTACTCCCTCTTTTTGACTCAATGTACTGGACTGAATCTTAGGACCATATTTATTCCACCACTTTAGAACCCAGAGCTGGCTGTGAGTAGCCAGATCCTTGCTTCTTCCTCTCAGGGCTCTATTCTGATAACCCTGAGTTCTCCAGAAACAAAGCAACTTTGTAAGGAGAGGTTATCTCTAGTCCAAAGGCATTGTTTACAAGTCTTCTCCTCTAAAACTCTGGGCTGAAGTCTTGTCTTCACATATTTGTGAAATACTGTTGGTAGTTTTAATTAGTTAAGCACTTAATGAGGAGAATTTGGGAAATACATCAAAGTCTTTAACAAATGCTTATAACATGTAAAAATGATTTTAAAGAAATAATTGAAGATGCAAAGATCTATATACAGAATGTTCTCAAAATGTATAATGAAATGCTAAAAATGAGTTATATGCTATAAATTAAATAAATTATAGCACAAGAGACAGTTTTAAAAATTGGGACACTCGGTAAACTACATAGCCATTCAAAATCACTCATGTAAAAGAAAAAAGCCACTAGAATATAAACTAGAAATCTCCTCGCCACATAGGTGGCCTCAGGCAGCTCAGAAGTATTTTAATAGTATTGATATCTAATTCCTTTACTTTTGCTACACTCATAAAGTCTTGATATTAGTAGATTTGAATATACTCAGATATGGTATTCTATTCCAAAATTTGTATCTTCAACCAAGATCTTTCTTCTTCTCTCAAGAACCACATATAATTTCCTATTTAATATTTCGATTTGCATGTCCCATCAGCACCTAAAACTCAACATGTTAAAAACTGATCGTCATTATGTCTTATTTCAGGATATGGTACAATCGATCAATCACTTTCAAGCCAGGAATCTCAATGTCATTCTTTATTCCTATTTCTTACCTCTCACAAATGCTGTACATTCTACTTTTTAAATATGGCTAGAATTTACCACAATCATAACACTGGCTAAAATCAGTTCTCATTATAACTTCCGGAAAAGTCTAAATCCTAGTCCCCACATCCAAATTTTCCCTTCTGCAATTAGAATTCTGAGTAACATTTTTAATGCATTTCATACAAACGGCTTTCCATTTCTTTTAGGACAAAATGATAAATCTATAATATTGTGTACAAAACTCAGCCAATGAGTCCTTTGCTTTCTTCTCTGGTCTCTCTTTACTTCTACAATAATATCATTTGTCTCTCTTACCTGGAGGACATAATATTCTTCTTTCTGTAATAGCCCCTTACATTTCTCCATCTAATTCTGCTAATCATCTGGCTAACTGCTACTCATCATCAGAGACATCAGTGGACAGTTGTGAAAAGCATGCCATATACAACTGCAGGGATAGCCACATAGTAACATCATGGTCTAAATTAATGGCATCTTTTGGAGTTAAGAACTAAACACCAACGAGGCAGTTCTGACAACTCTGCTTTATCCTTCAGTTTTCTCCCAAAGTGACAATGCTTTGGGGAAACTTTCTTACGTCCCCTCCTTTCATCCCATACATATACATTTACACCCACCTGGTGATGTCTTTCATTTTATATTCCCACAGCTGCTTGGGCTTCTCCTACAGCACTTAACATTTGTAATTTGTTTAATGTCTTTCTTCCCCATTATACTGAAAGCCCCATAAAGTAAGAATCCCAGCTGTCTTGTTTGCTGTATTCCCAAAGCCTTCGACAGTATCTGGAACTGGTGGGTGCTCAATAAATAATTTGCTACAGTTCACACTCTACATATAAACTAATGATTTAAAACATAATGTCATGGGGCGCTTCCTTCTGAAAGATATAGAGCTTAGGATAGAAAGAGCATGGGGCCAGAAGAATCAGTAGAAATAGATTCTGGGACAGATATGAAAAAGTCTCATGACATGTAGGAGTGCTAAGGATAAGCTAAGAATTGAGGAAGACAGAGATTTTCTCTGACACTTTTGTCTTTGGAAGTCCCTCTGCACCCACCTTCCTTCTCTTCTCAGACAATCACTGTAAATCTCTATTTATTTTCTCACATCTTTTCTCTGTAATTCAGACCACTTTTAGTCTATGGGTCAGTTCAAGTTAAAGTCACTCTAGTTCTGATTACTCTCTAATCCGCAAGGCAGAAAATAACCACATGAAATTTAAACATGTAATTGAAGGAGAAATTGATGGCTATTTGAATGTAATAAAAATTGATGTTAATAGTCATTCATTATATAAAAGGGATGATACACTCTGAAAGTCATTGGGATGGTCTCAGAGTAAGACCTAAACAATTAGGCTTGACATTAAAAAAAAAAGAGGGAGAGTAGCAGAAACTACCTTCTAATTTGTGAAACACAGAACTGAGATGGTGTCTGTAGGTCTTATGACGAACTATCACTTTTTAGACCAGTTAAAATTTTAGAAATAAATAACCCACTCAATGCATGAACATGTGTGCACACACACAACAAATTTACTCCTCATAGATTATAACATTTGAATAGGCAATATCTTTGCTGTTGAACAAACACCCATTAAAGATTAGTTTTATTTTTGTGGTTATGTCTGTCTTGAGAATTAAATTTTTACAGAATTAAAAAAATGCATTATTTTCCATGTTGTGCATTAAATGTCCCTTTAGAATTTGTTAATAGTTGCTTGAATTTACAAATTCTATGCTTGGCGGTAATGAAAAAAGAAATAGGTTTTTTATGTTCTGTCAACAAGATCTACTTTAAGGTCAGCTTGGCGATGCAGTGGATGTGAATTACTTGTAAAATATTCTTAAAAGAAATCAGTGAGAATTTAGCTCTGCCACTTCATTTTACGTAGTAAAGGCTGGCCACCTCCTCCATTCACTGACAGCTACTAATGAGAGATCACTTCCTAAGATCATTACTGGAAATAAGTTCTCTTGTAAAAATTAATCTATTGGTGCCACATATGCAAAATTTCAATTATTCATTCATCTTATTTATTACCACATGTGTAGGGCTTTTAAGCATCTAGCTGTTCAGATTTCAGAATGCATGTCTTTATGATCACTGAGAA
Source organism: Pteropus alecto (assembly GCF_000325575.1). Lineage (NCBI taxonomy): Eukaryota > Metazoa > Chordata > Mammalia > Chiroptera > Pteropodidae > Pteropus > Pteropus alecto. Next base: position 17,227,228 of record NW_006439192.1, on the reverse strand, counting down.
AGAAATAATAGTTTAATATGCCTTTTCTCTGATGCTTACAATGCTGCTTTTAAAAATTACTTTTTCATTTGGAGCATAAATTAAACTATAATTGTACACAGTTATTCTAGTTTACCAAGATCAGAGTATTAAGAGAAGAGCAAGTCTTTGTGGTATCAAGATGTTTTTATATATGTCCTAATTCTAATTATGATTTTTTTGTTGTTTCATGACAAATTCTGAGTGATTCTGGTCTTTTTTCTTAAGTCCTTGTAGCAAGGCTATATTTTATAGAAAGAAAACTTCTGTGCATGGACAACCTCATCAAAGCATTCTGTCCAATTCTACTTAATTCAGCAAATATTTTTCAAGCACCTACTATGTACATGCAGCACTATGCCAACTGAATTCTGGCCCCAAGTATCTGCCTCACCAATATTTGCCCCTGGCCACAAGGGAGGTTAAATGGGCCAGTGAATGGACTTAGTGTAAATTTTATGCTGTGGCCTCATGTTATCTTGTCAGTGAGCAGTATCTTCACTTCCAAGTGAAACATTATCACAGCACCTGTTTTTCTATCTGGTGTCATTAGAAATAATTTATATGATACTGAGATTAATAACAATCACTCCCCGCCAAATGTGATTATATTTATCTTTGGCTGTCAGTTGTAACTTCTCTTGTTTCTCAAAAGGATTTATGCCTTTAGCATTTACAATATCCACTTCTATTTTTCCCTCAGTTTCCTGTTTGAAGTTAATCCTTCTTACCTAAGAGAATGGAAGCGAAAAATGAATTGAGTATTTCCCCCTTCCCTGTTATCTGTCAAGATTACACTATCACCTTCAGAGAGCAGTTCTGTCATTCTCTTCTGTTTTCAAGATCTAAACATGTATAGAGGCAGATCATTTTTCCTTGTCCTTACTACTTTTCCTTCGCTTCTGTTCATGCCCTCAGAGACTTTCGGATAAGCTCTATTGGTGATGTATAAGGTGAGTAGAAGGAGTACTGGACTACATATCTCGTTTCTAGTTCCCAGCTGTAGGCCAGTTTTCGCAGGTGTGAAATGGGTTCAGTAAGCTCTGATGTGCCTTCCTCATAGATAGAAAAATGTAAATAAAAGCTCTTTAAACATATTAATATAATAACTATAATATAACATATATTTACATTATTCACATATAGTCAAACATATACATATATTTATATAAAATATATATATGTACACATATGTTGTGTGTGTGTGTGTATGTGCATGTGCGCACTCAGTTATAAGCCCTTCATTTCATTTTAAAACATAAGACCTTTCAGAGTCATTTCTTTCTGAGGGAGCAGGCCCTTGGCGCATTGTGAAAACACACTTACGCTGGGGGGAAGGGGTAGCACAGGTGCTATAAGCAAGACTTCCTGGGCTGGAACTCTACCTTCTCCAAATATTGTTGGGTATCTTCAGAAAAGTTACTTGATATCCCTGAGCCTCACTTCCTTTCTTTGCGAAAGGGGATTCATCTACCATTCAATTTAAATTACCTCATAAGATTGCTGTGAGAATTAAACAAGTTAATACATACAAAGTACTTCAAGCAGTTCCTGACACTAATAAGAATTCAATAAGTATTAGCTATTATCAGTGTTGTTACACAGTAAAAACTCAGTAATTTAGATTTTCCTAGGCTTTGTGAGACATATTTATATGAGAAGGTCATAACTCTTATCTCTAAATCTTTTGAATTTTGTTTGCCTAAAGCCTAGCACTACGCTAGAGGTTACCTTTTTCAGCTAGCTATCAAGGTAGAGCTTATAATATTTATTTTTATAGAGACAAGTATGTTATTTCTATAAGACTAAGAAGAATAATTTTATACTAGTGTTTGGCCCAGAAGTCATTTATTATAATGAGTACTTTGTAGAAATTAGATCGCTTTATTTTTAAATACCATATTAGATAAGATATATGCCCAAAATATAAAAGTCCAATATAAAAATTTTTTGTGAAAATAGTAGATTTAAAATCTGAGGTTCTTTTCATTTGACAAATTAATGCAAATTTTTTTCCAAAAAAGGTAATCAGAGATGTGTATAAGGATTTACATGCTAGATTCTTTATTTTAAATCTTTCTGTACAAAAATAAGTAATTTTTCAATATGTTGTGGTATAGTAACACAATAGAATATTGTTTATTATCGAAGCTATATTTTTAAAGAATATAATTCATAAGTATTTATAAGGTTAAATGATATGAAAAGTAATCTACAAATTGCTTTATAGATTAAAATGCCAAGTGTATGTACATATATTACATTTTAAAAAGGCTGCAATAAAATGTACCATAATATAAAATGCAATTTTCTTTGTGAAAGAAATTTGAATGTTTTCATTATTAATTAATTTTGCTTTTAGTGCTTTCCAAACTTTCAGTTATATTTTTATAATAATATAAAAACTACTACAAAATGTTTCAGCTTTTTAGCCCATTATATTTTCAGACAGATGAAACAAAATGTATAACTGGGAATTCGTTTGCACAGAGTCATTAGAAAAACGGTTTGATCATACACTTCTAAAAGTTTTCACCTTAAAAATCACATTTAAAGTTTCCCAAACACAACACAGACATTCATGGAAATAGAGAAACATTTTGTAGGTTAGAACTTTTAGCAATTGTGGACCTAGAAGCTGAGCTCTCTCTGCACACGCGCAGTACTGGTTGCAGAAGCGGGTCAGCTAGGTCACTGGGCAGGAGGACCAAGGGGGAGGGGCTTGGGATCACGAAGAAGGCAGCTCTTGGCCATGGACTTGATTTCAGTACTTATTTCAGAACCAAACTATACTAACATGTCTTTACTATTGGTAGCAAGAAAGGCAGATAAGCAAATTGACTCTGAGCCTGACAGAGACTCAGAGAGACAAAGACAAAGACATAGGAGAGAAAGTGTAAAGAGAGTCTCTACAGAACAGGGGAGGAAAATTAAACATAATTAAACTATAAACAGCTCTCTCTATAATCCTTGTTCAGTTCCTCTCAACTAATCCCTTAGTTATAAAGTCCCAATTGCAAATGACAAACACCACCACCACAATAACAAAAGAAATCTCAAAACATTGTTAAGAAGTACCCACACAGAGTACAAAAGAACCGGGTGTCACTCCCTCTTGTGTTATTCCAGAATAGATAAGAAAACTGATTTAATAAACACAATCAGAGGACATGTATTTCCATTAGGCTGAACTTTACTTTTTAATCACATTGTAAAATTTCCCAATCTCTTCTAGCTACAAATCAAGCATGTCTAAGGAAATGGAATTTACACCTGAAGAAAAAAAAGCACACTACTTTACCTGTCAAATATGGATTTTCCAGGCTCAAAGATATATAGCCGATAGATCTTATAATATGTACACTTTGGGGTCTTTATTACTGACTCATCAATTTTCTGGGTTTTAAAAACTGATTTCTTTTTCCTTGTACTTTCAGATTGTTTAAAAATTATAAAGCAAAAATAATTAGATTTTCTCAGAAGGTTAAAAGAATGATTACCATCCAGAGGGAAATGGACCAATCATTTAAATTCAAGATTAAGCCAAAGGAAAATAGCAATGAAACATTCTATTCTTCTTTGTTTTCTTGCATTTGTGAGAGTAATGCTGCTATTGAATATTTTGGTTTGGAACTGTTTGGAAAAGCTGAATGCAGAGATCTAGAAAACGTGACTTTACCAAATGTCCTATACTTAAGCGTTATCTGGGTAAGACCTATGTGCTGCTCTCTCCTCCACTAGAAAAAATCAACCCTGGAGTAGGGCTGGCGTTTCCTCAGCAGGCTGGAACACTGTACCACTTAATTACCCACAGAGAGATGTGAGGAGTGGCCCTGTGCACCATTCAGTTCTGCCTGAGGGCACTAACCCAGCTGCTCCCATTAGTTTGTGGTAAAAAGACCTGCCAGGCCATAACCCTGAATTACTGCATTTGAGAAAAAGAGATCAGTATTCAGTTTGCTGGTCAACTACGATTTTCTTCTAAAATGTTTAAAGAATGAAAACGCTCGAATCATAGAAACATGAAAACAGAGGAAAAGATAAATGGGCAAAAAGATATTACGAAAAAATCAAATTGTCAGGATTTCTTGACATAAATGCTATATAATATGAGTGAGTGCTTAAGAAGAACTGTGGACAATAGAGGTCCTCCAAGTGAACTCAGCTAGCAACTCTAAAAGCCCATCAAAAGTCAAATGCATCTATGTTCTGCGAGATTTGATTTTTGCCCTCTGTCCTTCCGCATTCATAATTAGCAATAACATGTCAAACTTTTGATTTAAAAAAAAAAAAAAAAAACAACTGCTTAAAAATCTGCATTAAACAATGAGTTAAAATGGAAACCACATAAGTCATAGCCAAGCGATTTCTTCTCTTCATTTGATGTTGGAGAAATACATATTTAGCTCAAAATGAGAATTATGTGCCTCAGGAATACCCAGAGCTTGGCAAGCCAAAATGAGAACTTCTCAGCCCTCAAGGCTTGCCAGAGCTTTAGAGCTTGTGGTCCATAGAGAAGGACTGACTGAAAGGAACAGTGTGAAATTCTGATACACAGCCCCTCCTCTTTACCTCCCCATCACTTCCCATGCACTCTATATACCCCCTACCTAGTAAACCAAGCTTCAAGCACTGAAAACAAAACAGAACGAATTAATGGCCCCTGTTCTATTTCATTATTTATGCCCTTCTCATGTACCACCCTAACCAAGGGATGCTCTTTGATGATTATATCTCCAAGAACATTGCTGTGATCATGCTATGTGCTGGGGAACCATAGATAATTAATCAGTCAAACTGAGAGATATGGATAAGAATAACTTTTGGATTTTGTAAAAGTAAATTTAATGCATAAACCCTGCTAGGAACCGATTAATCAAATAGCCTCTTTACTGATAGTTAAATCAGGGCAAATACTACAGCTGGCTGCAGACTTATGCCTTCATCCCAAAGAGGAGTAAGGGAATGTTGAGTTTATTTTTTTCTCCTTTTATATCATTCCTCTCAATTCTAACAGTGTATGTATTTGCTAAAGATGTTTGCCTGGTATAGAAGTTTTTCCTTAACAAGTCCACTAAGAAATGAGCCGCTAGTTTATTTAACATATTTGGTGAGTCACAGTCCCACTTAGGTTCATATTTGTAAAGTAGAAATGAAAAAAATATTCCAGACTCCTAAAACCAATAAAACCATGGAGATGACTATAAGTACCATTCCCCTACATTTTCACAGGTGAATCTTTATAAAGAAAAATTTGCATGATTTTAAAAAGGTTAGTGTTTTGTGGATGACAAAGGAGCTGTGACCCTTGTCTTCTATAGCAGAAAACCTTGTAGAATTCTGGGAGTGTAATTATGGAGAAGAAAAAAGAAGAGAGAATTGAAGTGTCTTTTGTTTCTTAGAAAAAGGGAAACCAACAAAGACCTGTTTCCTTTTCCCTTTTTTGTCAAATGAAAGCTCTTCAGAGATGATTGAGCTCTTGTATGCTACTGTTTGAATCCTGTAGGATGTTATTCTATATAGCTTTGCTCTAAGTACACCAAAGGATGCTGATGCTTTTGAAGGTTAAAACTACTTTGTGGTGCATAGGGGACCTCTGTGAAGATATCTGATCCTTGGGAGAAGAACATCATACTCTCCTCTGAGTTAGAGCTTGCTTTAAGGAACACATTTAGATGCTAGTTTATCAATTTACTATAGAAGTGGCAAGCCAAGGACATTTGGGAATAGGCAAACCAAGTTCCAGAACTGACTGAAGAAGAATACTGTGCAGAGAATGTAAAATTCCATTTCTAAGGATGCAGACTTATTCAATAAGATAGCATTTACAACAGAATCAGAGGTGCGTTTTTATTTCTGCTCCTTTCACTCTCCCTGCTCCTTCCACCCATCTCGCTTCAGTCTTCACCTTGCCTTTGAAACATAGTTCTGAAAACCACCCCTGCACTGTAATCAGAGACCACAAGTAGCCGGACAGAAGAACAGCCTCTGAATGTGTTTATCTATCTCTTCGAATTGACTAGTTTTCTAATACCAGTTCGGTGCTGCAAGAAATATTGAGTCTTCACATTTCTGTCACTATTGAAAGATATACTGCAACTATTTTTCTAATAATTACCATTTTTAAAAGAGATGTTTAGAGAAAAGGTTGGAGGCCTTTTCGGGAAGATTAGCTCAACTAATCAGGGTGCAACAGAATAATTTTCCTAAGATTACTCTAATCACATCAGAACATTTTAAAAGCTTGAGAACAGATAATAAAAATAATCTCATTCTTGGGCTATGTGTATAAGCACAAAATGTTGTCAAGCTTTTTAAAGAATACCGTTAGGATTTTTGCAAGACCCTCTTTTTGATGTAAAATCATGTCAAATATGACATACTGACATTTCAAGTATAATGATATATTTTCCTTGGAAATAGCACCTAGCCTGAGCGATATACTCTTCCCACATTAACTCCTCAAGTTACCTCAGCAGATGTGGGATTGGTGGGCCATTTCATATTTCCTTAGTAATGACTGACATGCGGAATGAGGGAGGAAAGCTGTAAGTGAAGCTGTCAAATGCTTCAAGACAGCGCAGCTTCCAGTTTAGTCAGAGACTAGTTTAGCCATGGAGATGGTCCTAGTCCAAGTAGTTCCAGCGTTTAAGGATGCTGCTGTATACTATACAACCTTTTGTCACTGAGTTACAATTACACATGCCGTTGGCATCTACATCCTTCAGTAGAAGAAATGATACAAAACAAAATGGGAAATTTCTGCATCAAATCTATCATTCATTACATGGCTCAGCAAAATAGCTTCGCATTTACCTGCCCCTTTATGAGTCAACTATTTCCAGGACCCCAACTGCAAGCAAATTTTATACACCAGACAGCACTTACAAAGCTTATATATTTAATAAGAATTAAAAGAAGCTAATGGCATTCGTAAGAGTTATTTTTGCTCAGAACAGCTCATAACAAAGAGTAGGAGAAACACATGTGGAGTGGAGAAACTGTGGTGCTCCTCCAGGATGCACGGATGCAATCCGCAGTGAGTTTTACAGGACACAGATCAAGTGCTTCAGAAGGTGCTCAAGTGACAGAGCACCAGGTCTCAGCAGCAAAGAGCTGAATCTTGTGTTGGCTCATGGCTGCTCAAATTGAGCCTTTTGATTTAATCTGAAGCATTCACAGCAAAAGCTCTGGTGGTATCGGCTTCCCATTGAGGAGAGCTATTTTTCTGAGAGGTTGAGTGTTCTGGAGAGACATATGTGCAACACAGAAACACATGTGGCATGCTCTTCTGAGATTTTCTCTCTCCTACATGTTAATGAAGATTAAAGGGTAAGAAAGTACAGACGTCAGTTGAACAGATAATTAATGATGATTGATGACTGACTTTTCATGTATATCCCACGATTAATTCAGGTAGAACATGCAGATGCTTGAGACTTCTGGGGTCATGAAATTGTTTAGTGTTCAACATGGACTGACAAGTCTACACCTGCATTTGGAGTGGCCCATATTATTGATATGATAATTTTCATTAGGTGAATATTAACAGAGAATACTCCATCTGTTAAAAAAAGTTTTCTTTTTCTCTTTAAGGATCAGTTTTTAATCTCTACCACTCTTTTATATCCTGAAAGTCGTTTTTGCTTTCTTGGATAAAGCTACTTAAGCAATTTTCCTTTTCGTTTTCTTACAAAAAATGTGGGTTTTTGTTTTGCTTTGCTTTGTGCATAGTTATTTGTTTAATCCTACCACAAAATAGTCTCTTACTCTCATTTCTTTCTCTCTCTTTAGCTATGTTTGTGTATCCATACACACAGACACACACACGCACACGCGGATACCCTCAGACAGTTGCAAAGGTGGAGGGGTGACAGCAGTATCATGTAGATGGAAATATTCCAAAGTGCAGGCCATAAATCTAGCAGAAGGAAGCACATCAGCATTTTCGCCCTTTTGCCAGCGCAGCACGGCTTTGCCAGGCAGAGGCTGTTGCTGCATTGTGCAGAAGTGGTGTGTCAGTACCACAGCAAATGATAAGGCTGTTTACAAGTAAGGAATTTAAGGCCTTTATGGTTCCTTAGAGTTTATCGACCTAAGGATGGCAAAGCTTGAAAAGAGCAGAAGATTGTGAGTGTTACCACCATATTGTAGAAAAGCTTAAGGCTTTGTTTGCTGACCCAGACCTAGAATGAACGTCAGTACAGGCAGCCTCATGGGCCCGATTGCCAGCCAGGTGAGTGTTTATCGATACATACACGGAAAACTAAAACAGAAATTCTGACGTGAGCAATTCTAAAGCTTTCATGTGCGAAATGAGTCATACGAACACTCTCTGTGTTTGAATCCTAGAGTCTTCGCTAAACTTCCCCCACTGAGGTTTGCTCTCCAACAGCCTCTGCTTATTGTGGTATTTCTATTTTTTAGACTTTTATGGTTAAGAGGCACCAGCACAGGAAATTCAGTGCCTAACACTCCTCCTCCATGCAGAACAAATTATCCAAAAAACCTATTAATATATTACTTTAAAAGTAATGACTATCTTAAATCCTTAAGTATGAAAACAATTGAACACAGTAAAACGATGTAACATATTACCTATAAGAATAAAATTATTTAAATCATCATCACTATCAATGAACAGTTTATTTAACTCAACACAATAGTATGTGTTTCTAAAACCTTTTAAATAATATTTATAGTATTTTTATCTTTAAAGTTATATGCGTGTTTTGTTTTGGTGCAAACAGTAATGGGAAATGACAGAGATAATAGATGAACGAAAGGAATACAGGAGACCAATTTTAGTGTAAAACTGATTTATACTAATCTTAAGAAAAGCTACAATGGTGCTTTAATAAATTATGTTTTCAGAAGGGAA
>NW_006439192.1:17149933-17218315 GCF_000325575.1 Pteropus alecto | reverse complement strand
AAAATTTTTCATTTATAATTAAGTTACATTACACAGCGTCCAAACACACATTTTAAAACATAGAGCACCACACGGTCTCTGCCTCACTCTGTTTTCATTTGACTTTTCGCTTTCACTTTCATTGTTGTTTTCTCTTCTCATATCCTGCTGGTACAATAAGTTTTCACAGTAAGGAGGTGGTTTACCACTGGATGTGCTTGCCCAGCTCCAGATTTCCAGTCTAAATAGCTGCTGCAAGTCTCCTTTGTCAAAGCTAGCAAATATTTGCTTTCCTTCTGTGTTAAACATGTATATAAACATGTATATATTGTGTGTGTATGTGTGTATACGTATATGTGTGTGTGTGTGTGTGTGTGTGTGTGTGTGTATAGTCTTGAGGTTCAATGCAAAACAAATTCTTTAACTAATTCTCCAACTGTCCCCCTCCACACACACACACATTGTATCTTCACGAATCACTCAATATGTTTAAATAGATAACTGTGGTATCGTGCTATGGGCAATTAGAAACCAGGCTCTTTGTTACATAGCTGGAACCCTGGATGGTACAGTATGGTTCCCACCATGTGTCTGGAACCACGGAGCTCTATAATTCATGGGCATACAGGAATACATTTATCAGCATGGGTTGTATGTGGCTAGGAAGGGATTTTTATAAACACTAAACCATTATAAAAACTGAGCTTTATTTAAATCGGTAAATGCCATTAAGCAAAGAATATATATAACAATTTGTCAAATTCTAGGTCTAGTTATATTTAAAAGGCTAAAAAAAAAACAACAAACAAAAAAACAAAAAACCCACATGCTGACAGTTTACACATCCGTTAGTGAGGATACCCAGTCTAAATTTTTACCACAAAAGCTAATGACCCTATTAACTCTAATTTGTTTACTCACCAGTCTGGAACACTTTCTTCCACAGGTACCTCTTTGATGTTCAAAATTAAGCTTCCTAGAGGCTTGAGAAATTAAATGCTAAAAGAGGTCAATTATACAACAGTTGCCTTAAAGACAAGGATTGCCACTCCCATGTTGCTTTAAATTGACTATTTTTTTTCCTTAATGCACAGATGAACATGAATGCGAGATTACTACTCAACACATGTTAAACCCTCCTCCTGATTCACTTGGATGTGACGGATAGCTTTGAATGAGTGCACCTGAGCGTGCCGAAAAGGGCTTAATTAAAACGGGCAAAATAGTCAATGCTTGTTCCTTAGGTAAAATCTGAAATATACACCAAAATATAATTTCAAACTGAAAAAAAAAATGAAAGGGCATGTTTGATAAAAGTAGAGAATTATTGTATCATTACTTGCAAAGCCCTATGTGGTGGAACATTTAGTGCACAGGCTAGTGTATGCGGACCATTCAGGCTTTTCCCTGTGGTTTAGACATCAGCACTATTATACAATAGTTGTGAAGTGGAGGCAGCATTCTGGTTATTGGAAAATAAATGAACAAACCAATTGTAAGACAATTGGAATGTGTCAAGGGAATAAACTCTAAAATAGACATGCATGAAATGAAAGCGTTTTTGTTAATAATATCCTGAGCTCTGTAGCATTTCTCTAATAATGGGTAACAAAAGCATTTTGCAGAGGTGCAGCTTTGATCTGCGCGGCCGAGGGTAACTTTTACGCACTCTTGGAAACTTAACACAATCTCCGGGTGCCCCCACCTTATATGAGTACGTGTGGGTACCTACTCTCCATGCTCTGGGGCATCTCCTTCCCTGATAGGAGTTTTATGTAACTTTAGAAAAGATGAATGATTCAGAAAAACATAGGCACTATATATACGATTCGAGATGCTGACGGTTGAGTAAGATAATATAAATTCCATATGAAATAAGCAAATGGGTCATGAGTCAAAATGGCCTAATCATCTTGTTTGAAAACAATACTGTCTCCCCCTCCGTCTCTTATTGACCCTAAGAATTGTTTTCGATTTCCTCCACTTTTCAAGTTTCGATCCTGTTTCATTTGTTAAGAATATAACAGTAACATATTGGCTGTTGAATACATGGAAGAGTACAAAGGAGAGGACAGAATCAGGATTTTAAGGAGGCTTAAAACAACTGCATGGGGAGTCAGTACAAATTATGGTAGTGGTTGAGTGCAGGACCTCTGGGGTCAGGCTGTGGATATTTGAATCTGTCACTTATTAAGTGGTTTGGGACTCAGTTTCCTTATCTGTGAAATAGAGATAATAGTAATATCTACTTCAAGGTGTTAAATGAAATAATACATATAATGTGGTATATACTAAGAGGCCCATAAATATTCATAAGTATTATTATTTAGGGGACTGGGGCCCAACAATCAATTATTCAGTCTCTGTCCTTATTATCACGTGAGATGGGATCCTAGGTGTGCACTGATCTGGAACAACACAGGGCTCAAGCCGTATGGGAGCCTGAGGAGTGGGAATCAGTAATAGTGATCCCGTGTTTATTTAAAATTTTTATATTTTATAATTTAAAATTTTATATCATAGATGTTTCTTAATTATTTTTTAATTTTTAAACTGTTGCTTTAATATATGATTTATTTTGATTACTAACTTTTTTGGGTACCCCTTAAATTCTGTGCCTCAGATCATTGTCTCACTCACCTCACCCTAGCCATGGTCCTGATGTGGAGGACCTAAGCACATGATTTTAAGCGAGCATGATGAGCATGAAGAAACCTGGGAAGATTGGACACAGTCAGAGACAGTTGTGGAGGTGGCATATTCAGGTTAGGGAAGGTTGGTTATAACCTCAGCATCCAGGAACAAATAGGTTTTCTCTAGTCTAAAAGCAGAGACCTGAAGGTTCACGAAGCCTGGTTTCCAACCAGCATGGTCTCTGGCCTGGGACTTGATAAATTTTCTTCGAGATGCTCTAGCACAGATCAATTTTCAGAATTACTCTAAGATTTGCAAGCTCAAGACTGACACTTGTGGAGAATCGGAGGCTCCAATTGTGTAGAGAAAGACCCAGAAATGATTCCCTTAATCTTAACTCTTTCTTTGTAAGATTCAGAATAATTTCTTCATCTTGTTATATGCAAACATTGAGAAAGAAATGAAGATGTGCAAAACCATTGAGTTACTGCAGGAAAAGGATATTTAACAGTGTTACAGAAGTGTCATGACACTCATATTTTAAAGAGTGGATTGGAGATAACAATTTTCAATCCCAACCACAATTTGGGAGTGCATATAAAAGACCCCCTGCCCTCGTTTCTTTTTAGGACAGAAGGACTAAATAAACACCTTTACCATGGCCAACAGGTACATGAAAAATAGCTCACCATCACTAATTATTAGGAAAATGTAAATCAAAACCATAATGAGATACCATCTCATACCTTTTAGAATGATTATTATCAAAAAAATAAATGATACCAAATATTGGAAAGGATGTGGAGAAAAGGGAACCCTTGTGTATTGTTGGTTGGAATGTAAATTGGTGCAGCCACTATAAAAAAAACAGTATGGCACTTCTTCAAAAAATTAAAATAGAATTACCAAATGATCTAGCAACACAAGGAAACGAAATTTTGTTAACTGTGTGAGGTGATAGATGTTAACTCACTTTATTGTGGTAATCATTTTGTAATATATACATTTTTAATTCATCACATCGTACACCTAAAACACACACTGCTCTTTGTCAATTATATTTCAGTAAAACTGGGAGAAAAAGCTCCTTTTTACTATTTCTGTGGAGACTGTACTATGATAATGGAGCAGAACAGAGGCAGCAAACAGAAAACATGGGAGAGCCAAGAGCTAAAGAGAGGCCTTTCCTAGGTTATTCTTAACAGATATTTTCAAAGCTTATTGGGGAAGGGTCCTAGAAATATACCTGACAAGAACTTCTTGCTTAAAGTGTGAGTGCTGAGCAAATAAGGACAATTATGTGCAGTTAATGCTACAAACTCTAATGCAAGAAAGGACAATTCTAGCCTAGCTCAACCCAGTTGCAATGACTAGGGCAAAGAGAAACATATGGCAGAATGCGGGCCCTATGAGTAGAAAAAAGAGGGCCAGGAGAGAACACAGGCAATTCTCTCATCACTTTAGCTAAAAATTCTATTCTCACACACTTTTTATTAAAAAAGAACTGGAACTTTATGTCTGAGCCACACTGCGTATTATATAAAGTTGCTTGTGTATAGTTATGCTTATGAAAGTGTCGCACAATTGAACAAGTGTTGGTTTTAACAAAAATCTGACTTAAACTTCAGCCTTGGCTCCACCACTTATTTATTAATGGTATGAATCCTTGGTGGAAGTCACATAACTTCTCTTGGCCTCAGTTACTTGATCTATAAAATGGGAATTTCCAAGACCTGTCTCACAGGTCTGTTCCAAAGTGGTGCCATAACACATAAGAAGTGTCTAGTGTGTTGCCTGGAATTTACTCTCAATGTTCACCCCTCAGTTCTCCCTGCTGTCTACCAGATGCAGTTTTGCACTGGGAGATGTCAGGATGTTTGGTAAATTACCTTTCATTTACACTCCAAAATGCGGATTTAGCCTTTGTAAGCAAATCATTTTGTTGCTTTCTTAGATTTTGTTATAAGTAATAACGGCACCCTAGCCAATAATGACAGCCATGCTTGACAGACCAGAGGAGGCGGATCGGGCCAGAAGCCCCTACCTCACTTCCAACACATCTGTTCATGCTGCCTCTAGAAGTGTTACACAATATACAGTTTCAAAACATTGCCTTTTCACAAATTTTTGCAGAGCCAAGATCTAATGTAAAACTATTCCATACATAGAAAATCTAAGATTTTTTTTTTAATTCAAGCGAGAAATATAACCATTTGCTACTAATAATATTTCATATTTTCTATAAGAAAATTTGTAGCAAAAGTACAGATTAGACTGAGCTGATGAAAGAATTTAAATGCTCTGAATATATGACAACCTTTCTTCTGAACCTGGAATTTTTAATATGATTCTAATAAGTGAGTGAACCAAAGCTTTAAATTAAGAAAAATTTTGCTGCCACTACAATTTCAAAAAGAGAATTACAAATCTTATATCCTCACGGAAACATACACCACTGGTGGAGAAATGATCTCAGTTGAAAATGAGAGCAAAACCCTTATTTTCAAGAACTTTATCCGGGTCAGGTTTTTAAAGTAGTAAGAATGTTTACTGTTTTCTGAACTGTGATTTCTTGTATCCGATTGCAACTGAAGGACATATTACTTATGGATTGACAGAATTACTGTTGGTGTACTTATGGTATTTCTTTATTCCATTTAAAAATACATGTATATAAATTCCTGGTTGATGCTAAAAATTATTTTCTAATAAACGTATTTTAAGTCAGCTCTGTATTATTCTCTAAAAGGAAAAGAAAAAAAGAAAAAAGAAAACTTGCTTAATGTTGTAGTCTGAACTGCCCACTTACCAATAGCTAGCCTGCCTCATGTGACTACTTCGTAGGTTGTTATACTTAAGATATGTTTCAAGAGTATGAACTTTAAACAGGAACAATTATAGAGACAAGCAAGCAAGCAACGGGATAAGATGCAGGGAGGACATCCCACTAATATCTTCACTAATTTATAACTATTGGAATTTTTTCTTTTTATTTAAGCTTAATTATTTTTTATTGTTGCTTTTCATTTTATGGATAGTATGGAAGCCGAAGTTTGAGGTTATTTATTGTATTTTTTTTTAATTAGGTGAGAGTTTGCAAAAAGCTCTCCCATTTTATGGATAGTATGGAAGCCGAAGTTTGAGGTTATTTATTGTATTTTTTTTTAATTAGGTGAGAGTTTGCAAAAAGCTCTCCCATTTTATGGATAGTATGGAAGCCGAAGTTTGAGGTTATTTATTGTATTTTTTTTTAATTAGGTGAGAGTTTGCAAAAAGCTCTCCCATTCTCCACCTCTAGAATTACCTACTCTAAACTTATTGAAACTATTTCCTTCATTTTATTGATATATTTTATTGTCACAACGGATCCAAAGGAATTACATTTATTTTTATCTGAGTTTTCCAGGTAATGTTAATGAAGAAACTGACCTTCAACTCTAAGGGCTTCTGGTTAATCTTTAAAAAAAAAAAAAAAAAGATTTAGTTATAGTTGCTCTGCCTCTCGTTGATAAAGGCAGAATATATGATTTCTACAGAAAGTCTGAAGAACAACAGTATTTTTAAAAGCATATAGGATGCTTCCCTTTTTGTTGCATTTGAGTATTTATACCACTTCAATTAAAAAAAAATTGTTAATGAAAGAGAACTTGATAACGGGAGCTCTGCAAACCAAGCACAGAGCTTAGTAGGCTAAAGACACTAAGGAACCACTGGCTAAGTGATTTGAAATGGTATAAATAATGCCACAAAAATGTTTTAGAGGAATGTCTACTATATTCAGCTCTTTGTGTAGGTTGTGGCAATGTACTTGAAATGTAAGAGAACATTGTTTTTATGATAGAGATTTAATGTATTCAAATATCCTGCCTTTTCCTTTCCTTACATTTATGCTTGTTCCAAAAGCAACGACGGTCTCAAAAATAAGGCATAGACACTTAATTAGTATCATTTTACTGCCGCTCCTTAATAAATCAAGATGATAAATACGTGTCTGATCCACATTCTGGGCTACTTCTAATCTAAATGAGTCTAGACTTGTACACCTGATACATTACATAGGAACTGGAGAGTGAATTAATATCCTGATGGAAGAGTAAAATGTACTTCACTATTTATTATTTATGTTTAGTTGTTTCCTATAAAAACACTTTTAAGTGCAACAGATAAGCTGGTTCATAGATTGCTGCAGAAATATGTCCTGGTTTCAAATGTAGGTAGAAGTACAGAGGCTAGGTGATAAATGGGTTAGCCAAGAAGTTAAATTTAAATGTTTATAAGCATTGAGCTTTTCCTATAAAAAATGAACTTTCATATTTAAAATGTAAGGGAAGAAACTATGGTTAAACCACTAGACAGTATGAAGGTTTGAGTTATAATAATTCATAAATACGCTCTTTATATTATAAAGATATATCAACTCCCCACATTTCTTTACTCTCGTGTGGCATTTTCTTACTAAGAAAAAAAAAAAAAAAGAAAAGGTTTCTGTTTCTACAACTGACACCTGCAAGCCACTGCACTGTGACTTGCAAATATAGAGAAAAATGATATCGTCCTTGGCCTTAAGGAAACATGGTAGATTCTTGTCAAAAGGAAACATTAGGCAAATAGAAGACAGCAGTACAGAATAAGGGCTACAATATAAATAGTGAAGGGAGAGTAGACTCAGGTTGAAGGAAGAGGTTGAGTGGGGCAGCCATGTATGTCAAGGAGTTTGGGATGGCTGGGTCACTGGCTTCAAGAGAGGAGCAATGAGCAATAAAGATCATGGATGAGCAGAAGACAGATTATGTGCAGGATTGTGCTGAAGACTTTGAACTTCATCTGGAAGCTGACAGAGAGTTCATTGAAGGGTTTTGGACCCAGGTATAATATTCGGTACCCCAAAATAGATTCTTAGAGGCACATAAGTCACTACTCAGCATAAGTATGGAGTATAGGCTAATTTTTGTCTCTGTCACATTCTACTCATTCTTTTTTTGCATTCCTTTCCATTGCTGGGTGGCACTCTCTGGTGTTTTTGACCTACATGCTGCCCAAAGTCCTCTACTTCAGAGCTCCTGACTCCCTACTTGCTGCAGCAGCCCCTGGGTTGGTTCTTCTGAAAATGTCTTATACCCACTGGTTGCCTCTCATCCTAGAATCAAAGTGAAAGCAGCACCTCTGATTAAAAAACAATTTTCATAGACACCAACTCAGCTCGAGTCATAAAAGCAACAACTATATTTATCAATATAATAAAGAAATTTACACTGAAATAGTAATTACTATTTTTAAAGCCCTATAACAGTAGCCATGGATAGCAAGCATTTTGTAATCCTCCTTTCCTAGATAAGAAAATCAAGGTACAGCGAACTTGACCAAATAGGGCCAGCAGCAGCTGGAGTCTCTGAGGCCTTGATCCCTGCCTTATCTACTCTGAGCCCTGGGAGGCCTGTGGCACGGGGAATAGCCAGAGGCACACACCAAGTCGAGGCTACAACGATTTGTTCCCTCTCCTCTCTTTTTCATCCTCTTTTTCTTATTTATTTTATTTATTTATTTTTTGAGGGAAGGAGGTTAACAAGCTCTTTAAAAACAGAAATTTTCCATCTTCACTTCCAGAGTATTATATGTACCTTACTTCATGTTATTTTATAGACGTTTTTTTGAATTCAGAAACTGTTCATACATAGATACATACACACATACATATATTTATTTAGATACTTATTTATTTACTTGCCATTTTAAATTTAAAATTAATTTTTAGTGTTTACGTATTTACTGGTTCTTTTATTTTATATACTTTTTATTTTATTCTAGTTTTATTGAGCTATAATAGACATACATCACTGTATAAGTTTAAGGTGTACGGCGTAATCACTTGACTTACATATATTGTAAAATGATTACTGCAATAGTTTTAGTTAATATTCACCATCTCATACGGATACAAAAAACGTTTTTTCTTTTTCTTGTGATAAGAATTCTTGAGATCTACCCTCTTACCAACTTTTGAATATACTATATAGCACTTATTTATCTTATACGGGAAGTTTGTACCTTTTGAATCTTCTTCTTCCAGTTTCCCCTCCCCCACTCCCACATCTGGTAACCACAAATCGGATCTCTTTTTCTATGAGTTTGGCTATTTTTTTCTTGTTTTATTTTATAGATTTCATATGTAAGTGAGACCATACAGTGTTTGTCTTTGTCTGACCTATTTCATTTAGCATAATGAATTTAAGGTCCATGTTTTTTGCAAATACTTACCATTTTTAAAATTGTAGGTATTCATGTGCTTAATTATAATAAATTAGTGATTTATTGAATAATTGTAATTTACCTATCTTTTATAGATTTTATTTATTTGTTTAATAAAAGTGTTCATTTTAAGGCTACTATCCAAAGCACTTTGACCCTTCCGACTTCTTATTGTGACCTTAATAAGGCCCTCTCTTGGGTGCCAGCCACCTGCAAGATGGTAAGAACTGACCAAAAAGTTATAGATAGTTCGGAGGGATTAGGGGAAACTTCATGAAGCTAATTTTTTTTTTTCCTTTTGGATCTTAGATTATTTTTCCTGTTCAAAGGTTCAGTGTCTTGAGTTTGGCTTTAAGTGGCCTTAAAAAACATACCAACTTTTAAAAGGAGAAAAAAAAGTCAATTTAAAATGTTTTCTGGTGTGCAAGTTAACAACCAATAAACAAGATCTAACTTTTCCGAGTTTCCCGAGCTCTGTGATGCCACTGTGTCACTATTTCCACTTCAAGTAATAAACATTGTACGCACTCCCACGTAAGACATTTATATTACAATTGAACTTGCATATGGAGGAGATGGTGCTGAGCTCTAAAGAGTGAAATTGAATGTTGACGCAGATAAAGCTTGAAAGGAAGAAAATGAGCATTTAATTAGGGGGCTTGCTTGCATCTGTTCCCTGACATTCGGTTTTCGTTTTATTTTACTATCTAATTCTGATGCTCTACTCCACTGAAACAAATTACAGGGTTATGAAGGTTCCCACCCTTTTCTACACACTTCTGATTTTAGTAGGACTCTGTCTGGGCACTCACATGTGCTATTGAATTAACTCTTTGATTTCATCTATTCCCTAATTCTTGACAACTTTTTTTAGATCTCTCCCACCCTTAGCACGTCTATAAATTCCTTCCTCCCTAGGCACTATTTCGACCATAACTGACATAATTTCAATATGGAATGAGAGCAAGGCAGCTGTCAAGTTCTGTTTGGACCTTCTGATTCCCTATCGTGGCTTTAATAAGGCTCTCCTGCTGGGTGCCAGCCACCTGCAAGAAGGTCAGTTCTGTGGATGAAATCTGTAGACAGTAGTGATCATACCCTGAGAAACAGGCTGTAAACCTGTCTCTAAACGATGAAAACATTTATCAGGGGACAAAAAAAAAAGAAAGGAAAAAAGCTAACTAGAAAGGCAGATCAAAGAGATACGAAGAAACATAACAATTACAAAGCGATTTAAAAAAAAAAAAAAGATTTGCACTTTAGCCGTAAAGGATACATTTCATAATTTCAAGAGAGTGATTAACCCTATTCAAGAAAGCACCTATTTCAAATTTTCCATCCCACAGAATAAGTCAGACCCCACTGTTTGTAGTAACTGTCTCAGTTAATTCAACCGTATTCTATTCACTGAACAGCTTTCCCGCCCAATCTTGACCTCTGTAAAATAGAGAAGTTCGCCTAAGGTAGTTTTTCTTTAGATCACAAAAGTTACCTTTGAGATTGCCCCCTCACTTATAGAATGTGAAAGTGCTATGTTCTGTACAATTTCTTTTCTCCTATGATTTTGAGCTGATGGCTTAATTTTTTTAACCTTTGAAGTAAATTTATCATTCTTTCACAATCGGGGATTCCAAACCAAAGAAGGAAGGGTGGTGGTGGGGGGAGGCCTAATTCCTCGTACACACTGCTGCGCAATTTTGTCATTTCTCTCTTCCTAACTCCTTTTTGAATCCTGGCCAAAAAAAAAAAAAAAAGGGTTTGAAATAATCTCAATCATCATTCTTGATGTCAGGAGGGCTTTTGGATTCACTGAAAAGAATAGATTAACGGCAAGCAATGGGAGAGCAAGTTGGAGTTTGACCTTGCTGGCACCAACGGGACCGACAACATGAACTTAGACCAAACCATATTCAACATGTCAAATTGGGACAAAATAAGGCATTTAGCCATGTTTGGTAGTTTTAGCTTTCTCTCATGTGACAACTAGCAGTTTATACTATTTCATACCCAGGTGGACATTTCAGTACATTTCCAAACGTGTATATACCTATGAAGCCTTATGCACAGATGACTAGTAAAGTTCATAAACAGCGAAGTAAACAACTAAAAAGTTAAATAAATAATTCATCTCTTTCTCCAGTATCCTCCCTGCAGTCAATCTTAAAATGCTGCTTGTAAGGGATAATACCCACTTCAATCCTGTCAGCTGCTGATTATTAATTGCTTCAGAAAAAGACAATATTTTATCCATCCTCTTTGGAGTTCGAGTGTGAATGGTGAAGCGAAAGAGAGTAAAACTGAGTGAAACATGAAAAGCTTGATTTGTTAGGACCCCTGCTGTCTGAAAAGAGATCAAAGCTCAGAGGGAGGCTGTAAAACAGCCGAGTGCCCTGCACTGAAACATGGCCTGTGGCAGCTGCTCTGGGCGCTCGCTCACAACCCAGGTGTGCCTCCAACTCCACACTGCCAGCTGAATCATGGGAGCAGGGTACCTCTCCTCTTCTTCATTATTTCAGAGGCAGTCACGAAGGAGATGCAGGCTCCATCCATCACAATGCACAAATTCACAGTGCGCGGATTCAGCACAGGCCTAATTAAAGCTTTTCCTTTCATTTGTGGAGATAATTAGACTTTCATCTCACCAGGAAGCTTCAGAAAGATCTATTTCTTTCTTCAATAAAAGCTACATCAAACAAAAGCAGATTTTAATCGCCTTTTCTTTGGGGCATGAGTCAATAATGAAAGATGTCATGGGTAACAAAAAATTGTGTGCAGAAAAAAGAGAGACGAAAAAAAAAAAACGCCTAAGCAATGTTCTTTAATTAACATCATGTTTGCAAACACCATTAATTTCTCTCATTAAAATGATTTTTATCTGCAACTGATTGTTGATAAAACAATCGATTTTAGCATCTCATCTGTTTCACCGCTATGCAAGAACCCCATCTGCTGTGCTGTAAAGCAGTAATCATGCACGCTGTTAAGCAACATGTGAGAACAATAAAAAATGCATGCGTGTATGTCAGGGATTTGCGGGGTTGACTGTGGGGCAAGGGCCACCTTTCCACAGGACATGTATAAAAAATGACTCTATGTCAGGCTATAGGACAAAATGTCACAAAGATCAGAAATGCATAAATAAAAACACAAATTAATATGTGCAAGCAGAAAAGGCTCCATCTGTGTTTAGGAATCATTTTGTAAACAGATTCTTAAAAGAAGGCAGGGAGTTTAGATGCATTTAATAGTGTGTCATTGACTGGTGTGATGTAATTTTAGATGACACACGTGCAACTTGTCTACTGTTTAAAACAGTCTTAGTTTTTCAATAGGAACATTCTCGTCCCAAACACTTTTTGAGAAGTGTCGACTTTAGCTTTTCCTTCCTCCCCTCTCAGCCCCTAATTTTACACATGTGAAAACAAATACTTCTGTGGATGCAAATGAATCAGGGTGTGGGATCAACTTTGGAGGCAGTGGAGTTGATGGCAAGTGTATACTGGAAAAGCGTCAGGCTGGACCAGAAGCCACAGGATCAGGAATAGATACAAAAATGTTTGTATATAAAAATAAAGATGTGAGCAGATTCACTCAGAAGAACAGAATTCAGTTCATTGGAAGGGAACTTCAAGGTCATCTGGTCTAAGTCCTCATCCTCTGGACACTGATCCTGTTAAGTGGTTCCTATTGCTATTTTACGAATTTGTGTAACAGTGGCCGTGACTATATAATGTTAGAGCACTCACGACTTGTAAGAGTTCTAAGAATTAGTGACTTCACTCTTTTACTGAATTAAAGACCATCTCTCTCTAAATTCTAATCTTTGGTGGTAATTCTGTCTTTCAGAACCACAATCTAAAATCAGCACCTTTTCCTCATGACTGGTCCTTTAATCCCTGAAAACATACCTATGTCACCTCTACCCTGACTTCTCCATGCTAAATACCTAATTCCTTCAAGCATTCTTCAGACAATATTTTTTCCCCAGCTTTTTAAATATCCTTGTCTTTTCCTTAGAAAATATTCTAGACTGTCAATTTCTCATTAAGATACAGAAATTCGGAGCCAGAAATAAACTTTATATCCCACGTGTGAGCAGAACTGTGCTTCCCCATGCACGTCTTCAAGTAAAAATGTCAAATATTTAAAATACACTTTTCTAGGAAATAGGAATGATTTTGAGATAAATCAAAACGGTGTTTTACACCCAGAAGTACCTAAACGTTATGGCATGTCCAGAGCTCGAAGTTCTCAAGAGCAATATTGTCCTCCATTGATACAGCCGATAATCTAAAACTATTGCTGGCAGGCCATTATTTACATAATATATTTGTCTTTTAGGTCCTGTATTTTAAGATCTGCTACTATGGAAAGTTTTCCCTGATGATAAAATCTTGTTTTCACAGTATCAATTCAAGTGGTTAAAAAGTAAAAATTTTTATCAATCCACTAAGAATCCTGTTCCCAAGACTGAAAATAATTATTTAACCTATTAAATAAGTGTTTGACAACTATTAAAATATGTGATTTTAGTATCACATAAATCTAAACAGAGAAATGAGGTTCCCCATTTGTTAGGTTGAGGATATGAGCGTAATTTTGGCTGAAAATTTTGTTAGGTAGCTAGTCAGACATAAGCGACAGGACAACAAAGGAATGGAGGCCCAGCCTAGAGACTACCCATAGAACACCTTATTGGTAGTTAGAGAATCCCTCCTGTATCCCCAGAGACAAAGGACAGCAGGGCCATAATCTATAGCTTGTTTAATCCAACTACAAATCCCTGCACAGAAGATGGTATCCTACCCACAACCTCAGCCTCATTATACCATGATTATATTATCATTACTATGCCTGGAAGTTCATGAATCTAATCATAACAGACTGAATTCTGGGTAAGCGCATGTACACTAGGCAAAGAGTTATATAGCAACCAAGTATCAAAATGAACTCACGTGCCAATCACCTAGGAACGCCTTTGTAACCACCCATCTTGGCCCTACTATAATTCAGATTTTCCTGCTTCTGGGTTATTACAGCTGTCTTTGCTGAAATCCCATTCCTCTCTTGAAGCATGCTCTGTCTTTCTAAAATATACTTTCAATAAATCTTTCTAAATCTCGCTGACCTGCAATTCTTTGCTGCATCAGTGAAGAAGAAAAGAGGAAAAGTGCTAATTACACTTATGCGTCATCATCTCTCCCATGCTGCTGGGGTGATACCAAAGTTCAAATCAACCCCAAAATGGTAACAGTTTCGTAATATCTGATTTTTAAGCAAAATATAGAAAATGTACTAAAATCAAGTTGGAAAAGTTGGTAGAGCTTCCAAATTGAATTCCTGGTATTTTGCAAAATCCTTTGTCTTTGGGTCATTAAATAGATATTTCAAGCCTCTGCTTCCTCAATTTTCTGAGTAAAAAAGAAACACCTTTTTCATACAACCTACCCTATTAGAAGTATAGAAAGTTCACTAGAAATAGGTACAAAGGTCATTGTCATTACTATTATTCACCAAACAGAAAATAATGCCATGGCATATCACTGCAAAATTTATTGTAATTTTTTTTCAAGGTTTAACATAGACAAGTAACAAACAGCTTTTTGGAAATGAAGGAGAAAAGGAAAGAAGGAAGAAAGAAAGGAAGGAAGGAAGGAAGGAAGGGGAAGGAAGGAAGGAAGGAAGGAAGGAAGGAAGGAAAGAAGGGGAAGGAAGAAAGAGAAAAATAGATATCAACAATTGTTCAAACAAAAATTAAACTCATTCTTGTGTCTTATAGGAACTCTAAATGGTGTTATTTATTTATTGTTGGGTGCCAAAGTTGCAACTAAAAAATTCTTTTCAATTATCTATTCAGGATGTACTGCCACACCTGCTGCCTGCTAAAGCTACCAGCATTTAAAAAATTTCTTCCTGTTGGAAGAGCAAACAGTGCCATTTCCAATGAGAGTGCTGTCCATTAGCCCACAGATGAGAAGTGCTGAAAAGTGGTGCTACCATCCCCCAGAGACCGGGCTCCTCACAGCACACCTGATATCGAGCAGAGCAAATTGGTGTCTCGAGGTCATTTCAGAAAATCAGATTATGTGCATGACAACACAAGACACCGCTGCTATGCCATCTGCCTGGCCCACACCTGGCACGTTTAACCCCAAATGCTTTTTCCGGAGTCGAATCAGTGTGTTGTCCTGAGCCAGTGTTTCAGGCTCTGTCAGACAAAGATCAATTGCGTGTCATCACTCAGGTTGGCAAGGGTAAGTAAACAAATTTACAATGTTATTAGAGATTAATATGATTTAGCAAAATATACAACTGTCTGATACTTCAGTATACTTTGGGAATCATCTTGATTTTATAACTAAGGACACACTGGTCCAAAATACACACAGCACCGTAAGCCATCCACAACTTAAGAATGGGCTGAGGTCTTAACATGTTAAGTGAGTTGTTTGCGATTTAAAGTATATTTTCTGTCAATGCCATATAAAAGGTGGCTGAGTTCCTAGTCTTTCCCCTCAAAATCCTACTTAGCCCATTGATTTGTAGCTGAACTGTAATAATACTATTAGAATTGTTCTGAAGCCATATAAAAGGTGGCTGAGTTCCTAGTCTTTCCCTCAAAACCCTACTTAGCCCATTGATTTGTAGCTGAATTGTAATAATACTATTAGAATTGTTCTGAGTTCTGGGTCTTGATAATGGGAGGTCATGGAGTGAGACTGGAGAAAGAGAACGAAGATGAGAAAAAAGTGGAGGAGAGGAAGAGAGAAAGTGCAAGAGGAGGCAAAGAAGAACGAGAGGAACTTTTTTCTTTTCCTAGAAAAGTAACTCAAACCAACAGAGCGCCCCTTTTCCTTCTGCATGGGTCCCTACTGTATTAGAAGGTGGAGTTGATCCAGGGAGTTAGGTTAGAAGGCAGAGAACTGGACGAGGATGGGAGGAGTGAGAAGAGGTAAGACAAGGGTGACAGCATGAGTATGGCTTACGTGGTAGGGCGTTCTGCATTGGAACAGACATAGGCCAGTTGTGAGTCACCTGGAAGTTGGCTGTTTCCAAGTCAAGGGTTGCTTTTGTTCAGAATAGCTGCCCCAATGTCATTGTGCTTGATGGTGAGGGCCACAAGGACAAACAGTGAAAATGCCTGGTTAACACTTCCAACTCCCTGCTCAAGTGCAGCTCAAGTGTAAACCAGGTAACCTGAAGCACAGCTAAGACACAATGCTAAAGTGGAGCCAGTTTGTCGCTAAAACCTTGGATTAAACAGCAGGAAAAGTGGAAATGCTGCTGGCACTTAGGAAAGAATAGGGAACAAACAGTGTACCCTACTGCTTGAAGACATCTTCAGCCAAGGAAGGGGTGGTTTCTAAGGAGTCTGACAACCTCCTTCAGAGAAGGCGCTGTGAAACAAATGCAGCTGCTACGCTCAAAAAGGAAGGGGCGGAAGAGATTTAAATGCTAAAACCTCAGCTGAGAACTCCTGGTAGGAGAAAAGCTGCTGTCCTCACTGGTAGAGACAGACCATTTGGGGGTTACTGACTTTGAGTGGAGAAAGTTTTCCGGATGAAACAGAAGGTAACAAGGGAGCTCCAACATCAGACGCTCTCCATTCTCTGCTTAAGGGAACTCCACTCTCCCTTCCGGTTAGAACAGGTTGTTGAAAGGAAAAAGCCCTGAAAATCTGCCTCAAGTGATGGGCTTTAAAGGTACTATCTGATCCCTTTAATCTGCCGATCAGTCTTTCTGAGGGTAATTGTAGTCATTTGCTTCTGTCATCTACAAATAAAAATGGGGAAAAGCAGAAATAAATTTTATATGTATACACTATGTTTTACTATGCAAATAATCATACTTTATCTTTGTGTCAAAGTTTCCAGTGCCCTCACATTTTAAAGAAGAAACTGAAGGTCAGAGAAAGGAAGCTGAAAGTTATCATGGCCTGCGAATGGTCCAGACCAGGCTGTTACCTAAGGCCTCCTTTCCAAATGTGATGCACTTTTGCTACTAATTGGAGCTAACTTTATGCTGCTTTGTGAAGAGTGGCACTATCGCTCTGCTCCCTCACGAGGTCTCCTTTTATTACAGAAGTATCTGAGACAACCCACCTGACTCTACCGTGGTGGACTTTCTTAAAGAACCAAGCTTTCCCGGATGGGAATCATAACCCAATGTGAGGCTCTGCTCCTGAGCATTGGGCTGACTTAGCCACGCTCTGCCTCACCCCACCCTCCCGTGGGTCAGGCACAGTGCTAGAAACTGGGCTTGTGGCAGTGAATGAGACTCAGTCTCTACCAACGAAGAGGATGGAACCCAGCTGTGCTCTTCCTGGCCAAAGGTGATGCACTTTTCCGGGATGTGAGGATGTCATTGCCCATAAGCTCTGCACACGGTTGTGGAGAACTCTCACAAGCTTTGGTCTAATGTCCCCATGGAGCCCTTGGGCACATGAAGGCCTATCCCCTTAGTCCTCTGGATTTTCTCATTTAACTCCAGATCCTCCCATTAAGTAGGGAGCCCCACTTGATTGTGGCCCAAACAACTTTCTGTTCTGCCACCTGTCCCCAGGGGCTAGATGGCTAAATTAAATTTATAAAATAATAATAATAGTAATATAATTGTTATTATTACATTTTCTCTTTTAAACCAGTTTTAGGTTTATAGCTGAATTGACATTCCGGAGGGTTCCCATATACTCCTTTCCCACACACATGCAGCCTCTCCCCCAATCCTGCACCAGTGACATATACTTGTTATTATCAATGAACCAACATTGACACACCATTATCAACCAGAGCCCATTGGGTTCAATCTTTGTGTTATACATTCATTGGGTTTTGACAAATGTATCATGACTTACATCCATCATTCTAGTATCATAGAGAATAGTTCACTTCCTCCCTGTGCTCCACCTACTAAAGGCTTTATGACAAACTGACTGAGTCCCCAGAACTTTAATGTCACCCCCCGACTCTGGGAATCAGTGATGGCCTGAGATCCTGGCTGATATGTTCTACCTTCTTGGATTCCACTAGGTGTTGTGGACCTGAAATAGGTACAGGCCTATTCCTCTAGATGCTTGAAGTTATTAGGGAGTCGTCCTGCAGCTGGACTTGCTGTTCATCCTGGTTTTTTTTTTTTTTTTTCCTTCTTACTTATGTCCCATTTGCCCTATAGCTGAACCTACATGAGTTATGGCATCTATGTCCTCAGACCCCACAGCACTCACTTGCAATAATTGAGCTCATCATCGCAGGTTTAATTTATTTTAATGTTGGGTTGACTGGATTGTATGATCAATTTAAATAGCTGTTTTTCCTTTGAACTTAGTTTTTCAGGAAACTGAGATGTTTATGGTCAAGAGTGTTCCCATGTATAGACAGAATACGTAATTTCTGTATTATCATGGAGAGAAAGTTTTAGGGCTTGGAGTTGGAACAAGAAAAATCTACATTCAAAGGGTTGGGACATCTCCCAGATCTTCACTATCTCTGTGTCCCAAAGCCATCCCTGATAGAGGTCTGAAACAGCTGCCTTATCTTACCACCTGCCATCACCAGCAAAGCCCAGACATGGTGCCAAATCTTTAAGTTACCACTTGCAGCCAAGTCCCTAAGTCATTTTCTGCTGTGGTAATTTCTTTTCTTTGATTGGCCCAGAGAGTGCAGCTGGTGACTCTATGAGGTGGGCCAGGATCCAGGCATGGGCAGGTGGACAGTCAGGTCATTAGCTGTAAGGCAGAAGCGTAAAAAGTGCCAACAAGAGATAAGGGGTGCTGAAAGGTGGGGCAGGGATTCCCCATGTCCAAATTGTCAGACCATCCCTGCACGTTTAGGTTGGTCTCTGAAAAATAAAATCTGTTTCCCAGTGATTAAAGAAGGGTCTGGCCCTGCCAGGCTTGTATGAGCTTAATAGAGCAAAACAGCAGTCTCTGGAAGATACCCAGAGCAATTCAGTTCTAACCTTTACAGAAAGAATAAAAAATGCATTTCTGAGTAGAGAAATGTATATAAGTAAACACATATGGAGACAAACAGAGGGTATAAACACATGAATATGATATCCGTGAGTGCAAATTTGATTATACTAAGTAAAGCAGAGAAGATGACTGTTTTATGTTTTCTTTCTACCTATATTTCTCAGTAATATACAATAAACATTTGATTTACAAAATGGAAGCAACTGAAATTTATAGGGTGTAAACATCTCAAGTGTATGAACATCTGATTGATGATACAGAGACCAACCTATTTGGATTTGCAATCTTTTCAACCATGGCCACAAAGCACACAATGACTTGGGAGGTGTGTTTGTTTTTTAAGAGCTATCTGCCTCAGAAAATCTGCATAAATTTTTCCTACGAGGAATGGATTTTTTTTCTTCAAAAGTTTTAGTGAAAAATGATCTCTTAAAAGAAACATAATTCAAAATCACTGATACTAAATATAGGAAGCATTTAGAAAGATCTATATAAGTAGTCTGATGAGTCCAATTTTCTAAACCATACCACCTCTAGCAGTTCTCTTTTTTCTTCTCTCCTGAAACATCTTCTACCTGAGAATTTATTTTATAATGCAAGGATAAAAAAAAAAAAATGAGGCCCATAAAAGATCCATCCAAGTCTCTACTCATTTTTATAATGTTCTTAATTGCATGGCTTTGAGACTGTCCCTTGACTTGGTCAAGCCTCCTTTTCATTCTCTGAAATATACTTTGTAGGATTGTATTTGAATAATGTACTGACAGACACTTGTTGGTACCTGGTATAAGTCACAGGTAGATTTGCATGTCTTACATTCTAGTTCTCCATCCTTCATAAGATTCTTAGAGTCACTAATCATCTTCTACCTGTGCCCTTTCATGTCCACCAGGCACATGTTCTCACTGTACCATATTTTCTTTTATAGTGATAGGAATAGTTACATGGAGTTATCAAAAAGTTGGTGGGAACTTCTGCTGTACTCCTTTTCTTTATGTGTTAGGCTTGTTGTTGAGCATTATCATAAAATCAAAACAGGTCACATATGCGTATCCTAATAAAGTGCCCCAAATTGTTATATTTATTAATATATTTCTGAATTTAAATTGAAGTCAAAATTGTGAGATAAGTCCCAGGAAATTCATAATAATGCTATCTTTTTGCTTGTGACTGTCAATTACATGTGGAGCATCCATTTCTACCCATTGGAGATGCTTACCCCACCCCATGATATCTACCAGAATGATAGAATCTGTGAGTCAGAAGTGGTCATCTAGTTCAATGTTTTTCAAATATTGGATCATGATGCATTATTGGGATGTGAAGTCAATCTAGTGAGATGCAATAATATTTAAAAATGAAATTGGTCAAACCAGACTAAACACATGAGTGAATTGTGTACAATAAGGGTAAGTATTATTTCGTGAACATTTTATTTTAGTTATATATATTTATATGTGTGATATTTATAATGGAAAATGTCTTTCTTAATGTGGATCACAGCCAAGATTTTTAAAAAGAAAGAAAATTACTATCTAGTCTATTCCTCTAGGCAGTGTTTTACTCCACTTTTCAATACCCCTCTGCTTCTCTTCCACTGATAGGTATTAAACTTTGCTTGAATACTACCAGCGGTGATGACTTTATCTACTCATGTAATAACTAATTCTATTTTCAGCTCTAATTGTTATAGTTCTTTCTTGTAGTGAGCCAAAAGTCTGTATCCATATTCTATTAAGTGGTTCTATCATTGGAGCATGATTTTTCCCCCTTCCACATGTTTGTCCTTTAAGTATTTGATGATAGCTATAATTTTCCCACTGAATTTTATCATCTCCATTTTCTTCAGCAACTTCTCTTATGAAATCTTTTATAATCCTTTTAAACATATTACACCTCTTGTCTGATAGTATTGTGTCAATGCCTTCTTGAGATAAGATATTAATACCTGAATATAATCCTTCATGTTTGACCTGCTAAATCAGAGCATAGAGAGATTATCATCTCCTTGACTTCAATATCATACTTCTATTAATACGGCCCCCAAATATTAATATTTTTAGCCTTATCAAACTGTTGTGTATTACTGAATATATAGTCAACTAAAATGTAATTTTCATAGACATTTCTGGCAAGCCTCATTGACTACTCCCTAAAATTTACTCAAAATTTTTGTGATTGGGGGGAAAGAATGTGGGTTTAGGACTAAATATATTCTTGTTAAAGTACCTATCCATTATCCAAGCTAATAAAAATCTTTTTGAATCTAAATGCTGCTATCTTCTAGATGCTGCTATTCTTTATATTAACTACTTGTCACAATTTCATACACACTTGAGAAGCATGATAATTATGACATTCAAGGCAGTGACAGAAATTTTGAACAGGAAGAGTATCCATTTTTTGAATTATATCGCAAAGGAATGCTTGAGAGTTGACTGAAATTCAGAATATTCTCTATTACAAAACCATTATAAATGATGGGTTGCCAGATCATCCAATTTCTCTTTAGAGGAGTATCTACTATTGAGATAGAAATTACATTTGTTGGACTTATTTGTGGTTAGCAACAGACATATAAAAGGATAATGAGTAGAAAGCAAGAAAAGAGGAGGAAGCCTGATGTAAATAAGACATTAGGTGCAAATAATTCAAGGCAAAAGAACAAGATAATATTCTAGTTTCCTGATTTATTTCTTATAGGATTTGAAGACCATTCTTTCATTTTTCTCTCTCTCCATATTTCTTCCATATTTTCTCTTCCTCATGATGATTTTAAAATACAATTTATCTATTACTCATTGCTCTAGCTGTAACAAATGAGTTTCTTTAATTTCAACCCTTATCTCTTCATCAGTCCCAGAGCTTACCCACCTGCAACTGCAACTAATTGTCACTAGGATGAAAATGAAAATCTGGGTTAGCAATAAAGAAAGAGATATCATGTACCTTCTATATCCTAGTGGCCATATGTTTCAAAGCTCATAAATATATATGTACATATATGGTAGTCATTACTATATGTATGGTGTATATATAAATATAAATATATATGAATATATATATATAGCAGTCATTATAATCTTGCTGATGAGGGAACTGCTGTCAAAGAAAAAATTATTCCAAGATTGTATAACTGAGTCACAATGAATGTATATGTGTATGTGTGTGCTTCTGTAAGTGTGTTTATTAGAATGAAGATGAAATGCATATATGTGTGCATATGTATATCTATAATAAGCTTTCTATTCTCAAGTAAAAAAAAAAAAGCCAGACCTCCTAGAAAATGTCCTGAGCAATTTTCTTTCTTCACTCTAAATACTCGCCATGAAAAACATGTGTCTAAAGACTGTAACATTATAGTGAATGTGTGGGAGGCCTAATATAAATGCCATGTATAATTGAAATCTAAAATATTGAATTACTCTTCAATGAAACTTACAAATAATAGTAATTTTTTTATTCATAGGGGGCTAGAAATTTTTACTGTCCACAAGATAGCTAGACCAACCTGTGATTATCAAGATACAATTAATATACAAGTGTAATATATGAATGTCATTTATCCTCAGGGCTCATAAGTATAAAAACAGTAACACACTGTGAAAGTAATGGTAACACTTAGAGGTCCCGTTATTATTAATTCATTTGACATTCACTGTAATCACACTGGTCTTAATGAATTCATTTTGCATGTGCATATTCCATGTACTTTTAAACACACTTGATTCTAAGTCAGTGCTAACAAATGTATTGAATTCAGATAAACAATGACTTTTATTTTAAAGGACTCTTGAAAATCATACATTGAAAAGTTACAGATTGATATTTTATTTAATGGCAAGAAATAGACTAAAGAAGGAGCAGTAATTTTATTTCATCATAAAAATATATTTTACTAAATTCTTAATGATATGACCTCTGGGTAACTGATCTCTGAAGAAACACACTTAAATAAATACACATGTGTAGAACAGAACATTCAGGGATAAGATTAATATATGAGTGAATAGCAAGGAACTGTAATCATGAGTAGACAAGCATGGTCAATACTGAAGGGAAGGATGAGTACTGAATAACTTTCAAATATCACATAATCAAAGATCTAATTTTGTCTACCAAATAAATAGGCACCACATCTGCCAATGCCAGTTGCTTTTTATGCTCCCCACAGTTAGATTCCTCTATTCTTTGTTATTGTTTTCTTTGGGCCTGTTAAGATTTGTTTGAGGCCCAGTGTTCATTTCTGTAATGGCTCCAAGTAATCTCAAAATATATTGAATACCTGCTTGCTAATGACTGGGACTTAATATCTACAGTTTGTCATTTCCTAGTCATTTTCTTTGGCAACTTGATGATAGTTTGATGGTAACCGCTGAATCTATTGTATCTCCAAAAGTAAACTGTAAGCACCTTGAGTAAACTGGATGAACAATGTTTTAAGGTGTTTTCTTTGTCTTTTCCTATGCTTCCTAGTGCCTGGTGCATTGCCAGACATTTTCTAGTTTTTGCTAGTTTCACGTTTCTTGTGTGATAGATAATCTTCCTAAATAAAAAATTCTCTTAAACATCTAATTTTTTCCTATATAAAAATTTTTCTTGTTATTCTGATATTGCTCTTTTTAACAGATTTAACTCCTTCTTTATTTTACACACACACAGGGACAAACACAAAATGTGTACCCCCTCAATCTCCTTAGAATTATAGTTTTATTTTTATTCTATATCAACTTTACTCACAAATTCTCATCATTATGTAACATGGCTGAGAGCT
Source organism: Pteropus alecto (assembly GCF_000325575.1). Classification (NCBI taxonomy): domain Eukaryota; kingdom Metazoa; phylum Chordata; class Mammalia; order Chiroptera; family Pteropodidae; genus Pteropus; species Pteropus alecto. The sequence continues at coordinate 17,194,709 of NW_006439192.1, read as the reverse complement.
CAGTATATTTTAAAATAAATCCATACATCTCTGCAATACATAATAAACATTTGCAAAGGATCTTCGATAAAGGGCCTTTAGGTCTAGTGGGCAAATAAGCGATACTCCATATAATCATCCTTTGTTGTGATGGGGAGAAACAAGGGATGTATGCTTTAGGATCCCCACTGGAGCACAGAAGAAGAGAGTGAAAGGAAGTTTTCCTAGTAGTTTTCACTTTTGCACATTTCTTTTCTCGGAGATACTAAAGATCTCCAAAGAACATTGTAGGCATTGTCACTAATGATGGAATGGCTGTATTCCAACTCTGTGACTAATTTCTATTACTCCTTTAGTTTGCAGCGTAGTCTTGACTTATTCCTGGATGTCTTGAATTTTTCCTCCTAAATTCATGTTTCAAGAACATTATTCTTCTTTCTACCTTGTAGCTTTTATTGTCTAAAGACTTGTTTGCCTTTATAGTTAACTAAATTGTAAGCTTAAGGAAGACAACACATATCCATTTTGATTATTCTTGGGTTCCCAATATTTAGTTCAATGCCTGAAATTTCATGCACTCTCAATAAGTCATTTTAAGTGGATAAATAAAATAGGGCTGGGATTTAAATTGAACAACCAAGGGAAAAAAAAAAACTTGTAAGAACAAGAGGGTGTGAGAGGCTGAGGTAGTGGAGGAGATGGGAACATTGACCATTTTATACTTTTAAAAATCTTCCTATTATAAGTTATATATATTCATTACAAAAAAATTAGTAACTATAGAAAATAAGAAAATCTTGTGTGATAACTAGTAATTTTATTTCTGTCTCATCTTTTTTTAATACATGCATATTTTTAAGTAAAATAAGGATCAAATACACTTTTATTTATTTGTTTGTGATTCCATAATTGGCTATACCATCATTTATTTATAATTTTCCAGTTGCTGTAATGTAAATTCAGGTTGTATAATTTGGAAAGATAGCAAGCAGGAGTTTCTGATGATGTTTCCACAATATCTTGAAGACTAAGTAGAACCATGGAAGAATTTTAATTAGAGAAAGGACATGAGCACAAGTGTGTTTTATAAATATGACTCTAAGCATGGGTATGGAAGGTAGATTGGAAGGAAAAGAGTGGCTACCTGATGAAAAATTAGAAGTCTATTTTATTAGCTTGGATGAGAAATTATGAGCTCTTCATGGAGAGGCCAGAGAAAAGAAGATAAGACAAATAAAAGAATTTTTTAGGAGGAAACTCCTCAGTGTCTGATTAGTTGTTGAGGATAAGGAAAAGAGGAAAATATATTTATGTACAAAACTGCTGGATAGAATGTAATTGCAAAGACAATAAAAAAAAGAGAAGCAGACTTTGGCTTGTTCAGACTTTCAGTTGTCGAACATTTAGCTGGTGTTTACGGCAGTCACATGGAGATGGTCTATGGACAGTTGAGAGGGAATACAATAGCCATAAATAGCAGAGATTCTGGAACCAGACTGTTTGGTTCAAATCTTGATTCTACCCTCTATGATGTTTGTAATCTTGGGCAAGTTACTTAACTACTTTGGATATCATTTTCATCATTCGTAAAATGGGAAAAATAGGGGTTTTAAGGGCTGCTTTAATCACAAAATTAAATGTATCACTATGTATAAAGCCCCTTGAATATTGCCTAGCACAGTAAGTCTATATAAATATTTGATATTGTTGTTGTTATTGTTGTTCTACAGATTTTGAACTCTGTAGAAAGATTTGGAATTAATACATAAATTTTAGAACATCAGCATTTAGGTGAATGTCAAAGTTTTAGGGGTGGAATAGATCAAAATATAATGTTTCTCTGTAGCTTTAACACTTCTCCCGTTTAGAAAAAAAAAAGTGCAGCTTGCTTGCAGAGTTCGTTTAACATCACACATAGGAATGCTATATTTTTTGGATTTGATATTTTCAGCAATCTAACTACTAAAAACAGAATGCTATAAATAGAATGATGTCATTTTTTTCCCAAAGACTATCGCTATACTAGGGCGACGCAAAAATAATAATGAAAGTGAGATATTTCATGGCAAACTTTGGGGTAAGATTAGGACTGTAATCTGCGAGTTATCTCGGGGTAAATGTTGCAGCCGCAAGTGCCGCCAGAGAGTATTCTCGGGGTAAACGGGAAATATTAAACCATTCCTTCTCTCCAGGGACTCCAAAGTTCCACTCGTCAAGAAACCGGTTACACCATCTTCTTTGGGTTACATTAATCTTCTGTCATGCTTACATTCGCAGCCCTCATCTAGGATGTTTTGATTTAGGTAGAAGTATAAGTTTTGATTTAGGTAGAAGAGTTTTTACACATTTAGACAAAAATCTCCCAGGTGTTTGTTCTTCATTATGAATTACTTTCACTGCTCTGAGTTTAGGCAGCTTCTTTACAAGTTCATACTTACCTTTCTTTTCATTTGATTTTTTCGTTTGTTTGTTTTTTCGGTGGTGGGAGTGGGGAAACTTAGAAGTAACGTAATGGATGTATATAGACCATTTATTTTTGGTTACTGTAGCCAATATATCTCATCTCACTTTCCCTCTGTCTCTGTCTGTCTCTGTCTCTGTCTCTGTCTCTGTCTCTCTCTCTCTCTCTGTCTCTCATACACACACGTACACACAGAGTTAAAAAGAGGTTATCTCCATTACTGACTAGAGAAGCAACATTAAATAGATATTTATGAAAATATACAGTTTCAAGAGAACTAAAAATGATCTAATACAGCCTTCATATATTACAGATGAGAACAGTGGACCCAGAAAGTGATGTGCCTACAATCATATCAGAATTTGTTTGCTTATTGTATTTTACAATACAATTTAGGTAGCATACAAAATCTGTAGTACGAAGATAGAATCTGTGTCCAATTGTGTAACTGAAAATGTTCACTATGGAAATCATAATTTTACCACAGCTGAAGATGTTCACTTCTATTTTAATAAAAGCAATTTTATGCTGATAGAAGACTAAACAAACTTGCCAGAACTAGATCCCTATTCTTTCGAATTTCATTTTAGTATTCGTAAAATCTTTATCAGTAAAACAATTAATATATTAGGTTTATGTTTTTATACTGTCTACACTATCTACTTTTATTATTTCATTTCATTTTCATGGTGTCTCTATTAGTTAAGATGAGATGAACTGGATTTCTACAAACTATTCTTTTAGGACTTATGTGCTTTTTGTGTAAAAGAGAAGTAGTATTTAGCTTTTCCTCAAGGTTGCACACAAGCTTAATTTGATCACATCTTTAAAAAATCCTCAAATTAAAAGAGGTCTTTTTTGAGAATTGTGGGGTAGACTGTCTCATATGTATATACGTAGACAACATTGGTCAGATTTCAGGCACTAAAGTAATGTTATTAATAACTGTCTAAACACTATAGAAGTAAAGCTTCTAAAGTAAAGAAATAACCAATTTCTCATTATCTGTTCTTAGGATACTATGTTTGTGTAGTAGTAAATGGGGAATAATAAAATGACAATGGAGTTACTCTAGCACCACAAAGGAGAATGGCAGTCATTTAGGTGTATTCGAACACATATACATTTGCTTGCAAAATGTCATTCATTAGAATAGAAGAAATGGTGAAAGGCACATTATTATATGATTTTGACTTTTTAAAAATTCATATATTAAGGAAGTGGTATTCACTTTTTGTTCCTTAGCACCAAACTGTCAGAATATATTAATGCATTGATTTACATAAGTAGATGAATTAGTAATGTAGAAAACTACAAATTAATGTCCACTTTTCTGGTTTAAAAGCAAAATCATACCTAGAATAATATATTTTAATAGCACTCATCTGTGTGAACTTTCAACAATGAGTTTCAAGAGAATCATTACTTAGCACTATTCAACAGCCTTCAAAAGTGATTAATTGGCAGGACTATTTCTATATCTATTTTTTAAAGAAGTCCTAAAATACATATCACACATGAAGAGAAATACTACCTGTTTCTTACTTTGTCAAGGCATAATTTTTAAAATATATGTACAATATAGTACAGAAATGTGAGAAATAATACATCTCTCATTATCTGTCCTTAGAATTTTTTGGTGAGATTTGGGATAAGAGAAGCAGAGAATATAAGGAGATATATATATGAAAAAATATATAAAATTCCATTTTATTTTGTATAATCTACATACATATTTATTTTATAGTGCTTCTATATTTATAATTTGTAATGTGAATATAAATTCTCTCAATATTTTTCATAGTGAACTCAACTTTTATTTCTATTTTATAAAAAAGAAGCTAAATTAATAACCAAACAAAATTTTAGGCCTGAACTTTAATATAACCTTTCCTGCAGAGCATTTACCATTCTATTCCTTTTTGATGAAGTGAATAAATAAGTGTCAGATTTACCATAAATTTCAAAAACCGTATTTTTTCCACAAAGACCATAAATGGCATTCTTAAACCATAAAATTTCAGAAGGCATTGTAAGGGACAAACTTACAAATGAAAGCAAAATTAATTTGTGAGTGATTACAAAATAATTTTAATTAAAATATGTTAAATAACAAGTTTGCTTCATATACAAAATGTAAAATTATGGTTTTTTGGAGGATGAGAGGAGAAATGCCTAGAAAATTCCAAGTCTTCAGGGACCGTGATGCTTGAAAATCTGAAGACAGATGGAAAATTATTTGCTCCATAGCACAAGACTCTAGAGACTTATCAAAGGGTAAAAGTTCTGCGCAGCATACATCAAGCTATAGATTCTTATTTTAAAAACTAGTATGACTGATAATAATGACTGCGGTTATTATCGATGACAATAAAACCATCGTTATTATAATTATTACCAACATGCAGGGCGTTCCTACTGAAATAATTTTCTGTACTCATGATGAGAATCAGCAAAAAACAAGTAAGAGTTCCCGTAGCCTTATTTGAAAATGACATAAAAATGACTATAATTAATTCTGTCCTCTTGCCCAGATCAGGGCAATTAACACAGTGCATTCTTTCCCAATGGAATGTCATGTCTTATTGTATTTATTGGAGTAGGACAAACTCATAAAGATGTTTGCAGGATTAAAGTTGTCCCAGATACATTATTGACTGGACGGATGCCTCAGCATGTCTCTGTGGGCTGTCATAAACTTGCAAAACAGATAAAGTAGAACCTATGGATGGCAAAATACCATCTGGTGATACTGAGTCATCCCCAGGTATACATTACAAATATTCCCTCATCAAACTGCAAACAAAAATAGATTATCTGAATATGAAATATAATCTTAACTCAAAGCATACTACAAGATAAATCACTAAATTAAAATAAAGAATTTTATTTCACCTATTCTCAGATCAAATGATTTGGAAATGTTACACATGTTATTACTGAACCAGTGATGTATCCTCATGGATATTTTACAAATTAACAATAATTACTAAATATGTACTATGTTTAGCTGAAAATAACATTTTCCATGAGTTTTGCTTTACTGGTATGCTTAAAAGCAGGATTAAGAAAAGGTAAAATTAGCTATTTGTGGAAATTAACAGATTATAGTTTTCCATATCTGGAATTTCTAATTATACACTCACATACATATGTTATTGGATTGTTTTTTCTACTATATTATTCTAGTTGTGTAGTCAAATATTTTATACAATTTAAAAAAATAAACAGTGAACTTTCCAGATGATTTAAACAGGACCCAGATCAAATGTTAAAATTCCAGAACTAGGAAGACTATAAATAAATTATTGAAAATAAAACACCCACATGATTATATTTAAACTGTTTATTTCAGCCTTATCTCAATTTAACTAGCACATGTGCTTGTGCGCTCACGCACGCGCACACACACACACACACACACAAACACGCACACACACACACAAACACGCACACACAACGGTTCTTTACAGCCCACCCTGGTTTCTCTGGCTATTTTAAATTGCTTGAGTAATTTATTCTGGAGCTTCCTGATAGCCATTGCCAACTAGAGCTTTGTTTAGAGAAATGAAACAGGGAGTGGCAGAAATATGATTCTTTTAGAGACAGTGAAGTCCCCAAACTCAATATTGTTCAGAGTAAAAGAGAGGTTTTCAGGTCAGAGGCCACCTTGGGAAGCAACTCTGAGCATTTTTGGAATTGCAGTGCCATTGCATGTGGATAAATGAATGGGTCTCAACACCCAACCAATCTGCAGCAAGGGTCCCCTCTAGTCACTTGCCACTGGGTCTGACGGTGTTCTTGAGAGAGTATTATTGCACGGCTATGAGGACCTCAATGTCAGTACCAGTAGCTATGGAAGAAGGTGTTGTTGCTGGGCAATCTTTGCCTTGTACAGAATGCTGGAGAGGAAGCTCAGCCAGGCTTCTGATGAGGCAAGTATCATTCCATTGGGGGATTTTGCAAACATTTCCTTAAGATAAAATTGCCACTCAGTGTGATGTCGTGGCTCAAACGCTATCTACTGTGTACAATCAACTTGAGAAATAAAAACATTAAATCTTACAATGTATTTAAATAGGTTATAATACATATCTATATAAGACCATGTATAATTAGACAAAGGTCAGACTAGTGCTTTTGGACAATTTATTGTAAATTGCACCAAATACAGTTTGATCTATTATATATTCAAGATGGCCCAAAACTGCAGTTATTTTAAAATGGTAACTTAGGGACTTTCAGTCAAAATGGTGGAGTAGGAAAATGCTGTGCTTGTTTGCTCTCACGATCACATCAAAATTACAACCGCAGAACAACAATCATTGAGAATTGCCTAAAGTCTAGCTGAGCAAAAGACCTATAACAGTAAACATACAGAAGAAACCACCTTGAGACTAGTAGGTGGGGCAGAGATGTGAAACAAGCTATTCCCACATGCACATGTGACATTTAAAAATCAGAGAGTCCCAAGCAAGATGAACACAAAGAAGCCCATACCAAGACACATCATAATTAAAATGCCAAAGGTTAAAGACAAACAGAGAATCTTAAAAGCAACAAGAGAAAAGCAATTAGTTACCTACAAGGAAGCTCCCATATGACTGTCATTGGATTTTTTAACAGAAACTTTATAGGCCAGAGGAGATTGGCAGGAAATATTCAAAGTGATGAAAAATCAAAGACCTATAACCAAGATTAATCTACTCATCAAAGCTATTATTTAGAATTGAAGGGCAGAAAAAGAGCTTCCCAGAAAAAGAAAGGAGCTAAAGGAGTTCATCACCATCAAGCCAATATTACAAAAAATGTTAGACTTATTTAAGAAGAAAAAGAAGAAAAAAAGATAAAAAATATGAATAATGAAATGGCAATAACTATAAGTTTATCAACAATTACTTTAAATATAAATAGATTAAATGCTTCAATCAAAAGATAAGGTAGCTGAATGCATAAGAAAACAAGACCCTTACATGTGCTGCCTACGAGAGACTCTCTTCAGATCAAAAGACACACATGGACTGAAAGTAAAAGGATAAAAAAAATATATTTGATGATAAAGGAAACAAAACAATCTGAGGTAGCAATACAAATACTAGATGAAATAGACTTTTGAAAACAAGCTATAACAAGAGACAAAGAAGAACCCAGTTATCCCACTTTTGGGTACTTAAAGTCCAAAGAAACTCAAAGCACTACTTAGAAGGGACATGAGAATCCACATGTTCATTGTAGCATTACAGTAGCCAAACTATGGAGGCAATCTGGATGTCCATCAATGGATGAATGGATAAAGAAGATGTGGTACATATACACAATGGAATATTACTCAACCATAAAAATGAATAAAATCTTGCCATTTGGAACAATAGGGATGGATCTAGAGGGTAGTGTGCTGAGTGAAGTAAGTCAGACAGAAAAAGACAAATACCATATGATTTCACTTATGTCTGAATTCTAAAGGACAAAACAAACAGAATAGTAACAAACTCATAAATACAGAGAACATTTTGATGGTTTCCAAATGTGAGGGGGTTAAGGGGTAGATGAAAAAGGGGATAATAAGCATAAATTAGTAGTTACAAAATGGTCATGGGGATGTAAAGTATAGCATAAGGAATATGTATGTCAGATGGGTACTAGATTTATCTGGGCGATCACTATGTAAGTTATATAAATGTCTGATCACTATGCTATGCACCTGAAACTAATACAATATTGTATACCAACAATAAGTTAAAATTTTTTAAAATTATTTTTTAAAAAATGGTCACTGAGGTGGCTGTGTCAATACACCCTAAAGAAAGTTTTGGACATCAGTCCAAAGCATGCTAAAAATTAAATAAAATTTTCTACGGTTTTTCTTCTTCCAAATTCAAAATCAAATTTCTGGTGCTTCTGTATTGCTAAATCAAAAAATAAAACTCTTAGAGAGAAAGAGGTGATGTTTATCCTGCATCTTATCTTGATTTTGATGCCTAGTAATCTTGAAAATTCCACACAGATGAGAATACAGGGTGGTTAGAGATAGGGAGGCTTGGAGATGACACAAGGGAAACATATATGCTTGCTGCCAAACACCAATTGTACTGATAGTGAGTATATTAATAATCATTTCTATCTATAGAGTACTTAGTATATGATACAATATATATATAAAATCTCATTCAGTCCTCAAAATTACTATGCAAAGAGAATATCACTTTTTCCTGTTTAGAGAAACTAGATTTCAGAGAAGTCAAATAGAACCTCAACGGCAAAGCCAAAAAATCTCATTGGCCGCCTGACTGCAAAGCCCAGGTTTGTTCTACAGCCTTCCCTCTGGACACTCTATCTGAGATGATCATCTATGATCCACTTGAGCAGCCCAGCCCAGCAAGCAATTCCATTCGGTTTGACTGGAGCTCGACAATTTTAGGACTTTCAGTAGTCAGCTTTATCTCCAGAGTTTCAGGAGCCAAATGATCAGAGTGGGAAGGTTCTTCACGTACATGTTTTTCTCTAGAGGAAGGTCCTGCCAGCAAAAGATGTTTGTCAAAGTCTGAACATCATATTTCCCTTCCTCTAGTGTCCTTTGGGGACATACAGGGGTCTGGATATAATGGGGTTAGGGCTAATTGGGATAAATTAATGTTGAGAAAAGTCTCTCAGATTTGATCTTCTGGACTCTGAACCTTTGACTGATGGATTCTAGATTTCTGGAAGTTTATATATATAAAGGTATTTCAGGTTATGGTTGTCAGGCATGTTCATGATGGTGCCAATGTTAGGAATTGGAAAATAAATAGTCGAACAAACAAAAAACAACCATTGCCAATCTATCAACATATTCAACCTATCCAACCAAGCATCTGTATTCGAATCCTGTCACAACTCCACCATGGCTTCTCTGTGTTGTGATTGAAATGTTTTACATTCTCTAATTAATAATATTTTCTTTTAGCACAAAGGGAATATATGTCTCTATATTATTCATCATGTTTTTTTTAATATGGTAAGTGCATAATCTATTAAACTAAAGGTAATTTATAATTATGATTTTAAACAATTACAACTTTACTATTTTCTTTATTTGAATAATTTCCTTCAATAATGAATCGCATTTAATTTTTTTGCTGAAAAACAACAAAAAAAACCCTCTAGAGTCTACATTTTAGATAAATTTCATTTAATTTTCTATGAGGAAGTTTTATTTTTAATCCATAAGAATTCACTAACACATACCAATGTAATTGTGCCAATGTAATTGTGCATTATCTTTGAATCCTAATTCTTTGAAAATTGCATAGAGAGAGTGTCTTTAGGTTAATTTTCTGGATGCAATCTACCACACTGCTTTTCTTTTTAACCTAGAACGAATTTTTATGTTAAAGCGATGCACCTCTGAAAATAGAGGTTGGTAATGAAAACTGTAACACAACATTAACTGTGGTGTTGTAAATAGCAATGCTATAAACTTTCTTTATAGAGATCCATCTAATGTAAGTACATAAGAAAGGGCTCAAAAGCTTAGGAAGACTTAACTTATCCTATTTGATTTTATCCGCGATTCATTTAGCTGAAGATAAGACAAGTGCAAGCTAATGACCTCCTTTTTTATATATCTAATTTTCAGTTATGCTTCGGTATTATCATATACACTTCTAAATGAGCCATATTCTTCACAGCTAATTGGTGGGGCCAGTGAAGTGGATCAACATGCAATGGTACTTTGTCTTATTCCCAGTTTGAGTCCTTACTGGGTATTTAAGCTGACAATGTGAATGCGGCAAGCCTCCAGATTTCAGCTGTGCTGGCAGCGAAGGCCACTCTGAGAGATGGGCAATATGGCTTCTGTGTGTGCCATTCATCAGAACGAGCATTAAAAGGAAGAGTGTGTGATTTTCAACCTTCTGTACCCGGTGTGTATTGCTTTCATGCTGAGGTGCGTTGGGGCAGTGAGGTCTGAATCTGGTGTTTTATCAAGGTAGTGAAGTCTGAATCTGGTGTATTGTCAAGATAAGACAGATATTATTGCAAAGTATGTTTCACAAAATAAAATCTTAGACAAACTCAAACACATATTATAATTTTTCCAAGTTTTTGAATGTCATAACTTCTCTACTCATGTCAGTAGTTTTAAATTTTATAATGAAAATTTTCATTCATAGCTCTATATAAAAAAGTCTAAAAAGAGATATCTTGGAATTAAACATTTTTAATTTTAATAAAAATTGGTTCATATGAAACAGGTGTTCCAATCATTTTGAGGCATAAACTAGATTTTATTTCATATTACCTACTTAACAGTTATTGCTTACATATTTGAAAACAAATTCAATGTTGATCAAGCATTTCATTAAAATCCTTGGTTCAGTATAACGTCCAGTATTAATTTAGCATTAATGAATTAATGTATCATTAATCCATTTCAATTTCATATATTAATGATGTTATCCATATTTTCTACTTAGATGTTTTCAATAATTACTTTACTATTTGAAGATATATATTCAAGTATTTAAAGTTTTCACTTTAAAAATAATTTATTTTGTGGTTTTTTTTGTCACCAAATAATTCTGTTTTTCAATGGAAAATCAGAGATGACTGATTAAAAAAAGTCTCCTTCTACTGTACCTTTAGTACATCTAATATAAATTAGACAAGTAATGAATAATGTGCTAGCAGAAACCTTCTTTCCTTTGGCATTAATCTCTTAGTTTTATATAGAAACATTGCTATTTCTAGCTTCGAGAACACAAATGTGTACTAAGAGAAATGAGTTATAGACCTGACAGATTATAGACAGGTTGAAATTCAGTTTAAAAGTGTCCTTATTTCAATATTTTATTGTAATTCTTAAAATAATTTAGGAAAAATGTTTAACTACAATTACAATAGTTTGTTTTTATTTAACTTTATTTTAACAGAGATCATCAGTGACTACAATTTAAAATCAAATGATTTAAATTTGTGTTTTAAATTCTCATCTAGAATATAAATTATATGATTGCTAAAAATGATGCTTTGGGCTGCCGATTATTATTATCTAAAGATAAACACCTTTAATTTTATTTTTGGTATTCTTTTATTTGTCTTTCTGCTATAAGTAAATAGTATATTGTTTCAGTTTTCCATTTACAAAATAATCTTAGAAGAAATCTCATTGACTTTTAATTTTCATAACTCTTTATATCAATATTTAACAGAGGTAGGTAATCATTTCCAGGATAGCTAGCCCGCCTTACATAAAATTAGGCAAGGTAGGAAATTACTTTCATTACCGCCTCTTTCCCCTATCCTTTTCAAAGAGGAAGAAATTAATTCATCTGTTAGACTACATGTAAAAAAAAATTAGTTCTGATCTTTATATAGTTGTGTAATTTAAATTAGTACCTGATTCTCTAAAGTCCACAATTTAGGACAGAACAGAATCTACTGCAGCAACTAATTAAACACTTACTGTAAGGTTAAGTTTTTCATTAAATCAATAGGCCCCTAGTGTCAGTTACAAAGCCCTAATTACTATGCAGTAAATTTAGATTGAATTTGAATTAAGGACTGATTTCAATCTAACCACAGCATGTAAATATTGTAAATTACTAGAATTACAGTTCAATAAAAGTGAGTGGATTTCACTATAGATAAACCAAATGCAAACGAGAAGAGAAAAGACCAGATGAAATTTCCTCCAAATATTTTGCCAAGAAGCGTAACACATTGTACATAGGATATTGTTTTGGCAAGGAGCATGTCACGGCTTAATAGTTCTACCTCCGTTTACTTTAACATGTTTTAATATTTGATTATCTATAGTAAAAATGAATAAATTTAATCTCTCCCGAGTGATCAAGCAAAATGACGGTTAATGTGACCACTTACTGTGTTACTTTAGTTTGATGACTGTATTGTTGTGTTAAAGCACAGTATGAAATCAGGTTATCAGGTTATAACTAGCTGGGATAAAATACACACAAGCAGGCACACACGCGAGAGCTAGGAAATACAAAACAAGCCGCGTTCTAAGCACAAGTCAGATCTTTTAAAGTTAAAGAAAAAAAAAGAAACTAAAAATGTACAGACACTACCCTCTCATCGAATAAAAGTATGAAATTGAAAATTGTTGAAGGTTTCTGAACCTTTCATTTTGCTTTAAATAAGTATGCACAGGAAGTAAACTAAAAAATTCAAGAGATCAAGACAAGCTTTGACTACACAGAAAAGGATAACTCAGTGGTTGGAGGGGGGAGGTTTGCTGATAAAGTACTGCTCCTAGCATGTAACAATAGCCTTTTGAAGGAGAAGTTTGAAGGATTTTTATAATAAGATGAATAACATAGCTGAGACTTGTGTGGATACTACTTCCGTCACCTTTCTGTACTAACTCTGGCATTTTTTACTCGAGCAGAAGGAGAGACAAAGCAAATGTAAAATATCAAAATTACATATGTAATAAAAACATATCTTAGAAAATTTGAAAAACATGTTCTATAACTGGAAAAGCAATTAGCTTATAATTAAACTTGAAATCAGTCTTGAAAATAAGTATCTATGGCGGGAATAAATGAAGGGTATTCCACGTCTTTTGTTTTTAATTCTTAAAGTATATTTTGCTAAAACTTTCTCTCAGAATTATTTCTAAGTCCCATCAATGAGTTTAAAAGAATTCTACCTTATTAAATCTAAGGATTCAATCCACAGAATGATTATGATTTTTCCTGCTTTTCTTTCTGATGAGGTTAACTCAATTAGCATCATAGTGTGAACACTGTATTTGTGACAACAAACAGTAAATTTATGCCTCTTACCATAGATAAGTGTCACAGCAATCGCAAACTGCACAGATAGTAATTACAGAAATACCTTTTCAAAATGCAATATTAACTGGCAAGAAAGACAGAGTTTCTGAACAGTTCACTCTGAAACTATAGGGGAAATATTTGTTCTCAAACTGACAGTTGATATTAGGTCCTTCCAAATACGAAACTAAAATTTTTCTTTACACTATGTTGAAAAAGAAATTTAGACTTAGCCATGTACAGTTGTATTTTTATATTCCTGTAAAATTTTTCTGCTTTGCCAGAAAATGGCAGTACTAAGCACAAAAATATAGTGACAATTATTTTTAGCATCTGTAATGCTCTCTGCTTTGTGATACAAAAGGTGGATTGTTCATATCATATTCTAGGTATTTGAACATTGTTTGTCAGGAAGAATTATTGCCTCTGAATGACCTATTCTTTTCTTGTACTTTTATTTGTCTGCTTTTTTTTGAGATTTTAGTCAATGGATGGAAATATAATTTAAAAATGGTAAATTATACAGACATATAAAATAAAAAGCCTAGTAAAATAGAGACACAAACCGTCCCATAGATCTTCTAGAAACTACTTGGGAAAAGCAAAAGTAACAAAGAGCAAAGTTAAGAATATCTTTCATGTAAGTAAGAAAGCATTTTTTTGAAGGTAAAAGAATTTTCTGCAGTCATCAACAAAACACCTATTCAATGCTTCATCTTCAGTGAATATATATTAAATATAGACAAATGAATTACATTTAGGAATTCACTATATAAAATATTCACACATTTCCCCACAGCAAATCTACAATCAATATCAGTGTATATGAAACTGACAACTGTCGCTACTCATTTTTTTGTGGTTTCAATGAAGATAAAAAGAGCATGTTGACTACAGTGAAGCAACGATTGAAACAATGCTTCCATGAATAGCAATACTTACAGGATTTGGAAGTTAAAGCAAATAGCATTTTATGTTGGTGAAACAAGTGATAGTAGGGATGATAAATTTGTAGAATGACCTTCAGCCTAGATACAGAAAGAAGAGACTCATTTTGCTTTTTAAAAAAGGTGTCCATCACAACTTTTCCCTCTCATGGGAAAGCAGTCAACTTAACTTTCCTGAGGACTGATTATTAACTAATACATCCTAATTGCTTTGATGTTCATCTCTATTGAAATGAGCTTGATGCCTTTTCATTGCTAACGTCATAATGAAGAACTAAATCTGAAACGCTGTAACCTAACTGTTTTCTAGACATTTCAGCAAGAACATATGGACCTAAATATCAAATTCATTATAAGAATAATGATAGGTAATCTTCATTGACCAATTCCTGTGTGCTGGACACAGAGGATGATATCTTTTTTTTTTTTGCATATCAAGAGACTGAGATTTAGAGAAAAGAAACATGCCCAGCACCTCGCAGAGAGTCTGTAGTATAGCTGGGGTGCTGTTTTTGCATATCAAGAGACTGAGATTCAGAGAAAAGAAACATACCCAGCATCTCGCAGAGAGTCTGTAGTATAGCTGGGGTGCTATGCAGGCTGCTGGAAGAAAGCATGGATTCCAGAACCAGATTGCCTGAATTTGCCATTTTCTGGTCATGTAACTTTATTCACATCAATGTCCTCTCTGTGCCTTAGTCTCATTACCGTAAAAACCGAGATAATAAATAGTAGATAATAAATACTTCATAATATTGTTGAACAAATGAAAGGGTTATAGAAAATATTCCCACCTATTCCTTCTCTAAATTCATAGTCATTTATTAAAATATGTCTGTAGAAATGAAAAATTATAAGCAACCTAAATACCCTCCAGTGTGGACATCCATAAAAATGGAAGAGATTAAAGCTTAAAAAAAAGAGATCTCTATGTATTGTCACATTAAGCCATATATTCAGAGGAAAAACAGCCTGGAGGATGAGCATCAAACTGTTTATAGCTGTTAACTTTGAGAGAGGGAGATGGTAGTGGACGGAAGTTTTACTTCTTATTGGGTACATTTTTGTATTGTGTGAATGTGTTATAGGTAGATTGTATTACTTCTGATATTTATGTAAAACAATAAAGTTATTTAAAAAAATACCTAAGAAAAGCAAAACACAACAGATTGTTTTCAGGTTGTTATTTTTTCTCATTAAACTCTTAATTACGAAATTCATAAAGCCTTATCTTAAAGAAGGCATTTTTTATCTATTTAATTTTGATTTCTCCTGGACAATTGTTAAGTCAGTTTTATCTAGTGGTTTTATGACAAATAACTATTATGATATGAAAAATCACCAACTTTGAATATGCTTTTGCAGTTTTGAATTATAGTTATTTCCTTCACCTTTTATCCTTGGAATATTGCTGCTAACATTTATCAACCTTCTCAATCTTGTCATTCATATATATATACATACATATATAATCTATATGTTATAGATATCTATACATAAGCATATATGTATATCTCTATATAACTACATATATATCAGAAAGCTTGAAGATTTCTCCTTTATAGTATATGCTAATTTTGACAGAAAAATATAAAAACATCTACCATCTAAATAATATAGCCAACTCACTAATAGTGAACATCTATACTAGAATAACACCACCAACTAATTTACAAATACAATGTTTTATTTATGTATATTATAATGATACAACCTTTATGAAAATGTTCAATATACTTAACACTGAATTTTATGTACGGTTAACATCATAGATTGATAGTAAGTGTCAATAAAAGATAAATCTAACTCTCATTTTAATGTTTGATTTTAATTTTGCTCAACTTAAATCCAGTCTGCTAAACATTTTTCCATTATTTATAAATCAAGACATAAATATAAACTATATTTTCCTAATTTCACACTCTTTGTGACCTGCTGCATGAGCAAATATCTCCAGGTGGTAATCTGAATGAATAAAACATGTATGTTTTTATTTAGTACAGATAGTAGAGAGAAGAAAAAAATAAACACTTGAAATAAATGTGGAAGGTTTCTTAACAATTCAGTTAATAGGAATTTATCTAGGTTTCTTTGTAGGATTATTGTGGATAAAGTCATAGCTGGACCTGCAGAAATACTGAAATTAGTTTTGTTGGTATGGTCACAAAATGATATTAACAAAACATGAATATAAGTTATTGGTCAGTGAATGCTAATAGTTGAAAATGTACAATGGCATAGAGCTTAACATTTTACACAGCACTGTCAAAATATTCTCTCTCCCATTCAGCCTCACATCCATCTTATAAGGTGAGTGAGAGCAGTTGTTATAATTCTCACATTATCACTGAAGGAACTGAACTTACATCCTGAAATGTAAATTTTTTTGTTACATTTAATGTCTGTTTATAAATAAGAAAAATATATACATAGATAATATATCAAAAGATATTTATTTTTCAGTATCAACAAAGTAGGATAAATTATGATTTTATGTTAAAATGAGTCCTATCAAATTTTCTCATAAAGCATTATAATTCCTTCCATGTTTTTTTAACTAAGAGAGATCACATTTACAAAAGTGGAAGAGAGGACTGTTTTTTGAGAGAAATGAAGATAAGAGAGCTGGACAGACAGACTGCTCTGGTATTGTTTTATTACTTTATTAAAAGAAAGATTTTTAAATTCTTTCTGGCAAGGACCACAGGGTTTCTCTCCAAAATCCCGCACCTAGTTTTTGCAGCCTGGATATGTATAGGTAATTTGTCATTTGCTTTGTGATGTGTAGTCAGTGGGAGCATCGGTCTCTACAAGAGGAAGCTTAGTTGCACCTCTAAGCCTTTTGTGACTCCTCTACCGAGTATTATTAATGGTATTATCCACCATTCCAATTAGCGCATTCCAAGATGTTCATAATGGCCACATAGTATGATATTTGAAAATGTCACTTTGAAATCACAATCTGAAATTAAAAGTTAATATTAGGAATAGCTTTTAAAAATAATTTTAAATTTGTCCTCAACAAAGTGCATTAATTGTATGGCAGATGACACAGAGCACTCATTTATTTAAAATGTTCTTTGCTATCGGGTCAAATTATGAATCTCTGTAATTTGCCATTTCACACGCTCTACCACATGCAAAATCCAGAAAAGAAAAACTTGCATAAGAATGTGCAGAGCATCACTTATTTATATGTAAAACCTTTATTCTATTTTGTTATTTTAGATTAAATCCCGTTTCAATTCTATTCTCTCAGGGAAGCATTAACAGTTTGAGCTCAGCGTGAAAACCATCAAACACTTGAGCTGAAATTTAGATTGGGCAATTTTGTCTGGTGAAGTAGAAAAGGACATGTGGAATGGCAAGGAACAGAATGGCTTATGGAAAGGCAGATGTTTTAATAACGTGTCAGCTAGTGGGAGCTTCAGATATCTAAATTTAAATCTCTTGATATATTTAAAGAAAGTATGTGGAAGAGAAAGAATGCTCTTTTACTGAGAAAATTAATAAACTTATCTATCTTCAAGGAAAGTAAAGGATTGGAAATGGCCAGTGTGTTTTTAAAAGCAATGATTAAAATAAAAGACAATTATAACCTGAAGCTTGCAAATGTGAATGGACAGCATGGAAATTCGGGATTTCCATTGTGATCTTTGCTGCTGGCCAACAGGGCATGTTGCGACAGTAGGTACATACATAATCAAGTAGCTAGACTTATTAGGCAGCGAAGAGAGGCAGTGATTTTACTGTTATGAAAAGAAATTCTGAGTCCACTTAAAGATGACATTTTAATAAAAGGCCATACTAATGCATGTATTTAAATTTTTGTTTTTATAGCTTTTTCAAAGGAAATAGTAAGGTTATTATGATACTGTATGATAATGTTACGTTAAAATAAACTCCAAGCTTGTAGCACATTTGCATTTTATGGACTGGTTTTCATGAGTAAAACTATAATTGCTGCTTTTCAGAGAGAATGGCTACACATAAAGTACCAGCAGTCTCCCAATATGCTCATTTATAAGCTCTGTTCCATTAAGGATAATTGAAATATTTGTCACTAGCATTTAATTGATATGATTATAATTTTTATGGAATGTTTGGAGACAACTTTTACTATAATCCAGTCCATTTCTCATGTATAAGAGCAGGCTGCAAGAATTTTTCCATCATTAATGATTTAAATAGGCTACCCTGTCTTTCTGAAAAGGGCAGAGAGATGATTACTTAAAATCTTTTAACCCATACTCAGACGTACAAAACAAAAATTTTGGACTCCAGTTTTCCTCTTTGTAGGTACTCATGTGATTCAGAATGTATAAATATGTTTAAGTAATTGGAAACATCATCAGTGACAATGAATCACACTCAGACACTCATGCTCCAATGCTTTCCAATTAGTTGGATCTGCATTTTTTCCTTGTTGCTGGCAGCAATTTGGTGATTTCAAGTTCTGATAAAGATATTTTACCTATATAAGACTATTCTTTTTAAAATTCAAAGGCTCCATCTGAGAGCGACAGTCAGGTCATATTTTGGGTGACCTTGAATATTTTGCAATGGAAAAAGTCATTTAGATAGATATAATATATACAGATCTGTATGTGTGTGTGCATGCACGTGTGTAGGCATATATATATTACAATATTTTATCAGAAAAAATACAAAAAAATTATCCAACTTATTTTGAAATATTTCTAAATTTTCAGATACAAAATAAAAGTGAGAAACAGATCCTATATGTCAACAGGAAGAGGAAAAAAAAGTTTTAACGGAAGTATAAATATTGCAGCTAGAAGGGATCTTGAAAGATCACTTCTTCAAGTTCTCAAATTTCAGGCCATTTTCTCAAGTTCTTATTTGAGGTAAGTAGATCACGAATGGATTTTGGGACTTGCTGAGAGCCACAGAACTAATAGAGCAGAAAGAATGATGTAACTGACACATAGTGGAGCCTTGAGAAATATTTTTTGGGTAAGTTATTAAATGGATGAATGAATGAAGTAATGAACAAATTAGTTAGGTTTTCCTGTTTTCTCTTGGGTAAATTACTTAAACTCTGCAAGCCACAATTACTTGATTAGTAAACTAAGGCAAATAACACAGGGGTCTCTGCGAGCTTTTCAGATCGATGTATCATGCAGGTGTACTAAGTGTGTGTGTTTCCAGAAGGTGCTATACAGACCTGAGTTGTTATAATTACTGTACTTCTTCTTGAAAATGAATGTCAAAGTCCCAGTCAGAGAAATGTCCGTATGCACATACATCCAAAGTAGAAAAAGCTTCTCTGTTTTAGGTTTTTCCTTTACTTAACTACGTGAATAGGAGAAGTAATTTTGAAGCCTCAGAAACGTTTACTGTGGCCATCACCAACTCATTCAAAATATTTATGGACACATTCCCTAAGAAAGTGTAACAAATAGTTCTCCAAAATGAGCCGTACGTTCTTTTAAGTTTAGCACATAATTCTCTCTTAGCTCTCTTGAATGGATCTATAATTTAAGATTATTGCATGCTGTGCTGGGAACACTAACGCTGTTCCCACCTCTCTCACCCAGCAGAACACCTAACAGAACTTCCAAAGATAGCTACTACTTCTCTTCCAGATGTTTCTTTCAGGGTCAAAGCCCTCAATGAATATGTTTATCACACCCTAAAAATATACCAGTCATAATTCAATCTATTTGCTCGTCCATAGCTCACTGGAGGAAGAAGTGTACTGTAAATTTCCAGTAATCGTATATTAAAAGCGGCATGGGTAAACAGGCTCAAGAAGAGCTGTGGCTGCATTCTGAACCAGCCTGAATAATATCTATCCCACTTCTCTAGCATTTCAATTTAATATTCGTTGTGCTAGGGTTTTCTATATTATCAATGTCAAAAAACTATAAAGTCTTATCTTAAACTTTCATTCCAGGGCTTCAAAAGACCTTTGAATTTGCATCTTACTCTAGGGAAGATGTAGCTTAAAAACATTTTTACCCAGCTTGCTCCATTAATTTCTGAGGAAAATGCACCTACTGCTGTGAATATGACAGTTCTCAACCTTGGTGTTTTTACAGGATGTCCCTCTCCAGGGAACAGTCAGCACCATCCTGACTTCCCTGCTGGAACTGCACTGCCTGCTGGGTAATCAGCTCCACGGGCTGCGAGGAGAAACCTGGAGGGGTGAGCCCAGTGTCCCTTGCCAAAGCCCAGGAAAAGGAGACATAAAGCTTAGGGGAGTAGAATGCGTTTTAAGTGATCACCTACATTCAGTTTGAAGGGTAATTTGCCGATGCCTACACTGACTTAATAATTAGTGGCACTTAGTGCTTTTTTATATACCAGAAAGCTTTAACTTAAGATAATCCTCATCATATCTATCAAATATTTTCTCCCAATTACTTCCATTGAGTCAGGAACAAAATTCACTTTGTAATGATTATATGACTCGGCTAAAGCTGATTTTCTATAACTCTCTGCTGAAACCACTGACAAGGGCACAAAAAGGATTATTTTTCAGCAGTTTTCAGCCCAGCTAAATCAGCAAATAATGGCATCTATGATGCAGAGTGATTCTGACCTAAAACCCCTCTCATTATTAATGTGTCTCGCATCTCAAATATGCCACAGAGGCAAAAATATTCTATAGACATTGCCACTGTCTCTAAAGAGCAAAAGGACATGTTTAGGAATTCTTGATTTTCACGCTTTCAATCAATTAACAGCGATTGCTCAATAAAAACCTAGAACTCTATTTCCTTTCTTCACAGCATTTTCATGTGGAAGAGTACCAGCTAATAAATACAGAGATGGAGAATTCACTTGCATGACTTCGTTTTGTTAGATCTGACCGGTCTACATGGGCCCAAATAAAGACATAAAACTTCTGAATGCTCTGCCAGAGAGAAGAATAGAGGCTGCAATTCACTGGTTTATTCAGAGATGAGCAGGGTCAGTTTTATTGGAAAACTCCCAGAGAGTAGATTAGGCTTTGGTACACAGACAAATTACATTTAAAAATCCTTATATTCTCATACGAAATTGATTAGACAGGTTTTTTTTTTTTGTCTTTTGAGGATTACATTGTTATTCTTTTTAAGATGTTAATGGCACACTCATTTGTATAAAACAGTATTTTTCAAACCCTTTGAGTCTAGACTATCTTTAATGACAAAGTTGTAGGTGGAGGACTATGTAACTAAGGAAGAAACAGGGAAGGCCCTGCCTCCAATTCAACCAGAATAACTCAGAATTTATCTGCTTTGCACACTGGATTTCCATGTAAGGAGGATAAGTTGAAAGTCGCTGAATACAAACACCAAAACTTTCATGATCATATTTAGAGTCTGGCATGGAGTAGCAGTCAATATATATTCACTAGATGGATGAATAAAACTATTTGGTCGGTAAATGAACCATTTCTTAGAATTATTTTTTGGCCTTTCACAGTGTATCAGTATTAACTGACAAAATGTATTTGTGTGCTATTTTAAAACTGAACCTATAACATTATTCTACTGTTATACATGTATATATATATATATGCATACACACATAATTATATAATTATAGTTATAATAATAGCTAAATAGTAAGAAGGATGAGTTGAAAATGAACAACCAGTAGGCATGTCTTATCCCATTAGTGAATTTTAGCCATGATGGTTCAAAATCCATTTAAGAGCAATGGCTTTGTTACTCAACAATTACCTCACCCTAATCTGTGGCCGTGACAAAAATCTATAGAAAATAAGCTGATGGGTTCTTGCCTTTATTTGAAATGTTGATAATGTGTTCATTGTTGTTTTTTTTTTTTTCATTAATTTTGATTTTTAAAATAATTTCATTAAAACATTCTTTATCTTGATTACTGAATTTTTGGCACTTGCCCCTTATATTTTGTGCCTGATGTGCATACCTCAATTATAATCAAGATTAAGAAAAGTTATGTCTAGATCAGCCAAATATAAAACTCTACTATTATGACTAGGGTCTGTGAAGACACTGTTCTAAAATGCAGTAACTCATCTAATTCTCATTACAAGTCTATGAGGTAGGTACTATTACCCTCACTTTTCTGCAAGAAAAACGAGGCATAGAAAGTTTAACTAAATTCTCAGAATGAACACAATTAGTAGGTATAAGTGCTCAGATTCAGTTGACCCCACCCCAAATAACTCTAAGAACAAGTCTACATCCCACTTCTACCTCCCTATTTGGAGGATTTCTTATCCCTTCCTCCAGCCTCCAGAGGTCAACTTTCCTGCGTGCTCAGGAACTGTCCCGTCGTCATCGGTATCGGTTCTGGCCTCCTCATCCACAGAGGGGCCTGGCAATGGCTTCTGTGTTAGAGACACTCTTCATTTCTGCTCTCTACTCTCTAGCAAACTGACTCTGTGGTCTGCGTTGAACAAAAGAGAAAACTCCTTTTTCCCCATGGGTCTCAAACTTTGCCCCCAGGGCCTCAATCTCTCCAATCACTTGACTTTTTTGTTAGAAGGGCCTTTCACCTTCTGCCATAATACTATTGCCCCATTACATCTCAATTATTCTCATTCCCTCTGTTAATTCTCTCAAGCACACATCCAATAGCCTCCAATTTCATCTTATAATTCAATGACTATGTAAGTAAATCAACCAAACTTTGTATATGTCAAATTTTTGGACAGATGCCTGGGTAGGTGGTCAAGGGCTTCATATATTCAAAAACACTTTAGGCTTAGCTGGCAGCTGCCCTTGTAAATGCTTGAAACTAGATAAGATTAAAGGAATTAAAACAACACTAGCATCTAAGAATTGTACCCAAGTTTTTAGAAACTAAATTCAAAATTCTGTTGGTTTATTTCTTTGTTTATCTGAGTTAACTTCACCATAGCTATATTTAAATACCCAGCACAGCAGCCCATACAACTACTAATTCTGTAGCTAAAGGGAAGGGTGAATGGCTCCAGTTCCTAAATCTTCATATAGACCGATGCATAATAATGCGTTAAATGAAATATTAAAATAATAATGTTAATAATAATACTAAAGTCACCCAGAAATGTGATCATCTCTAACAAAGTAGATGTAGGATTTGAGATTTGAATCGAATTATCCATTTATTTATATTGCATCCTGTACTGCCTGAATTTATGTACTTCAACTATGGTTGCTAAACCTAGACTCCAGTTTTTTCTTTTCTTTCTTTTTTTTCAGATAGTATTTTTATTAATTAGTAAACAAAAGGAGTATTGTTTAAAGGATTCCTAAAGTTTACAATATGGAAATTAATCAGGCAATTTCTCATGCCAGTCAAGGAGTGGAGACATTGAAACTCAGTATTCAATGCCTGCCTCTGCTTTAGTTCTCAGTAATCAGTGCTAGTGCGACCTTTCTAAAATTATGTCTACTACTTTCTAAAAAAGAAAAAAAAGAAAAAAAAACCAAGCAAATTATGCAGTAAATGAAAAAATCAATTATGTCAAAAGATATGATAATAACTACGGAAACAGTTATTTCATGTCAAGGAGGTAAAATTTCTGGGATTTGATAAACTTTTCTCCTTACAACTTATAGTGTTGCTACTTGGTAAGCATGCTTTGTATATATGTCGGTGCTTCAACTTGGTTTTCTAAGTCAAATATTGTAAGGATTTAAAAGAACAAAAAGTAGTAATTGCAAAGACTTTTACCAAATCATATTACTATGGGCTGATTACTTTTAATATATTTCTAAAGAGAGCAAGGTTAAAGAAGTTTAAATCTAAGATCTTTGACAGAGGAAATGCTTGGTACTTAACTGAAAATGAAAATCTGGAGGGAAAAATGCTTCCATAGACTCCCCATCACTGTGGAGTCATATGTTTCTACTGCTTTAGGAGTGAAAGGATTTCGGGAACACGTTTTTGGAAGTTTGTTACTGACTCGCAAAGCGGTCATGGTTTCATTTCAGTGTCCTTGCTTCTCTTCCACAGTGACAACAATAACATTCTTTAAAAATAAAAATAGCTTATTATCAGGTATGTGGTGTTAAACAATAACAACAATAACCAAATATATATAGAGAGAAAAGCTGGATACATTTACAAAGAGAGCTTTGAAACAAACAAAAATGTACCTTTTCTTCACAATTTATTTTTTATCAAGACCCACTGAACTAAAATTCACTCAACATATTTTAAAATATTTTCTATGTAGTTGAAATTTCCTGACTTGATCTTAAAATAATTTATTTAAAACATTGGTATATAGAATAGCTTCTTTCGAATAATTTTAGAGTCTTTCATAATTGAAGCTATCTTAATTTTTCTCAACTAGTGAATCTTTCACTATGAATTGACAGAGAGAAGACAGTCATTTGTTAGGAAGGAAAACATGTTATTACCCCCCATGTGCTATGTTCTGAGAAAAATCATAACTACTGGAGTAAGATTGTGTGTTCTGTATAATAATTGAATTTAATAATAAAACATTATGGAAGTTTTGCTTTTTTTTTGTATAGGTGCATAAAATGATTCCAGAGTTATAATTAAGCAGTACAATAAGAGTATACCTGTGAAGATAACAAGTCACAGACATAACAATTTAATAAAGTAGAATTTTATAAATTGTTTATTTTTGGATGAGAATAATACAGTTAAAGGGAAATATGTAAAATATTGATATTTTCAATTAACAGGAAAAGGACTACACAAACTAGCTTCACTTCATTATTCACAAGGATTTTCTGGAATTGGTATTTGCTTGTATTCATACAAGACTGAAGACATTTAGGAATAAATGGCTTATGATTTTTCCATCAGCTTGACCATTCTGGCCATGAACCTTGGCTTTAACCCTTAACTCTAATGCTATTCAAAACTATGTCTGGACTCAATTTCTAAGAACAAAAATATACAAGTGTTTTTTTTTAAATAAAATTTTAATGAATAAGTATCTCAAATGATTTATTAGGAAGTAAATTTCTGTCAAAATAGTAATATTATAAGGTATTTGAGGCAGTTAGAAGATTGTTTCCTAATTGCCACATTATTATATAAAAGTAGAAGTGATCACATCATATTATATATATATATGGAGGAGAAAGAGAGGATTGAGTGTGAGGATTCTGACTGTGAGGCTGTAATGTAGTATACTTCAGTTCAAATATAAGCAAGATTATATTTTGTTATTATGTCAGTAAGTATAACATATCACTCCAAGTCAAAATTTACAATACAACTAGAGCAAACCAATAAAAATTTTTTGTGTGACAATTGAGAGTTCCAATAGAACAATTTGACTAAAAAAAGTTTTTAGGTGTTTGGATCTAACACCTGTAGATCAATCATTTGTTAATTTTACAAAGATAGTGACTAATTTATGTAAGTACTAAAAGAAATTCTGACATCCAACTTGACATCTTAGATTTACAAACTGAGATATCAAAGAGAAGCAAAAGGCAAATTTACATAGAGGAGGCAAATGGGTTCATTGGAAACAAAAGAGGTTATTAAAATGTAGTGACATTTCCAAAAGCTGCATTTGTAAGGAAAGCTGAGGATACCATGTGACAAGCATGTTAAATCAGTGAGTGCAAAGGCAAAATGCTGGCAAAAATAAAACATTAAAAAAGCTGAAATTTAGGTTGGAATGATAAAAAGATAAGCATTCACATCAGGAACTTGGCAGCAATAGAGTGAGAAACAGATCTAAGATTTCATTTATCTGCTATTGATCCTAAGCATACAAGTTTGGAGAAAAATTCCAGTACTGTGTTATTTTACACAAATGTAGTAGCTAAAGAAAGCAAAAGAACTGAAAGTGGAGTTTTAAGAGAGCACTATACAGATGGTGGCCAAATATGCATGATCAGTTGTAGCTTAAGTTGATTGGAATTCCCATCTGGGAATGATACATACAGAAATAAAAATTGCTCTATGTTTGTCCTCTACTGTGTAAAATAAAATGCAAAAAATACAAGCACATTTGCAATAAAGAGAGATAAAATGTAAAAGAGAAATAAAGGAAGGGAATAAAACCAGTGGTCTAACTAAAAAGTGCTTGTCTTTTTTAATTAAAATTTTAATTTCACATTAAATTTTGTCAAATAAATGTGATGATATAACTTGAAATAGAAACAAGTAATGTTGTTGATTTTAAAGTCTAAATTATTTATCTTTGAAAAATCTTTAAGATATACAATGCAAGATAAATTCTGTTTCTTGAACAAGATTAAAAATACTGAAAATAAGTGTTATTATAATCCAATGACATAGAGATCACTGAACATTTATTAACACTAAAAAATTACTTCCATCACAAAGTTTTAAAATACATATCAATGAGAATGAGTCTTCACCTTCTTATTTATTTTTTTACTACTCTATCCTTTTCCTTTTGTTTCTGACCCTGGATTTAAAATGTTCTGATAAGTGGTACTTTATGTTCATTTTTGTTATTCCTTACTCATTCACATTTAAATACTTTTTTATAGGAAGGTACTTTGTAACTTAGAGTATTTTTTTAACCAATTTAATTATTTTTCATACTCTATTATTTTTTTATCCATTGAAACAAGGCAATCAGTGTAATAATTAGACATCTTTCATACTATATTTGTGATCTAAGAAACTTTAAAACTTGAATAAGATGCTTTAAACTATAACTAGTATCAAACTTAACTAATGTTTATATTAGTAAACCTATCCTTAGTTCCCAGTCACATGGAATAGAATAAGTTTTGTTTTTATATAAAATAGATAAAAGAAAATTCTGAACACAAAGTTAATTTAAATAAAGAGAAAGCTATTATTTTTTCCTAAAAATGTCATCAGTGAAAAATTTCGAGAGCATTAGCAAAAAAGACCTACTATATGAGTTAGAGGTATTTTAAAAGAATTAAATAAAATAAAAGTACGTGCTAATATGTCCAGCATTTTGTAAGAAAAACTGGACAGAAGCATCTGCAAATGTTTGGAGGCAGTATTTCACATTTTGAGCAACTGTTTTCCTAAACTTAATATTAAAATGTGTAATAGCATGTTCTGTCTCAAGAATAAAATCAGAAAGCCATATAAAATGCATGAACTATATAATTGTAGAGGGCTTGTTTTTCTAATATAGAACAAGCTGAGTGATTTTAAATAGTCTAAATAGTTATTACAATCTGACTGTGATCCGTTCTTCCTTCTACCTTCCCAAGAATTTCTTGTATTATAATAATGGATTCTCAAGGAATAAATTGCATACAAACAATCGGCTCCTGAAAAGTGTAGGCGGT
The DNA here is from genome assembly GCF_000325575.1 of Pteropus alecto. NCBI lineage: Eukaryota > Metazoa > Chordata > Mammalia > Chiroptera > Pteropodidae > Pteropus > Pteropus alecto. The sequence goes on along the minus strand of NW_006439192.1, from coordinate 17,167,315 downwards.
GCTCACAACATGATGCAATCACACTGTGGCATATAGCTTCCCTATAACAACACTGCCTTTGAATTCTATGAGACTCAGCCTTCTTCCACATGAGCACAGTCCTCCCACATGGTTAAGTAGATGTCAAGAATGTGATTGCTTGAAATAAGCCATGGCACGTAGGCTGTATCTGACTCAGCATCTGGAGGCAAAGTGTCGAGTTTCAAATAAGGCGTTTCACAAGGGAGAAAGATCATTCCCCAATGAAAAGCAAGAGGCATAGTATCACAGAAGGGCTCAAGACCATCTTCTGCGGCCCAGCCTTTCACTTGTGATGTGATGTGTACATTCAGTAATCTCCTCATGAGAACTTTCCTCTGGTACTCACTGAAAATGCCACACTAAATTGGTGGAGAGAAATGGAGCTTCAGAACTATTCTGAGGCCTTGGGTATGTCAATTCTGTTGACTTTTTGAAATATATGCCTGCCCCACCCCAATTCTTACTTTTTAAAGCATAATTTTTAGAGAATTCCTAATTCTGCTGGAAAAGGAATATAACATTTATAAAAATGTTTCCATATATTTGTATTATTCTAAAATTATTCATTTTGGAGGCATGGCTTTATTCAACTATCTTTTTGAAATGCCATCACGTTTTTTAAAGGAATGAAATTTAAAGAGAATTGATAAAAATTTAATTTCTAAGATTCATACTTTGTTTTTAGCAGTCCTAGGCTTAGTTGATCACTCTCTGAGAAATATAATACACAGTCTAATATATCTAAATGAGAAAATTAAAAATTGGCAATAAATATGTGAATTCAACAAGTTTTTATTCAGTTTTCTTTTTTTCTCAATACACCTACACATTTATCCGATGAAAGAACATAATACTGGAAAATAATTTTTAAAAACGGATGAGTATAAATTTTTCAAATATTTTTAAACATAATTTTTAAAGAATAAAGTTCGACCATTATTTTAGGCCATATACAAAATTAACTCAAAGTGTATATCAGTAAAAAATGTAAAGGTTAAAATTATAAAACTCTTAGAATAGAAGAAAATTTGCTTGGGTTAGCCATGGTTTCTTAGATGTGATACCAGAAAACAAGTGATAAAACAAACAAACAAACAAAAAAAACATTAATTAAACTTTCTCAAAATTCAAAAATTTATGCTTCAAAGAAAACTATCAACAGAATGAATGAAAAGACAATCCACAGAATGATAGAAAATATTTACAAATCATATATTGGATAAGGAAATTTTATATAACATGTATAAAGAACAGATAAAAAATTAGGCAAATAATTTAAATAGACTTTTCTCAACAAAAGGCATACATAGCTGGGCAATAAGCACATGAACAGATGCTCAATATCAATAGTTATTAGGGAAATGTAAATCAAAACAACAATCAGATATCACTTCAAATTCACTAGAATGATCCCAATAGAAAAGATAAACAATAACAAGTGCTGGTGAGGATGTGCAGAAAGTGGCATGCTGGTGCATTGCTGGTGGATTGTAAAATGACACCACTACTTTGGAAAAAAAGTTTGACAGTTTTTTAAAAGTTAAACAATGAGTTGATACGTGACTCAGCAATTCTACTCCTAGGCTTATACTTCAGAAAAATGAAAACATGTTCACACAAAAACTTGTATAAAAATGTTCATAGTAGTATTATTCATAATCACAAAAAGTGTAAACAATGTCTGAATGTCTACCACATTATGAGTGGATAAACACAATGTGGTATATTCATATGATGACATATTACTTGGTCATAAACAAATTTAGTACTGATATGTGCCACGGCATGGATGCATGTGAAAACATTATGCTAAGTGAAAGAAGCCAGGCAAAAAAGGCTACATATTGTGTATGATCCCATTCATATGAATGATATAAAATAAGCAAATGCGTAGAGACAGAAAATAGATATATACTTGCCGGGACTAGGGGGAAGAGATAAAAATTAGTGACTGCTAATAAGTAAAGTTTTTTTTTTTTATGTTGTTTAGGGGGGGTGATAAAATGTTTTAAAATTAGATAGGGAAGATAGTAGCACAAGCCTGTGAATATAATAAAAACTACTGAATTATATACTTTAAAAAGGTAAATTTTATGATATTATATCTCATAAAGTTGTTAAAAATATTTGCTACTGGCAATTATGACAACCAAAATCTTCTTATATTATTTCCATTTTTGATTAAATACTTATTTAATGCATGCTATTTTAAGTGACACTTCAAAAGAAAAGAAATACATAGTTTTTACCCAAAAGAAAAAAAATATAGTTAAATAAAAATAGAAGAATTGAGTTAGGGTGTAGGTAAGTCTAATGTAGACATAGAATAATGTTATTGAATATAAAATAGTCCTAAAATAGAAAATGCATAGGATATTATAGAATAGATAGAAATGGATACAATAGAAATGAACAGGAAAAATAAACTAGGAAATATGACAAGTACAAATAAATTGCTAAGGCAGTACAAATGATGATCGACAAAAATAAGCATCAGGGAAGATGTGGCATTTGCTGTGCATGTGAAAAAAAGGACAAGATTTGACAGTTCGGGTTGGTGAAAGAGGAAATCCCAGGTAGAGGAAACAGCACAAAGAAAAGGGCAGGAGTGCGAGGTGAGTGCAGTTTTTATAAGTAGGAGGCCCTTCGGCTTTGCTAAACCATGAAGCTCTTGCAGAAAAGGGTCAGACTATAGCAGTGAATTAGGTCATATTATAAATGGTCTTAAAAACCATGGTGAGATATATATGTTTAATATGTAGATGAGGCAAAATAATTCAAGGTGTGTGTTTGTTATGGAGTATAGTAAGTTTGACTGATTTAATCCAATAGCGTATTGGGGGCATGGACACAAATAAGATCTGGTTCCTACTCTCAAGGACGATATCATTTCATGAGGCAGAAAAGAAAACCAACATACAGCATGTGATGTAGAATATGTCATAATGACAGAATCACTGAATGGAGGTGTGTGGAGTAAGAGCTTAGCTTGAAAAATGGGGTTAGTGTTAGTTTCCCAGTGAGAATGACAACTAAAACATGCCTCAAAAAAGAAAAGCAAAAGACAATAGAAAAAAAAAAATAAAGAAAAACTGTGTTTCTTGGAATATTTGAGTAACATGAACCAGATATATCATCCTCCTTTAAACAACTATGGTACCAGACACAATATTTGAAACAATGTTTTTCAGAAAATGGATTTTAGGAAGAATGGGATTCTGATCCCTGTGACAAATGAAATAATGAGGTGAGTCCTAAGTTTGTCCCAGTGTACTGCCTGGAGGCATTTTCTAAGCCACAGCTCAGAAAGAAGAATTTAAAAAATGTCTAGCCATATTGCTGAGAAGAGGAGACAGAGAACTGAGTTCAGAGACTCCATGGCAGCTATAACATTCAGGACAGAGTAGTGAAGCAAGCTCTGGAGATCTGCAGATGAGTTCCGTCTTCTTGAATCTTTAATCTATTTATTCATAAGAAGAAACTACCCAAAGGTAGGAAAAGAACTACTGAAAAGCAGGGATATTACCACTGGAAATTCCAAAAGATCACTCACGGTTAGGAAGAGCTTATGTTACCATGAACTAGAATGGAAAGACATCGTAATAAATGGAGAATTTTATAGATTTCTCAAGTGGAGTATCATTTTAATATTAAGGTTAAATTAGTCCTAGAATAAATTTGCTTTGGACCTTCCCTAACAAAGCTTAGAAGCATATATAGAAAGCCTCAAACTGACTCTAAGCAACCTAATTGCAAGTCAAAACAAGTCCATCAATTTTGTTATAAAGTAGTACAAGATCCAGAATACCTAAATATAATTAATAATTATAATGTCTAGCATCTAATCCAGAATTAGTAGGCATGCAAAGAAGCAGGAAAATATGAGTCATAACTAGGAGAAAAATCAAGCAACTGAATTAGCAGATTCAGATAAGAGTGAAGATAGGATTAGCAAGGAAGAGTATTAAAGGAGCTATTATAAATATGCTCCGTATACTTAAGAATGTTGAGAAAAACACAAATAGGATGAGAAGAAATGTAAAAGGCAAAAATAACTTAAAATGTAACTTTTAAAGGTGAAAGATAAAATATCCGAAATAAAAAAAATATATACTAGATAAGAGCAACAGAAAAAATACGCTGCAATAGAAAAATTTTACTTTGATCCTGAAAACATAGCAATAGAAAAAATCCAAAATAAAGTGTATAAAAAAGACTTAGGGGGGAAAAAAAATCAGCAGAGCACCAATGACTTGTGGAATAGCATCAAGCTGCTTAGCATATGCGTAATGGAGTTCTAGAAAAGTGGGGGTATGCACAAAAATCATTGAAAAAAATTATGGCTAACATTTTCCCAAATTTGAAGAAAATCATAATCTCCTAAAGAAGTTCAATAAATTTTAAGCAGAATAAATACAAATAAAAGGACACCAGGGGGCAACTTAACCAAATTGCTAAATAGCAATAATAAAGAGCTTAACAGCTAGAGAAAGACTCATTAGGTATAGAAGAAGAAATGTAAGAATGGCAGTAGACTTCTTAATAGAAATGATGAAGGTCAAAAGATAAGCAGCATCTTCAAATTGCAGGGAAGAAAGTCAATATAGATTTCTATATTCAGTAAAAATATTTTCAAACATTGATAAATAAGTCTTTTTTTTTTTTAGGGTAAACAGAATCTGAGAGAATTTATCACCAGCAGATATGCACTACAAATTATAGTAAGAGATGCTTATCGAATAAAAGGAAAACAGCAAAAGACAGAAATTTGGACATACAGAGAGGTGAAGAATAATGGAACTAGTATGTGGGCAAGTAGAAAATATATTTTTTCTTTATTTAATCTCTTTAGAAGATAACTGACTTAAATAAAATATAGTAATGATTTTTGTGAAGTTTACAGCATATGTAAAAGTAAAATGTATGAAAACATTAGCACAAAGAATAGGAGAGAAGAAATAGGGGTATAGTGTTTCAAGTTTCTCAACAACATGTGAAGTGGTATAATGTCATATAATGTTGCTAAAAGTAGTTTGTGATAATTTAAAGGTATACATTGTAAACCCTAGAAAGAATATTAAATAAAATAAAAAGAATAAACTATAGCTACTAAGCCAGCAATAAAGATCAAATAAAATACTAAAATATCCATTAATCCAAATTAAGGCAGAAAAAAAAATTAAAGGAAACCAAAAACATCTGGTCAAACGGAATATAGTAAGTTAGAAAGTTTTCACCCAATCATTTCAACAATGTCATTATACAGACACATATTTTATAAACTATAAATATATAAATAAAAGTGGACTCCAATTGAAAGCCAGAGATTATCAGATTATATAAAAAAGCAACACATATGCTTTTCATAACAAACCTACAGGTAAATCATATTAATGGTGAGAACCTGAATGCTTTCTCCCTAAGATAATTAATGAGGCATGGTTGTTACTTTTTCCATCTCTATTTGAATTTCTACGGGAAGTCTTAGACTGGAAACAAGAGGTAAAAATGTTTTTATTCACAGATGAAATGTTTACATATCCATGAATTCTATGGAGTATACAAAATAATTTATAGAACTAATAAATGAGTTTTTCAATGTCACCGAATACAGAATCAATATATAAATATCAATTGCATGTCTATGTATTAGCAACATATTGGAAAATAAAATTTATAGCATGATGCCATGTAAAATAACATCAATATCATGAAATATGTTGAGATAAATATTAAAAATATGTCTAAAATCTTTATACTGAAAACTATAGAACATCATTGAATAGAAGACCCAAATAAGTAGAGATTAGAAGACTCAATATTGTTAAGGTTTCAATTCTGCCCAGATTGATTTATATTTTCAATGCAATTCCAATAAAAATACCGAGTTTTTGAGGTTAAAAGTCTGATTCTAAACTTTTATATGGCAACGCAAGGAAACTACAATAGCCAATATAATTTTCAAAAAGGAAAATAAAATTGGAAGATCTATACTACTTTATTTCAAGACTTACTATAAAACTACAGTAATTATGACAACATGTGGTATTGCCATAAAGATAGATGTAAAGATCAATGGAACAGAATAGATGTCTATGAAAAGACTCACTTTTTTATAACCAATTGATTTCTGGCAGAGTCCCAGGTAATTCAGTGAGGATTAGATGTACTTTTCAACATGTGGTGAAGAAACAATTGGATATCCATATATAAAAATACTGCCTCTTACCTCATACCATATGCATCGAGTAATTTGAATCAGAAATTTGAATATAAAAACTAAAATTATATAACTTCTAAAAGAAAACATAGAAGTAAATATTTATGATCTTAGATTAGACCAAGATTTCTTAATAGGATATGTAAAACCCAAATCATTAAAAAGATTGATAAACTACTTAATCAAAATTTAAAATTTGTGCTCTTCAAAAGACACTGTTAAAAAAATCAAAAGGGAAGTCACACACTGGGAAAAAATATTTGCAGAACATATTTAATAAAAGACTTATTCAGAGCATGCAAAGTATTCAATAATATGATAACTATATTTTAAATGGGCAAAAGATTCAAACAAGTATATACTTTATAGAAGAAGATCTCCCCAAATCCGATAAACACATAGAAAATATTCAATGTCATTAGTTATTAAAAGTATGCAAATTAAAACCACAGTGAGATATCAATACGTAACTCCTAGAATGACTAAAATTAAAAAGATTCACAAGAACAAGTTCTGATGAAAATGTGGAGCAAGCGAAAGTATTATACAGTGCTCACGCAAATGCAAAATGTTATAAGTACTTTGGAAAACAATTTGAAAATTTCTTAAAGTAAATATATACTTACTATAAGACACATGAATCCCACTTTCAAGGTATTTACCCAAGAAAAATAAAAATGTATGCGCATGCAAATACTTGTTTTCAAATATGTGTAGCATCTTTATTCAAAATAATAACCAAAAAAAGGATTATAACTCAAATGTCTCTCTATTGGTAAGTAGATAAATAAATCAAATATATTCATTCAATGAAACACTGCCCAGCAATAAAAAGTAATGAACTACTGATAAAACACAATAAGGAGAGAAATCTTTATGGAAAATATCATGCTAGAGCAATGCATGAAGTGGATTGGACTGTGAGGTGTTGAGTGAAAAGCGTAGGAGATCAAGTGGTCAGTAAGGCTCCAAATTCAGCTTTGACCAGAGTAACATATAATGTGGCTGTTTGAGCATTTAATGCCTATTTAAATCAGATTTGGGTAGATATTGGGGTTAAAAAATGCAGACTGTGACTTAACATATCTGGATTTCAGAAAATAAAACAATTCACTATTTTAAAAGTGAGAAGTCCTTTCCTACTACCTCTGCTGAGTGGTACATTCTGTCTTATAAACAGCATAAGATATGCTACTTTCCTTTAGTCTTGAAAAGAACATGTTATCTTGATTTTTAAGCTAACATTATATATGAAGATACAGATTTTCAAGATTAGAAGGTTATTATTCCCTTTTATAAATCAATTATTTGCTGCATACTAGGTTTGTTTAAGATACTTTACAATGTAAACTTTGTTCTTTTACAATTTGCTTTAACAGACAAATGCATAGAACACATATGGCATACAGCAATGTATACTTATACTTTTTTAAATTTAAAAGAAACCTATGCAGTGGCATTAAGAAAACTAAATAAAAGTAATTTTATTTAGTTTTATTTAAAAATACTTCTATTTCACACAGTAAGTCAAGAACCAAATTTATATCTAGAATCTGGTGTTGATTCCTTATGTGCAATCTTTTAAAAACTTTTAAGTCATTCAATTACATTCTTCCACACAAAACATTCAAATGCAAGCATAATAATATTTTCTCTATCAGAATCCTTATACTTGATTTTTTCTTTGTAACCGATTATTTTTTTTGAGCAACTGACTTCTTTATTTTGAATATAATTCTCTTCACATGTAGAATATGTATCGTGTCTTTCTACAAAGGGAGAGTCAATGAAAATAGCATGAAGAGTCCCAGTAAGCCCCATTTTTGATGAATTATGGCCTTAAAGATATTTCCTGTATGTGGTTCAAACTATATTGATTACTAACAATTATTTCTGTAATACCAGTAATGCACTATTCTCTTGAACACTCCCTGAAGTGACAGGGTTTAGAGAGAGCCTTAAACAATAATTGACTACCAAAAAAGAGACAGAATAATAAAATTCACTCAAACTGCCACAATAAAAAAAAATAATTCTAAAACTCGAGAAAAACATTGATGTCTGTGTTTGCTCTGCCTTTTTTTTTTTTTTTTGATTTGTATCTTTCATAATAAGCTGCTTACCGAAGAAGGGATTAGTACTTCAAGTTCAAGCTCCTATAAGAGCCCATTGACATTTACCTTTCTATGTGCTATTCAATATTAAGAAATTAAAAATGAATAGAAATTATTTTGAAATGCCTTTATGTTTTATAATACAAAATGGTTTTAAAACCATTTTATATGGTTTAAACCAGTTTATTCAAAGTTTATGTTTTATAATACAAAATGGTTTTAAAACCATTTTATAAAACATTGTTATCTGGCTGCCTACATATAATATAGGTCATATTGTTATCTGGCTGCCTACATATAATATAGGTCATATTGGTGCTTTGTTCCACCAGATTAGCACCAATATGACCTATATTATATGTAGGCAGCCAGATAACAATTCTCACATGTATTATAAAACATAAACTTTGAATAAACTCCTCCTAATAGGTTTAATTCACACTCTCTTGTTGTGTTTTGTTTCATTAAGAATTAAATTAATGAGGAACTCCAACACTTCTAAAGACTTTCTCTACAGGAAGAATATCCTGTTTTGATGTCGTCTATTATATGGAAATCATTTATCTACCGAATGTTCAAACTACAAAGAAATTACCCTAATGCAAGAGGTGAGCTATACAGAGTTGTATTCTTTTCAAAATTTCTACACCATTCTATTGATAGTTTTGAATTAAAATTTTCAGTTATTCAGAGAATGCAGTGTTATTATTAAAACCATCTAAGCTATTTTGTAAATTTAAAAATTCCAAATATATTCTTCATTCAAAATATTTTCTAAAATATTTTAAATAATTTCAAACAATCTGTTTTGTGTATTTTAAATTCCACTTTAAACACTATAATTTACATAATCATATCTATAACTTTTATTGTTAATGAAATTATTTGACAATATATAATCTCAATACCAGTATTACCTATCTGTTCTATGAACTAGCTCCCATTTCTCCATCTTGTTCAGAAGTTCATTATAATAGAAGCTTTATTATACTAGCTCAGAATCCAGACTCCTGCTTTGCCAGTCTAAAAACCATCAAAAGAAAATGAGAAATTTTAACAAAATTTGTTCTAGTAGTTCTATTCCATTTTCTAAAAACTCATAAATTATTTGTTCATTCCTAAGTCTTATTTGCCTTATCTGTATTATGTCAAGATCTAAACAAATCTGTTAAGAACTTGGAATGAATAAGTTAATGGTCCAGGGATCTCTAGACAATCCAAGGATGGATTGAGGCTTCATGTGTCAGTGATCACAATACTGGTTTTGACATCTGACAGAATTCAGACCTCAGCTCTGTCACTTAATAGTTGTGTTTTTTACTAAGTCAATCTTTCTTGGTATCATTTTACAGTATGAAAATTAGAAACAATAGTTAGTGAATGATGATTAAATAAGATATGCCATATACAATGTCCATAAGACTTTTCAGTAGAGAAATGCTTTGTGAATACCAGCAACTTTTCTTCCTGCCATGATAATATAAGAAGGGTAGTTTAACTATTTAATGCTCTATTTGATTTCTATTGTTGAGAATACCTCTCTTCTACAATCTGTTTTACTTGATCCTCTTGTTAGGACAACCTGGTCATTACACATTTTTTTTAATTGCAATTAGTACATATTGAAAGAATAAACTAATTATACTTCTTCACAGCTGACAATGCTTTTCCACCAGATTAGCACCAATATGACCTATATTATATGTAGGCAGCCAGATAACAATTCTCACATGGTTGGTTTCCTGTTGGGCATGATATCTTAAAAAGTGACTCATTTAAATAATAATCCAATTATTAAACTTTGAAATATTGGGTCTTTAAATATGTTTCTATGGAACTTAATGTTTTATAAACCTTTGCCAAATGTTACTCAAACATCTTTTTATCATATTTGAAATATTGCCAAATTAAGACCTCCACTCAGCAGGCGTGATGTTAGAAGTTTCATCATTTCTAGGACTAATTATTGTACCTCATAATTATCTATTCTCCTAGCCAACTGCACCAGAAAATGGCACTTACAATAGATGAAGAGAAGAAATCTTACTTTCTTCACTCAATCTAGATTAACAGGCTGCTTCTCCTGCACTGGATTTCTATGCTTAGGACAGCTTCCAGGAGAACAATAAACAACGTGTCTTTTAGTAACTTATCCTAAGTTCCCTTTTTGTACCATTTTAAATTAAAATATTGTTTAGCATCTACTTTGAGCCAAGATATGTTTCAGGTGTTGAGTATAAAAGATTTATTAGATAAGGTTATCTTTTTACTATCCAGAGGTCGAAGAGAATAAATTTTGTGCTGGAAGATATGTAAGCCAGTTTAAGATGAATGTGCCAGTCAGATACAGAGTAAGGGGCACCTTGAGGGGTATTTCATGTGTAATGTCACAGAGGCCAGAGAAAACCTGGTTTACTTAAGAAGCCTTCTGAGTTATTTGAACTTAAATATTAGTATATGAGAATGATTAATGATAACAACAATAGTACTAATAATGCCATTGGCTTCTACTTATTAAATATTTCATATGTGACAGTTAATGCTAACCAATTTATTGTACGTTACTCCCATTAATTTTCACAGTCCCACATTGAAACTTTTTATTTCCATTTCATAAGAGATAAATTTAAATTTGTGAAGATATTCATTAACATGCTCATGATCTCCAGCTAGGAAGTAGCAAAGCGGTAGAGCGATGTTTCAAACCCTAGATCCTCGGATCACTGTCTAATTTACAGTACAAGGAATATAGCCACTAATATTGTAATAACTGTACAGTGACAGATGGTTACAGACTTATCGTGGTGATCACATCGTAAGGTATATAAATGTCAAATCACTATGTTGTACACCTGAAACTAATATAATGTTGTATGTCAGATATGCTTTAATTTAAAATAGTCTATTGTGCAATTCTTTTAAGACTTGGAACATTTCCGTGTTGGCTAAGGGGATTTAGAAAAGGACTTGACTCTCATAAAAAAACCCAGGCATCTCTGTGACTAATGGGGTTGTTAGTTGGACTGAAGACTGGTTTTCCTGTCAAATCATGCAACATAAACAAATATATAGAGAGTTAGGACAGGATGGTGCTGTTTATGAAAGATTAGTAATCTGCTTGCTGCTCCACACCATTTGCAAGACATCATCTCTTTATTGTTTTTTTTTTTTTTTTTTCCCCCGGCGGTGGGGAGGGGAACTACTCTTTGAGTCTATGTTATTTAGTTCTGCCTCCCTTAGCCTCCACTTTGCTATCAACTGCTAAACTTCCGGATATGCCTCTTTATTAATTTAAGATTTGGGCAACTGGCTCTCACCATTTCAATCTCTGACATCGTAAGATGGCATGATCTGGCCTCTCGGTTTCTTTTTCTTTTTTCATTTCTCAGCAACTCAATGCACACTGATTAAACATGAGATGAATAGGGGCTTTATTAATTATCTAAGAAAGCGAGAGAGAATATCGACTCTTAGACTAAGAGAGAGGTTGGACGAGGACTTAGATACATATTATAAAGCTATTTGTATACTCTTTTTTGGATAAAAAGTTTAATTTTAGTGATTAGGTACAAGGATAACCACACATGAAGAGCATTCAAGTTGGCGATCTTAACCTGAATGCAAAGCTGGTCCCCACATCCAGTGACTCTCTAGGAGCACAGCGAGTCCACACGGGGTGAGATGCCAGGCTTCAGCTCCGCAGCCTCTCTGGGCCCCAGCTCCCTCTCTGAAAACAAGGGAGTTCTATCAAATGCCCTGTGGAGGCTGCATCTCAAATCTTATCACTCAAAATATGTTTTAGCAAGCATCACCACCCACTGACCCTTTAGAGAGCCTCAGTGAAAGTCACTAGCGTGACTGCCGTTCATTCGTAAGTGGCAAGAGCCTATTTACCTGAAATATTAAGAACCAACGCAAATCAAACAACATCATTATTACCAATGTAAATGATGCTTAGTTATTTTCAAATTAACTTTTATTTTTTAAGTCAGTTTTGATAGTCATTTACCACAAGCTACATATATAAACTATGACAAACACACTATTGCCATTTTTTTACGTTTTTTTTAAACTTTCCCAATTTGTAACACTGTATATATCCTTCAACATCAACTTTTTCTTTTTCTCTAGTGAAGTAGGCAGTTTGTCCACAAGAATTCCGCCCGCAGTGCTGTGCAGCCCTCACTGCTCCGCTGCAGGCACCTGGGGATTGCCTCTGCTCTGGCCCCTGTTGCGTCAAAAGTCTAATCCACTTGTGCTTTTTCTTGGTAACATGGACTTATTACAGAAGATTTTGCTTTGCCCACACATATTAGCAAAGTTAAGTATAAATCGCAAGTGTTCAAATTACAAGTCATTTAACATTAACGACAAGGGTTATTATACAAGCAGTCTTATTGAAAATTCTCCCATAAAATGCCTTTGTATTTAGACTCGTTTAAAACTGTTACTAGTAGTGTTTGTGTCAATAGCCAGTGCTCCAGACCATCCAATGTCAGAAGCAGAAGTGAGCACATGAGAGCATAAACCAATAGTCCTTCAGTGCGGACCAGAGAGAGTAGAAATAACAGTTGGTACTGTCACTCCATGCACCATAGCATGTGGAGAAGAGGACTCTCCAGAAGGAACAGAGAAAAAGGAGTCCTCTAAGTGCAGCTGGTCTCTCCATGTCAGAAGGTCAATTTCTTGATATTTACATTTCCAGTGACCTTTTCTTCCTCTCCACCTAGCCACCCACTTTCAGTGCCACAGAACAGGATATATCCATACCTGAACCTCTGCTTTAGAATATTAAATTAAGATACCCTACTGTCTCCGCAAGCTTCTCCGCCTAACTTGTTTGCCCAGTTACTCTCACTACGTCTACTATTTGACTCCAACAGGATCCTTACAGCAGACTCTTTCTGTCTTTGTTTTATTTCTTATTCTGGTTAGAATCTGCGGTCCCACATATCAATCACTCTATCACCACTATTGTGCATTCTCATGCTCCTTTTGTTCCTTATATATTTATTTGGAAAATTTCAACTTGAATTAATACTACCGTTTGATTCTTCCTGCTAGAGAGTTACTGGAGAAAATCATGCAGCCCACTGAATATTCATCAGCAATGCCGGGCAATCCCACTGAATTTCTTTAGTTATTATTGTTTTCCATTCAATGCAATTTATTTGCCTCGACCCTGTGACTCTGTCTTTGTGCATTACTCTCAACACTGTCTTCCTTCATACAGCAAATACTTCAATCTTCTGCCACCAAACCAATAAAGCCTGTAGCCTTAGTATCCATCTTTTCCTCTTTGTCTTCTAATACAATGGAAGAGATTTTCTTTTTTCCTTTTTAAGACCATTTTCTACACTGGATTGCTAGATCCCATCTTTGTCTTTTTCTCTCAAGAATTTTGCGCTTTCATTAAAATGAAAAGAACAACTCTATTTCATGTCTTTCTCCTTATGCATTCCTATTTATCTCCTCAGTTTCACAGCCAATTCGAAAACAGTTGTCTGCATTAGTTGATCCAATTTCTTCTTCTATAATTCACAGAACAACCTTTAATCTGGATTCTGCCCCACTCCTCCATCAAAACTACTGATGATATTCTTGCTCTTTAATTTAAGGGATATCTTCATCTGACTTTTAGCACTTTGTTGAAATCCTTTCTCTTCTTGGTTTCTTGATACCTCACTCTTCACAGTTTTGTCCTATTTATCTGTCTATTCCTTCTTAGTCAACTTTTCCAACTGCTCCTTCTCTACCTAGTCACCAAGGTTTGGGGTCCTTCAGGTTCTTTCTGTTCAGGACCTTTCTTTTTTATCTCGTTATGTTCTCTCTTCAAGCAATCTTATCCTCTATCACTGCTTCGACTCTCATTTAAAAACCAATGACTCCAAATTAGACCTTTCACCCAGATTTCTGAGCTCTAGAACTACAGATAAAGCTTTCTTTGGGACATATCCATTGCAGATATTTCGTAGCCACTTCAACCAATAATAATAAAAATTAAAAACATCATCGTGTTTCTCCAGCCAGAAACATGAGAGTCATTTTGGCCCTCCTCTTCTCATCTGTTAAAAATGAACCCGTCCAGTTCATTCTCTTTCTTAACCAGTTATAAAATCCATGTATTTGTCTCCATCTACTCCTCAGACTCCTACAACTTCTTGCTTTTTTCTTTCCTAAATAGGTATAAAATCTTCCAAACTGGTCTTCCCATATCCTTTCCTTCCATATCTGTTCTATTCTCTACATATCAATCAGACTGATGATTTTTAGTAGAAATCTGACCTCATCATTCTCTTACTTAATGTTCCCCAATGGTTTTCTCATTGCATTTAAAATAAAGATCGGCTTTCTGGAATGGGTCTACAACGCTCTCTGTGACCTGCCCTTCACTTGCTGCTCCGGCTTGATCTCCACCTATTCTCTGCTTTGTTCTCTATGCTCCACACACACTTGGGCTCCTTTCAGGTCAACGAGTGTGCCAAGCAATTCTCCCTCTCAAGAAATTTGCCCGCGTTCTCTTCACTTCTTTAAATATTCCTTCTTCCTTAACTGTTACCTCGAGTTGCAACTCTGCTCGAATATTAAACCCCTTTGTGCCCCCCTTCTCCCCTTCTAAGCTGTTCTGATAGCACAGTAGAAGCGTAAGCTTCATGATCCTAACACCTAACAACAAAGTTCCTGACACATAAATTCATTTGTTAAGTGGAAGAATGCTGCTTACACGAAATGTCTTTAACTAAAGACTAAAATTACTTTTCTTAAGTGTTTTCTTTTGTTGCTATTATTCAGATTAATTGTAGCCTATAACTGAAAATTATTACAGTGGCATATCCAAAGTGAGATTTTCAATCTCCTTAGCGCTATCTCATATTATGAAACATTGATTATAGAATAATGCATCCAGACTTAAGAATGAGGTGCAGTTTGGTATATTCTATGTTCTACTGAAAAAGTTGTCAAAACATGAACAGAAATTTAAATGATAATAGAATACTAGAAACTGGTATAATCTAAACAAGTCAGGTCACATTCTGAATTGGGTGCTCAAGCTCCCAGGAAAGCAGTGATTCTGAACTGCAACACATTTCTCTTTTTCTCGCAGCAAATTCCCATGAGCCAGAAGACAATAAAATCATTGGGGGAGGGGGTGATGGTGAGAGCAGACACTCTTTTCTTTTTAAAACATTTCTGTTCTTAACAAAAAAGCGGTTGTGCTCCTTGGAGAATTGTTTTATTTCTGCAAAATTACTCTGAAATGAATATTATTCAGGTAACTTAACTTCAAAAATGTTATTGTAGAGAATACAATCCATTGTGTTTATGAATTATAGTCTTTATAAAATACACATTGATTATAAATGTTGCTGTGGTGATATCATCAGACAGAATGTATTTTGGGTATTCATAATTTACAAGAACTTAAATGTAAGGAATATCATGATTTTTTACCCATAATGTAATATCTGCTAAGGAAATGAGGATATCATTTAAATATAGCATTTTCCTGCATATTAATTAGTAGCTCGATAATGAAGAATTTTACTTAAAATATGCAGAATGACATAAGTGACAGGTTTTCTTTTCATTATATTTCTATATAATGCATTTAACTCAAAATGTACCATTTCACTATGCCCTAAAAGTAAGTTGTTTCTGCAAAACTTAATGATGAGTTTTGTCAATTAAAGAATGTAAAGATTTTGATTTTATGGTTATAATACTAAATGAAATGAACCACTTCATTACTTATATGTTTTCTAACTTTCATTCTACTTTTATTGAAATATAATTTTCCTATAATTGTATTATTCATTTTATCTTCCCTTCTTGAAATAATTAGATTGCCCAAATTACTTATCTCCAAAGTAAGATTTATCCCATGTTGACAGACAGGAGTTCCATCTCAGAAAGATTTCTCACAGTGAGGAGTTAGCTCAGCTCAATCCATCAGCGACATTGAAAAACATAACATATATCTTAATAGTAGCAGAAAACTTGCACTATCTTTATTTGCCAAAGCATTCGTGCTCTTAATTTCATGAAGGTATTTTTAGTTTCTAGTAATTTGGAAAAAGGTAATAGGTGACAAATTCAGGAAATAAAATGTAAAAATATGGTGTAGAATTCTAGCTATGTGTAATATCTATAAAATGTATAGAAAAGCACATTTGTATTCCAATAACACCTGTGACATTTAGAGATTCTATAGAATTCCTGCTTTCAATCTTTGCTTGCATCATATGCCAGTATTAGTTCTCTCTAAATATAGTCAAAGACCTTAAAATAGTTGAGCACTCAGAGATATATGGTGCAGCAAATAGTAAATTTTATGCTTTTCTCCTCTTCATAATTCTTGGATAAAACGTGGTTAATAAAATTATAATTGTGTTTAGAAAAACTGAGAAATACCAAATAAAAAAACTGCATGATCATGGTTAAAAAAACAGAAAGAGAAACTGCTGCTACATAAAACTTTTATTTTATGATATATTCATAATCACCACAAGCAACGATATTCTAAGAATAAAAATTAGATTTATATATCATGTCTTCTGAAATATACTTGTTTTTGTGTAGATGGGTAGACTCTTCTCATTAACGCAGCAAATAATCTGTATTTCCATTTAACAATTCCACTAACATATTTTCAGATTTTCATTTACATAGTTCACTACACACTTGTTATAGATTTTTTTTTTCTGGCAACATTTATCTTTCCTATTTTGTAAATCAAAGCTATTTTATGTTTTCTACCTCTTCTATATAAAATTCTCATAAATAATTATCGGATTTCAAAGGCTCTTGGCAGCTGGACATTTGATAATAGCTATTTCTGACTGGTGTTAAAAGAAATATGATAATAGGGTTAAACTGAAGACTTACAAAATAGCCTGCTTATTTCCCTTTTCCTCCTTCCTTTCTTCCTTTCTTTCTCCCTTCCTTCTTTTCTTCCTACTTCCTACCTTCCTTCCTTCCTTCCTTTCTTCCCTCCCTCCCTCCCTTCTTACTTTTTCTTTCTTTCTT
>NW_006439192.1:17130546-17149840 GCF_000325575.1 Pteropus alecto | reverse complement strand
TCTCTCTCTCTCTCTCTCTCTCTCTCTCTCTCTTTCTTTCTTTCTCTTTTCTGCTTGTGAGTTGGCATTGCACACTTATGCACAAAGAAAGAGATGTCATTTATTTACAGCAGTACTATGACTATAGGCAGAGTGCAGAAAAAGTGTAAAGACAAAAGGTAAATGTTTGACAGTTTCTTAGAAGTTATGTCTGAAAGAATGACGGGATTGACTAGAAAATCAGAAAACAAGTCTCTCCAGAAGACAGGGCTATCAAAGCGCCTGGTCTCACATGGACACTCACCATTGCTGCGTCTTCCCAGGAGGCCGTTCCTGACCTCTAGGTAGGCCGGCTGCCAGCAGACTCAGTGCACTGTGCCTAGGCTCCCTGGCTCTGCCTACGTGTAGAATGGTGGCCACTCAGCCTTCTTAGGAAGCAGCTCTTCTTAGGAAATAGCTTTTGGCCTGGAGAGAGAAGGGCATTCTTTATATGGGGACCAATAAACCACTGTGATTGCACTCGAATAATCCACATACATAAACTCAATTTCTATTGGTAATTCTCATGTTTACATATTTATAATTACATGAGTTCTGAAGCTTTTTCTGGAAAAGAGGAATAAAGAGCTAAATTTGATATAGTTGTGCATTTGTAGCTACGCAATATTAACTAATGATGTAAATAAAGCACTGAAAGCAAATGGTTGGCTACAGTTAAACAGCAGATCCATTGAGACTCTGGTTTTGATCCTCTGGGCATTGGATTTAATTTCCTTGGATATTCAAGTTATAGTATTCAGCTCTAGTGTAATCATGTAATGGAGTATATGTAGCCTGTTCACTTTATAATACACATTATGGATTCTGGTGGTAATAAAAAGAAATTCAACTTTCTGGAAAGAATTTTCCTTTATGTAATGATAAATTATATTATTATTTTCAGAAGAGTGAGGGACACAACACAGCTATCTTGGGGTTCCTTTCCAACTTATGGGCAGTCCATTGGTATAATGGTCTAGGCCACTTCTGCCCTTTCACTGCTCTGCCACGAGAAAAGAGGGGTAACTTATCTGATTGATGAGTTTAGAAAAAAATCCTGGGCTCTTTTAGCCCGGACTCTTCTCATCTCTTTCTCTTGGGAGCTGGCCTCTTCTCAGAAATCTGTGCATGTTCTTTACTGTTTTCCTACACGCCATAAGCTTATTCAGGGGCAGGTACTATCCATGATGGGGAGCGTGGGTGGAGGTGATGGCCAGAGTTGGGTTTGTAAATTCAATTTTGGGGAGTGTTAATGGTTCCCAGAGCTTGGTACCATGGTCACGGTGTGTCCTCACCTACTTCTCCAATCTCATTTGCATGTGCCTCCTAACTTGTATCATCTTGCTCCAACCAGAGTGGCCTTCTTCCACCTCCTAGTTATGCTGTACCCTTTACTGCATTAGAGTCTTTGTACTAGGAACCTCTGCCTGAAATACTCTTCCCATTAATATTCACATGGCTGGCTCCTTTTCACCTTTCAATGCTGATTTAGATGTCTCTTGCTCAGCTAACCTCAATCACCCTATCTAAATACCAACCCTCTCTCTATCACTTAATATTATAATTCTCTGTTTACTTAATTCTAATTTAACTAAGTGTGTCATTAGATTTTGGTCTTTTTGTTTGTCTGGCTCCAAGCTCCATGAGGGCAGGGATCATGGCTATCTCATTCATTACTACTACATGATTAGTATTCATCCGACATTTCTAGAATAAGTGATGGAAAAGGCACTGGTAGATACGGAATCTTAAAATATATTTAATTTGGGGGAAATATTAAGTGAGACACAACCATTTAAAATCATTTTGAAATATCTTTTAAATGAGTATACAGGAACTGTGGTTTTCAAATGATGATGATCTTCACAGATTAAACATAAGAATGAACACCCAGAAAAAAAAACGCTTTGTTATGTCATACAATGTTAGCCTGCAATGAAACACCTGTAGGAGGTATGTATAGTTTTCAAGCACATACTTGGGAAACTTAGTACAAAGGAAAAAAGTTTGCACAAAACATACATTATTACTTGAGTATTATCAGTAAATTCCAGCACTAGAGACATTATAGATAGTCAAAGTGGTGAAGCAAAAAACTGAATAGTCAATTGCAGCGTGTTCTGATATGCACCGTGTGTGGCCAACACCACCTAAGTTTTCAGATGACTCAAATGAGTGGAGAAATCAAACTGCTCACATGATTTTCTTCTTGAGCCAGCTATAGTTGTAGGCAAGACTGTGATGGTATAACAGCCAAGAAGGCACTGGCTGCAGTGCTAACAGCACTTGACAGACTCAAAATAGAAAATAAAAACATAATTCTTAATATGTCATAAAATAATAAGATTTGGTGAATGGCAATTTACTCGCAGATGAGGTTTTAGTAATTACATTTACCAAGAACTCTTTTCTCTATTTATAATTGATTGTGTATCCTCTTATAAATCCTCTGCTTATAGGAAGAATACAACAGCAAACAGTCGCTGAAAACAAACACAATCTGAAGCTCATTATTGAGTAAACTAAAACTAAATAAGGAAGGACTAGAGCCACATTTATCCATTGAGGGCATGGACCTGCAGCTGTCTCAGATGGCCTAGCCTCAGACTCTGGGCTTTCTAAGCCATCGGCGAGGGTAGAATTGGGGACCTTCTTTACTACTAGACTGTCTCTGATCACAATGAAATTCTAGACTAATTTAAGGAGGAAGGTTTACAAGAGATGCTGAACAAACAAAATCAGATTCAACTCTGTCCTAAGGGACTAGAACTTACAAAGGGACTCTCAATGCAATCTGGTTAAGAATTCTTCGGAAAAAAAGCTATGCAGATGTGTTATGTACTTCTCAGTCTCTGGATTCTCGAGAGATTTAGTGTATGCCACTTAGAAGGGTTTCAAAGTAGGAGGCAAGCAAGTTACATCTCAGGAAAGTCTTGAAGGTCTTGGAGTATAACTTTCAACATGTGCCCAAATGATGTCCAACTAAATTATAGATCTAACAACAGTTCACACTTTACAGATGCTTATATTATAAACATTAGCCACATTAATATTAACTTAGTGTTTTTTGAGAGGAAGTTATCAAGGTAACAATTATCAACAGATAGTGATATATATATGTGTGTGTGTGTATATGTGTGTCAGTAAAATAATATCTATAACATATACTAAAATACAAAAAGTAGAAAATATAAATATATTTTAACGTACATATATTTATAACATAAGTATAATATACAAATCTGTTCATGTATATACATTTTTCATTATGAAATTATATATATATATATACATATCCTTGAAGACAGCAAAAATATATCTCTCTGCCACTATGTACTTCAGCTCCTCATGGTAGTCTCTTTTCTCAAAATATCAAGAATTTAAAATATTAAAAAAATAACTACATGATACACTGATAAGGTCCAAACATATGCAAAGCATTATGGTATTCAAAAATATTATGATATTGGAACTTGTTTTAGAGAATGCATTTCATTGCATTATTTATTTTCCTGGGACGGTACATGTGTGCACATACACAGAGCATCTCAATGTGCTTTATTTCCAAAGTATGTATTCCTGGAAAGATTCCTGCCAATAAAGTGAGTGTGGCAGTGAGATATTCGAGCTTTCATATCATCCTCTCAGACTTTGGATGCATCGCCAGCATGTAATGGAGATTATAGTTAAATAAATGACCCCATAGTCAACCTTCTAGAAATGGCCATATTTAGCTTTTAGGGTAATGTTAACTTCACTGTGGTATTAGTAATCTCATCAACTTTTTGGTTCAGGATGGATAAATAACTAGCTTTTTGTATGTAAATTACAAACAAAAACGTTTTGCAGAAAATGGGTCAGGTTAGAGATGTAAATGAGGCCTAAAATGTCTCATTAGGTTTTGAATTGCCTTTTTTTTTCCCTAAGCATTATAAATCTTGCAAGCTTTTGGGGTAATTTTCTTGCTTGAATAAGCTAGTTAGGTCTTTTCCGATAATAAATGAACTAAAATACTTCTCAAAACTAATTCTGCTTAAAAAAAAAAATAGAGCAAATTAAATAGTGAAGTATAATTTTTTTTAAGAGTACTCAACATTTTTTAAAATATTTTCAGATAATACGTTGTACAGACCACATGTACAGGTTTCACAATGATCATAGTGTTTAGGTATGGAAAGATAGTCATTTCTCAATGTCTATCATTTAAATCAATTGTATATTTGAAGGATACATATCAGAGCTTGGGCCAAATTAACTACAGAATGTGTCTATCCTTTGTGAAGGAATAGATCTTTGATTTAGCAAAAAGTCTCTCTGGTTCTTTTCTGACAAGTCCTATTTGTAATGCTCATTACTAATCCACATTTTCAGAACAAATTCTATGCAAAAACATGATCTTGCTCAGAGCACTCCTCTCTGGCCAGCTTATATAGTTAAATGATCATCGCAGATGCAAAAACAAGGCAAACTCGCTTTAGAGTTTACGAGATGCTAGAACGAGACTGTCACTAGGCAGTTTCACACATCTTACTTTTACCACATTGGTTTCTCTTCTACAAACCACTAATTTACAGCAGTCTAAATTAGCCTTGTTCGACAATGTATGAAGTCTCTGTTGGTTGTGTTCATCTATCATAGCATTGCCAATGTTTAGGACAGTTTAACATATCAAACTCAAGACAGGGGGCTGAATTTTTGTCACTTGAAAAGCTGCAAAAGTGAAATAGTAAATATGCAATTACAGCAACCACCTATATTTAACTAGCTTAAAAATCTAAAATGGAAATCAATCAACCCACTGTCATCATTTGGTTTGTTTCTGTGTTAAGTGTAAGAATAAACAAATGAAGTCAGTGATCATAAAACCACGTTAGAATAGCTTTCTTTCAATTGTTAGCAGCAACCAATATCTCCACACCCAAAGAAAATCAACTCTTTCTAGAAAAAAAACAACTTCGGCGTTTGCCCTCTCCATCATACATTTACCTGAATATTCTGCTCTAACAGACTTTGTAATGGATCTGTGCAGAAAAAAGCCTTTTATATTTACCCTAAACAGTCTAAATTGTAACATGTATATGTATATCACATTTTCTTTTAGAACTGACTTTATTTTTTCATTAATTTTATACATTAAGAAAAAGAGATAGTGAGGCTAAATTTTTCACAAAAGTCTCTAATTTAAATTGGTCTATGTTGCCTACTAAAGTTTTATAGGTAAATAAAAGATATTCTCACATGTTTTAGCAAAGGATAAGTGAAGGAGGTGACAGCAGATGTTGAGGATGTTCAGGCCGAGTCTCAGTGGGTTAAAATAACAGAGCTACTCAGGTGTTATGTAGCTATTTTATGTCACATATTTTGTTGGAAGATAGTTACTTCAGACAGACAGGACAGATAGAAATGTGAGTCCCGACAGGTATTTATATCGTCTATATATTGCCATGTCATCCTTTTTTGCTCACTACTAAAATTCTGTTATCTCCCTGCCTAAATCTTGCATAGCTTTTCTTGTCTTGACATAATCCACTGAGTATTTCATCCACTTTTCACCTTGGTTACTTCTCAAAGATGACCTCGAATCCTCTCTCACAGTCTGGTCAAGATTTTCTTCAAAGAATAGAACCTTTACAAGGTTTCAAGAGACAAGAAGCACACACCATCACCCCTATCCTTTTGGTTACGATTACTCACTTATTTCTCTAATAAATGCATAGAATTTAATATAGTTTCATTTACTTTGAGTTAATAATACTAGCTAAAACTCACTGAATACTTACCACGTGCCAGGCACTCATCTTATCCTGCAATAAGCATGATGTTTTACCTCACTTGATAAATAAGAATACTAATGCTTAGAGAAGCTAGGTACCTTGATCAAGATCATATAGTATGTAATGGTAACAGACCTGAATGCAAGTATGACTCCAAAATTAGTACTCCATATATGATAAACACAGAGGCTCTGTTAGCACATGCTTTTTATAACTCATTCTAGCTTCTAACACATGCTGTCATCTGTGTTAGGGTTTCTAATACCAGGAGAGTTAGAGTTCTGACGCTGTCACGAATCCAGCCCAGGATGTCTTCGCAAATAGCACCCCCATCCCCAGGCTATATGTGAACACCCCCACCCCCGCCCACACCAATATAAAGGTGAACAAGAGCTAGAACCCATATTCAAGTAGTAGTCTGTTATGCTCCTGTCATTTCTATGATTACCTAAAGTTTTTTGAAATATAATTATATTTCTTGGTAAAGTCTTTTAGCATAATGAGTTCGAGAAATCCATTATCAGTAATAATACCACACAATTACTTAAATCTTTACAACATTCAAAGTTTTTACAAATATGACCTCATTTCATTCTCAAAGTAGCTCTCTAAGTTAGGCAGAACCCATATATTATCCCATTTTGTCAAAAGATTAAGAGAAAAAATGGAAGAGAATTTGACATTTACTTAGCATCAACTATTTGGGGACATTATTCTAAGTACTTTACCTAAATTCTTCCTTTGAATTCTCATACTTTCCCTATGGTGTTCATGTACTTAACCACATTTTACAAAAGACATAACAAGTTCAAAGAGTTCACTTAACTGCTTGTAAAAGGGGCTAGAATTAGAATTAAAAGTCAGGTCTCTCTCTAAGACCATTCTCTTTTTCCTTAAAACTCAAGTTCAGTTGACAGCACTTGTTCAGTGTTTACATATGGTCTTATGTCATTCATTGTCTCATGCATAGGTGAGCATCTTGTTTCTCTACGTTGATTTTTATGTTGTTTATGGAAAAGAACTGTGTTTTATTTTATTTTTTTGAATTACAACACAGACATTTTAAAATATACCTAAAAGGCCAAGTTAATTCAATACCTGTGATTTGAATGTGGTTTGAAAATAAAAGGAGGCTTTCCTTTCTTCTACTTTCATTCATTTGCCCAGCAACTATGTCTCTC
Organism: Pteropus alecto; assembly: GCF_000325575.1. NCBI lineage: Eukaryota > Metazoa > Chordata > Mammalia > Chiroptera > Pteropodidae > Pteropus > Pteropus alecto. Next base: position 17,142,867 of record NW_006439192.1, on the reverse strand, counting down.
AAGCAACTGTGGACATGTATTGTAGTCTTACAAACTCCATTTATTTCTGGGTAATTACTCCTTAGATGAGCTATTTGGAGGGTTACAATTTAAACTTCTATGTCCTCTGAGGATCAGAGAGTCTGAAATGACTCATCCAAGGTTTTGACAAGTAGCAAAATCAAGCATAAAACCGTATCTTTGCCATATTTTTGCACTGTACCTCTGTATAAACTAGTGTTTATAGCCGTTGTCTTTATCATATATCTAGAAGTTTGGATCTTAAAATCTGTAGGATACTATTTTACTTAGTAAGCAGACAGTAGAATATCATTATGACAAATGAAATTTTTAAAAATCATGTTAACTTGATTATCAATTACAAGTATTCAGAATATCGATCCATTAGAAGAGGAAGAAATATTTATAGGTTGGTGTAACTAAAATGAGCTGGATTCAGGAAACACATGCTGTTTTTCTCATTGGTTTAGTCTGCATATTTTCATGTATTTATAAATGACCAACTACATTATGAAAGTATTAATACAAATCAGATGTTTGTTCATGGATTTTAAATCATTTTCCCTTGCCACCTCTATCCAGTTGTTTTGTGTGAAACCTAATATTGAGAAAAATTTATGAAGGCCAGTGCATCACAGCACATAGCATATAACGGGCAAGTAATAAATGTTGAAAAAAAATGAGAATAGTCCAGGTAGTTTGATTGCACTGGTTGAACTGAACACTGAATAATGTAAAATAACATGATAAAAGGAATTATGAGGAATATGTATATTTTTAGTCATGAGAGACTATATCCCATAAGATCATAGAAAATATCTGACTCTTTCATCTCTGTATCAAGCATCAGGTAGAGTACTGGACTGAAGTTAGATAGATATTCAATATATATGTGTTGCACTGATAAAAATTCCCTGCTCACGAACAATTTGTAAACCAGGGCAATAGATACATGAAGAATATTTTTCACCCTCTTTCCCATTTATGACCTCAGATCTTAAAAAATGATGGCCAGCCTCTAGTAAATACTTGGGAGAAAGCTTATCTATTCTCTGACTCACTTATTTCCTGTCCATCTTCATGTGTTCTCCTGGATCCTGTCTGCTCATAGATTTCACTATTACTGAAGAGGGCACTTTCCAGCCCTGAGGGCAGGCCACCCACCTCTACATCTGGCCATGGTATGCATCGTAATTGTAACTATTCCTAGTCACAGATCTAAAAGTCTAGATTTGGGGTAGGATATAGTAAGATGTCCAATTTGGGCCTCAAGTATAAGCCATGTTCGTATATCTTGCAAGTTAAATCTTATCTGTGATTTAAATCTTATCTGCATCTTCATCATCTGATCCCTGTACATATTTCTAATTATTTTTCATAATGCAGAGCAGATCATAGCTGAGTGATTATACTTCACTCAAACCTCAACAGTAGATATGTCAGGGGCTTAAAGGTATACAACAGGCCAATGTGATTTTATTGCTTAGTGAGAAAGCTAGTTTAATTGTTTATCTAATGTTTTTTATTTTTTCCTAAATCATCTTTTTTGACCTTTAACTAGTAATGTTTTAGCTATAATACTGTCCAAGTGCTCAAAAAATATTACACCTTCAAGGATTTTAAGTTCAAATCTGTCTTCTTTGAACCCCACTCCAAATTGTACATTAACTTGAACTATTATGCCTTATAGTTTTCACCTATTAGATCCCAGGAATTGGTGATAAGGATGGTGAGGCTATCATTTCTAGGAGTCAATTCAATTAGAGCAGGAGAGAAAATGAAAAGACCACTGGGCTGGAAGTCAGGAGATCTGGCTTTGCCCATTTAGGTTTATGACTTTGGCCAAGTCATCTAATTTCTCTAAGTGTCGGTTTCCTCATCTGTAAAATTAGGATGTTAGACTAGTTGTCTCCAAGTTATCTTCCAGTCTTAATGTTCCATCGTAGGAGCTTCCATTGTGGCAGAGAACACTGGAAATCTCTAATTCTTTCAAAGATTATGTTGAGAGACAAATTAGATTGTAAAGGATTTAGAAGATTTACCCTATATAATGCTATCAGTTAATGGTTATTTCTTTATTTCTTTATTTCTTTATTTCTTTATTTCCTCTACAGTAGCTTTTGAAAAGTTATCCCACTTTTTTGATTGCTCCTTTTTTCAGCATAACTGTTTTTTTAACCAAAACCAAAACAAAACCCACACGAAATATATTATAAGAAGTGATATTTTGACATTAGGATTTCAGGCAAAGAAATATTCACCAATTTGCTCAACAAGACAGTTGCTAATCAGAGAATAAATTTGAATTATACACCATATTTAAATGAACACAAGATGCTTTGCTTTGCATAGGTCATTCTAGTAAGAGAGATGAAGAGAACAGTTTTATAACTCTTCAGTCTGATATGCATCTGCTATTTCCAAGTGTTTCAAGGGGCTTTCAGATTTTGCCTTTATTTAGTTCTCATGGTGTATTATGATTCAACTTAGAATTGCATATTTGTAATATGTTTGATATGGAACCACATTAACTTTAAAAAAATTCAAAAGAGAATCACTTGGTTTAAATCTCACTATGATATCTGTAAATCAAGTAACCATTGTGATTATAACTTTATTTTTTAAGTTCACTTTGAATGCAAGAAATTCATGAGCTTGTGTATTTTTTTTGTTTTACTTAGTGGCAAGTTTTCAGGAATTAGTTCAAGTTGTAAAGTTATAAAACCAGAGATAGGTATATTCATGTCCATCGCCTGACCTGAGTAAGGATTTAGCACATTTTGAAGATTCCGATTAAAAGGAAGATATATTCTTCTTCAGCAGACTGCTGAAACTTCAAAACTTGTAAATACACTCATGGAATCTCCACCCCAGTAAGGGTCAGTGTGTGTGTGTCTATCTGAGGGGGTGTGTGTGTGTGCACATGTGCATGCATGCACACATGATCTCGGTCACATGCATTTGAGAATGTTTCAAGGTGACACTGAGCTCATGTATATATAGAGAGAAAAGAGACAAGCATCTATTTAATAAGCAAAAAATTAAAAATTAGAAAGCATAGACCTAGCTGGAAGGAGCTAGACTGATGAAAATTCAAGCTGCTTTCACATTCATCTGTAAAACTTCCCTCCAAAGAATCTTATGCATGTTACTGTCTTTATCCACTGCTCTCTAGAAATGGTGATAGATTTCCTTCTAGAAATCTATCCTTCAGTGTCCGACAGGAATTCACAACAATTGGTACAAGTTCATGTCCCTCTAATAGAAACTTGGTTTTGCTACAATAATTTCTATATGAGAACTTACCAATTCTTTCAGCCTGACCTATATATTGCTACGTTCCATACATACTTCTTGCAACTGATGCTATCCTCTAATGCATCCCCCACTGATGTGGTCATAGCATCCATCTTTGGGATGGCTGTCTCATTCTTTAATCAGTTTTATAAAAGTTATGTAGCTTCATTAAATCTCTTTTATATATACTTCTACCTCTGCCACACAAACACAATAGAAAATCAGTTTTTCTGAATAATACAGAGATGTAGTTTATCGATTTGAAATTTTCGCACTTATTTATTTAATTAAGAATAATCTATAGTCATGTTTTGCTATCATCAGAACCACTGTAGCAAAGCTGGAAACATGTAAATAGCTTAAGAAATAATAATTTGAATAATACTTATTTCCCTTTAAGTCTGTGTGGTACATGAAGGGAGAAAAGTCATCATATAACAGGCTTATATATTCAAAAATTAAAAAATAGAAACATATAAATGCCTTGGAAAAAGGCAGCTGTATATGGCAACTTTTAAACTAATCAGATGTTTTCTATATGAATATACTATTTTAAAATGATTAAAATTCTCAGGTTTAAAAGGCTTGTTATATTTTGTACTTAATGGTTATTTACAAATAATTGACCTGACCTTTTTGTTTGCTTAATTTTTAACAGCAGTGCTGTTCAAGTACTCCAAATATTGCAGTTTCAGTCTTTCCCCCCCACCCCGTGCCCAAGTCCTATCTGAACTTGAACTATGTCGAGGCACTCACTCTTAAGTGTTCGTTGTGGAGACCGTGGTGTTTTCTAATGTCCCCGCTCAAAAGAGCAAACCTGAAACAAGATATCACATTGATCTAGCCATTACTGGAAGCTGGGCCTTGTGCAGGCAAAGAGAACTGTCTGGCTGGAAGGGGGACCTAGTCGAAACATTTATTCCCGCCCCTCTCCTGCAAAAGGCAGCTTTTCTCTTGTCACTAGATTGAAGGCAGCTCGCTTCACTGACACAGTGCCTGGCAAGGAGAGGAAAAGGCTGCAGGGAGCAAGCTGATGGCCACTCTCTAAGGACAGGGGAGGACTAGAAAGTCAGGAAATTTAAAGTAAATAATACAACTCACTTTCTGATGTAAAGTGCCAAAGATTTCAGAAGGGAATGCAAATCCAGTACAGAAGACCTTTGTTTCTTTCTCTCGTATTTTGACATTTTCCTAGAATCACTTGATAGCACTCGCATTAAGCTTCATTTCAGATTCCTGTCCCAAGTCAAACTACCAGAGGCAGCGGAGTGTGACAAAACTTTCCAAGAGAAAAGACCGGAAAGATTGCTTTTGTTGATTTTTCATTTGATGCATTCCAGAAAAGACCAATTAAAAAATTAAATGTCACATTAAAAGCAAACTTCACGCTAATATTTTTTTTACTGTTATGAAAATATAGAATAGAATATCTAATTTTTGCAATTTCTCCAATTATTCTTATAATTCAAGTTATTTTGTGTGTGCTTTTACTCCATCACTAATAAAGCTTCACAATCTAAAGTAACTAAATACAAAGGTCAATGCTGTTAGCTATCAGATTATGGGATTTGGTGAGGATTTCACGTGGCACCAAGTACGGGAAACCCTAACCACAGTATGTGCTTTACACTTGCAACAATTGTGTAAATGCGAACTTCTTATAGAGATTCCAAATAGCACATTCTGAAAGCATGAAAGTGTGTTTGAAGAATAATGCTAAGTGGCATGATCTATATTTTCCATAGCGTGGCATCAAGAATCTCAGAATAAAGAAATAAAATACAGAAAACAGAACTGTAAATCCTGTTTCCTATCTGACATTGCATTAGAGTTATTAAAAATAAGGAAAAGAATAAAAGAGAAAAACAGGAAGGAAATTAAATTTCTATTTTCATAGGCAATAATGTGTTGTACAATTTGCAATTAAAAATAAATTAGGCACAAAATCTGCAACAGATTGTTTTTAAACTTTCATTAAACCTCTTGAGTTATGCTGCTAGATGCAACGTGCTAACAGAAATGCTAGGGTTGAAATGAGTTTCTGGCATATGAAATAAAATTATGTCTTCAATCTACGAAAATTTAATTTACAGCTTAGTTGATTGGATGTAGCATTTTAACACCATTTTGGAGGTTTAAGAACAGCAAGTGCCATAATCCTCTGAGTATTTTGATCACTAGCACACAAGCATGTAACATACTTTGTGTTCAAGGGGAACCTTTATCCAGGATGCAAAGCTGGTGCTGAATTATAATCACATTCAAAAAGATTGCAAGCCTTGTGGGTATTAAGCTTTGCACTCTCAAGCTTAGCCAAGAAGATTTAAGCAACCTACTCTGGGACCATACAATTGATCTGATAAGAGTATTCTGAGACCTTGAAGTTTATTTTTATCAGAAGTTTTGCATTCAAGGTCTCAAATATTAGACCTTTTTAATGCTAATCAAAAGTATTTCCTTGCAAGCTCCAGCAATGACACCGACAAGCAGATGAAATTCATAAGAGAGAAAGAGGAAAAAGACACAGTAGTTTACCCCTAAATAAAAGAAAATCTGGAAGGTCTAAAAACAAGTTCTGATGTCTTAGATGTTATTTCAAATTTCTTTGCTTCATTTGTCTGAAAAAGATTTGTCAGATATTTTTGCTACTCAATTTAAATAACTTAAGTTATTTAAGTGACAGATGCCATCTGTATCATAAAGCAGTCGACTATTTTGCTGAACTTTTTGGTTTTGATGAATCAGTGAGTTATTTATAGTGCAGGTGTTGCTCACATTCAGTCCCTAATATAAGGCACAAAAGTAAAATAGAGTTCAGAATTTATTTTTACATGTTCTTTCATAAAATGATCATTGAACATTTATAAATTAAAATATGGCAAAAAAATAACATTAAATAATCATACATAAATATTTCTCCATTGTGGATATCAGTAAATAAAGATAGAAACAGCAGAGGTCTCTATGCGATCTGGATCAGGAGCCTTGAAATTTCATTGCTTTTTGGCAATCAGCGAAAACTTGGGGAGTTGTTCCCCTTATATTTGTGTCATTTTGATTTAAAATGATAAATACAATAGTTTCACAACAGTCAATATCTCCTCATTTACCTATCATTTCTGTTTTTTCCTTTCTTTTCTATAACCAAGAAAACATGGACATAATTCGAACTGCAATATTTTGATAAGGGTCCAACAAAGAGTATTTCTCTATTTCAATTAAAATAAACATCAATTAAAAAGAAGTTTTCCCCATGGTGCTTTTAAAAAAACACAAAGCAAGAAAGGCACAGCATCTCTTATTCATGGTCATTGAAACTTAGTTTGATCTGTTTAGGTCTATTTTGGCTTCTTGCATCAATGAAACTATGTGACATGGTTGTAGTATCCACACTTAGTTACCTCAACTGCCTGGGTAGGACAGTGGCATACTATGATCGGAGTAAAGAAGAGGAAGCAGTGAGGCTTTGTCTAGATCAACTGGGGAAAAGGTGCCAGAGAGGCACGCAGGCTGGCTAGTGTGCAAGTCTTGACCTGAGCAATCCCCTGAGAGAACTGAAAAGCCATGTTGACTGGTAAGCACAACAGAGATAAATCTGGGACTACAGATCAGGTTGTTATACAGAAGTCTAAATTAAGAAAGGAGAAAAGTCAAAGACTCTGTTTAGAGTTTAGGATTCAAACTGGACCTAAGAATAGAAATAGGGAGAGCGACGTTTCATAAGGTGATTGGAAGGAGTTCCAGAATCCTGAGCAAGAGACTGTCTGGCAATGACACCACTTACACACAAAACTACCAAGGACAGCATGCTTTCAGTTCCAGTTTCTAGCAGTCATGTAAAGGTTTAGAATAATCCATTTTTCACTATCCCTCTCTTTGCCAAGGGAGTAAGACAACGTTCTGGTGTCTGTGATTCCAAGAAAATTCCTCAGGGGCGGCTTCTGCTTGAAAAAGATGCACATGGTGGCTATGGAGGTTTCCATGATTAATTTGAGAATGAGGACAAAGGACCTGTGCTGACAAATTATCCAACGGTTGGGTTAAGGCCTGGCTGAATAAAGTCATAGAGTATACTTAAGTCCTTGTTATGTTTGATCTCTAAAATAATTTGACGCCATTGATTACTCCTCATTTTTAAATCTCTCTCTTTATTCTCTGGAATTTAGCTCTCTGCTAGTTCTACTCTTCAGATTACTCATTGTTATGTCCTGTTCTGGCTTTTCAATCTCTTCTTTATATATCTAATTATTAGGTTATTTTAGGATTCTGCTCTTGGTTCTTGCCTTTCTCATGTAAAATACTTTTCCTGGATGTTCTCATTCCATATAACAGCTTCAATTCCATTATACCCTGATTATTCTCAATCTTTATCTTCAGATATCACTGTCCCTCTGAGATCCAGAGCTGCATTTTAATGGCTGAATGGACATATCATATCTGGATTCTTTCAGGCACTTGAAAGGTAAAATGTCATAAACTGGGTTCCTTTTCATCCTAACTATTCTTCCCCATGCATGCTGAATCCTGCTCCATCCTCTGGTCTCCCTCTTGGTTAATGGAAAATTATCTACCCAAAGTAGATCTGTTACTACCATGTTCAAACCTTCTCTCATCCTCACCCCTAACATGCATTGTTATAAAAGCCTGTCAATTCAATCGCAAAAATGTATCTTGGGTCCTTCATTGCTTTTCTTGTTATTTTTGCTGCTGCTTTAGTTCTACCCATCATCACCCATCAAACTTTTGCAATAACTCCAGCATGTGATTGCACTAGTTCATTGGTTCTCAAAATGTAGTCCCAAGACAAGAGGTGTCAGTATTACACGTTAGAAATACGAAATCCCAGGCCCCACCCCAGATCTATTGAATAAGAAACTCTGGGTAGAGACTAGCAATCTGTTTTTAACAAGCTTTCTAGGTGATTCTGATGAATGCTGAATTTGAGGATCGCTGATTTCGTTGATCTCTGTTCTGTAGGACGAATGGTTTTCCATGTAAGAAATCTAACTGTGTCATTCCTCCCTTGCATAGATCCACTCATTACCTCTAAGATTAGGCCATTATCTGCAGCAAACTATATGTTGTGGTCAATACTTTACAACAATATTTTCAGTTTTCCTTCATGGGACATGGGAGATCTGCATTTCTCTGCTTTTTCAAAGTTAGGTGTGCCCATGTACTTGCTTTGGCTAATAAAATGAAAAAAAAAAAAAAAAGATGTTCAGTTTTGAAGAGTTTCCAGTACATGACTTGCCACTTTTTTTTCCCCCTCTGTCATAGTGTCTAGCAGCATTGAGGTGGTAGATAGTCTCTTAGTCTGGGCCCTAGAAATTAAATAATGAGGAACAGAGCTCTGAGTTGATTGTGGGCATCAGCTAGCTCTAAGCCATAAGTGGGAGTAAGAAATGAATTCTTATTGTGTTTAATTACAGACATACTATAGAGATATTGTAGGTTCAATTCCAGACCACCACAATAAAGCAAGTATTGCAATAAAGTAAGTCATAATCTTTTTGCTGGTGGAGGCTCTCGCATATAATTTGAAAAGAAAAAAATGCAACATCTGTGAAGCACAATTAAGGGAAGCGCAATAAAACGAGGTATGCCTGTGCTGAGATTTGGGAGTATTTGTTACTGTAGCATAGCCAGTATTCTTCTCAACGATTGACTTTACCTTCTCAATCCTGGCTCCTGTTCAGTAATTGTTCTCCTTTCCCATATTTTTTTTTTGTACAAATAATAACAGATGTATTGTTCCATAAACCTGCCAAGCTTTCTCATGATATCACAGCCCTGAGGATGCTATTCTTTGTACCTGAAGACTTACTGCACATCTTTACCCAGAAAACTCCAACTCATTTCTTGATTTTCAACTCAGATGCTCGTTCCTCGGGTTATCTTCTCCTGAGCTCCTGGGGCAAAAGCATTTGCTCTATCATCTGCACTATCATCATAATCTTTGTATACCTCTGATATATTTTGTACCATGGTTTACAGTAATTTAATTGTCCAAACTTTTTGTCTGCTCACTAAACAGTAATTTTCTTAATGACTAAAAATCTGACTTATTAATATTCATTCCATTAGTAGAATTATTCTTTTTAAATACTTTTATCAGATCTCTTATGTATTTTTCTAGAATAAACTAAATCTTCTACAGCTATCATAGTTTATATATTATAAATATTTTTATATAACATATATGTGTAATAGTAAGTTGCTCTTTAAACTTTTTCTTATCTTTAATATTGGGTTGTTTTCCAATGTCGTGTTGGGTTGAGTCTTTAGGAAGCAGTCTGTAATAATTCCCACATCCTTAGCTTAGGTGGCAACTATGGCTTGGTACAATTAACTCCTTGAATATTGAAACTACAAATTTATATAACAAAAGTGACAGCTTTATGAGAGAACTCATCATGCTAAAATTATAGTTTTTATCTCTTTCACCTGAATGCATTATCTTATGTGACCACGGCATCATTCATCTGCCACTTTTCTACCCACTACACAATCTTTGTGACGATTTCATTCAGTTTTCTCATATCAGTTTCTTATGTGACTGTTTAGTTTCATGTGATAACAGGTATTTTGCAGGTCATAAGGTCATCAATAACACTTCTTTAATACATATTCTTTCATCTAATCTTGTCAAATGCCTTTTTCTCTAGATTTATTTCTTGCTGTTGATGACAGACAGCATCATTTTTCTGAGATATCCAATATTACATGACCCCCTTTTTCTTCTTGGCTTTCCATGGCCAATCTAGTATGCAATGTCCTTCATATTTATTTATTTTTTGTTCATTTTATTTAAAAAAAAAAAATTTATCTGAGTTCTCATCTATCCCTAATTAATTCTAACAACAACTAGACCAAACTTCTTAAAACAATACTTGCTTATTATTTCCTTGCCCTAAGGCCTTCAAAAACTAATACCGTCCCTATAAACCCAATCTTTTTTAGTTGATTATATAAATAACTCCACAAATGGGCCTCATCCTTTCATTCTATTTTCTTTGTCCATCATGTGTCTCCCATTTTAACAACCTTCAATTTAACTCCTCTATTTACCATTTTGTGAGCTGGACTTACCAATTTCTATTCTTGTTGTTGCTGCTCACAGGATATTTCTCTACTGCAGTGGTCCCCAACAACTTTTGCACCAGGGACCAGTGCTCCTATGAGACTCTAATGCCTGATGATCTGAGGTGGAGTTGAGGTGGTGATGTTAATGCTGAGGAGCATTGTCATTGCTACGGATTTTTGTCAAGGGCTTCCTTACACTTCTTTGTTTTTTGTAATGAGTCACTCCCTCCTTAGATGTGTGCAAATACTCAAATTTGTCAGTCTAGCAAAAGGCAGCTCATCTTTGGGCTGACTAGCAGCCTAGGTGGGGCCTGAGAGTAGAATTCAGTTTACTGTGGTGTTTGATATTGAACCAGTGAAATCAACCAGATTCTTTTTCTCAGGAAGTTTAAACTTAACAGACAAAGAGCAAAGGGGTTCTTTAACATGATAGACCACTAAAGTAAGACAGAGTAGCCTGTTTACTGCAAAGATGGAGCCCTAGAATCAAGAACAGAGCACTTCTGCAGGAAGAAGACAAGCAAGTCAGGCTGGTTGTATCTGACTAGCACCCCTGGCTCTGATAGGCCCAGCTGCTGGCTGAGCCTTATTTCTCATGAAGCACTCAAAGCAGTTGACACTGGGATTTTAAATTGTATTGGCCTAAAAAAAAAAAAAAAAAATTGAAACCTAAAATATGTATATAAATAAGCTTAAAAATATAAACATAAAATTAATAAAATATATGCGAAACATTCCAAGACTTGGTAAATTTGGTCTTTGCAAATTGTTTTCAAAATTTGTATTAATTTTGAAAACAATTTGCCTATTAGATTTTCTCACTTTTTAATGACTTTTCTCAATTACCAAGAAAATATAGCTCATGGTAAATTAGTGATTTATGACCAAGTTACTTCAATAACAGAATTAAAATAATACCTTCAATTTTTGCAAAAGTTCTTATTTACTGCGAATTTTGATTCGTTTTAATGACTTTGCTATGATATGGAATTCAACCTCCAAGTTAAGAGGTCACAGAGCCTCCCTTGAAAGTTCATAAAAGAGTCTTGTGCTGCTCTAAGGTCAACCATTACGCCAGCAATCCTATTAACTGGGATAACCTTAGTTTGACTTAGTTTTCTTGCATCATAAGAGCCTAACACACATACTATGAGCCAAGTACTTTGCCCATATCAGCTCCAGTCTATACCATTGGTCCATGATAAGGTTAAATTTATTTTATAAATGAGTATATAAGCCCCCTTAAGACTCAGGGGTTAAGTTTAGAATCAGAAAGTTAGGACATGGCAGCCCAAGTGTGCCAGGTTCTAAAACCTTCTGTTACAAAGCCACTATTCTGTCTTGGTGAGAGTTTGGAAAGAAGAGAGTATGGTGGGATGATTTTCTGTGGGACCCTCAGATCATTTTGTTATTGAGCTGTTTTTTTACACAACTACTGGTCAGAGAATATAGGCCTGGGGTTGGGAACAGCAAGAAGAAGGGATCAAGGCTTATTGTGGGCAATCCAGATAAGAACCACAGGGCAATACTGAAAGTCAGAATCATATCCACATACTCAGCAAAGACAGAATCTTAAAAGAATCAGAAAACGTCAAGTCACAAGGGCCAATGCAGAGCTGGAATCCATGAAGAAACGTCAGAAAAGAAAATATCAACTATGGTTCAGGAACTTAGAAAAAAATTTGGGTGAAAGAAATAAGTCATCGCAGCAAACAAAGCTTTGACCCTGAACCAGATTTCTGCTGTAGCCGCAGAAGATTCATGATGGGAAACTACAAGTGACACAGTAGTTTACTAAGGACATTTTGAGAGCATCCTCAATCATTGCTGCACTTAAGAATCATTTAGGTATATTTTTATAATACTGAAGCCTGGTGTCACTCCAGAAAAACCAAGTCATGACCTGGATGGGGTAAGGAAGCAGAGGGAGACAGGGCT
>NW_006439192.1:17090705-17130498 GCF_000325575.1 Pteropus alecto | reverse complement strand
CCAGTTCTATTTTTTTTCTAATCCAGGAATGAGAACAATTGCTAGGGCAGAAGGTTATCAGAAAGTACCTAGCTGAAGCAAAAGCTATGGGAAATGTGGAAGCAACAGCAGCTTCTGGCAAGTGTCCTCCCTTTATTAATATAATCTCAGATTATAAGGGTCTACATTGTAGAAACTGCATAGGAATAGCAATACTATCTATAACCCAGACCAGACATTTATCCCCATGAGGCTGGAGACACTGCTTTTTTGATCTATCCATTATATTTTTAGTAATCAGCACATTGCCTGGTTCACAGTAGATGCTCACTAAATAATATGTGGAATGAATGAATGGATTCCAACTACTCAAAGGCATTTGTACTTTAGGTTGACTAATTTTAATTGAAATCTGCTGTGCATCATTGATTAACATTGCATTTAAGCCTTCACTTAATGATTTAAGACAGTCTGGAGAGAGTGGTAGAAAGAAACTCTAAGAAACTCTTAGAATGAGGGTTCAGAGTTCAAATCATAGTTTTGTCTCTTTCTAATTAGGCAACACTGACAATATATTCAGCCTCCCTGGTTCAGTTTTCTGATTTGTAAAATCAAATCATAATTTCAACATAACAGAGCTGTTAGAAGGATTAAAAATTAAAATATAAAGTGTTTAGATCAGCAAACCACAACTAGCATTATTATTAGTAGATGGCATTTTGCCCGTCATAGCTACACATAGTAGTTCCATTTTTATCAGGCAAAGTTTGATAGGGATCAAATGCTAACAATAAATTAATTAAATTATAAACTAGAGCAATGAGAGCCCACTACTAGGAATATTGTCACTTTTAAAATGTATTTGAATAGAAAAAAATAAAATACTTTTGCATGTTGGGATACAAATATTATCTTCCCTCATTGCTCGGTATCGAGGCAAACATTCTAAATAAGGAATAAGGTGATTATATGTATAGGCAGAGAACTTAGAAATATACGTAACCCAGAAGAATCCTCAGGTGCTCTGGGAGATAGAAAACATTACGCAATTCTGTTTGAAAAATTGCAGTCAGGTGGTTTACAAAAGTGAGAGCATGTTCAAATTTCTGAATCTTTGTAAGTGACCTAAATGTCATAAAAATGAGAATAAGGAGCTAAGTACGAATCATAATTTTTTTTCTTCCCATAAGCCTTAGCTAGTAAAACAAAGATTTATGTTTTCATTTTTAAAGGTAATATAAGAAGTAACTAAATCTTTTCCTTGGGCTAAGACTACATCCTAAAGAAGCAGTGTTTACAGGTATCTTGGACGTGTCAAATCTTTCAACTATTTAAGCATAATTTCTGGATTTAATGTCATAATCCAAATTTTCATAAGAATATAAATGTAGAATCTGTTCTTAAGAAGTGGTATTCCAGAGAGCAGCAGGAAACAAGTAATTTCAGGGGCCGAGCAGTTGATCACTGGACTGTTAGACTCCATTGTGCACATCAGTTTTGACAACCTGATTAATGATATGCTCACATGTAAAACAAGCCCAGGCTCCACAGCTGTAGATGCCTACCTGAAATGAGAATTAGGAAATAGGAAAGGAGCAGGGAGGAGAAGAGGAGAGAGGAGAGAGAGACACAGAGAGAGAGAGAGACAGAGAGACAGAGAGAGACAGAGACAGAGAGACAAAATGTAACAAGAAAGTTAAAAAGACAAGAGATGTAAAATGATGTAAAAAAAAAAATTAAAGGATGTATCTAGGAGGTCTACCATCTAATTAATAAGAATTCCATAGAGGGTGAATTGAAGAGATTGAGAGAAGGATATTTTCAGAGAATAAGTTCAAGAACCTTTCTCCACACCAAAAGATGTTATTTTACAGGTTGAAAGTACCTTATGAGTGCACAGTACAAAGGATACAAACAGACTCATGACCATCATACTCTTCATTATACATTTCCAATTTTTCAGAATATCAGGAGCAAAAGAAGAACATAATGCAAAATTCTGGAGAGAGGAATAAAGTCTTGAAAATTTTGAGGGGAAAAAAAACCATTTATAACCTAGATTATATACTCACCTAAACTATTAATCAAGTCTAAGAATGTGAAGAAATGAATTTCTTCAAGAAGAAGAAATTGACAGTACAACTAAATATTTGAGTGTAATGAGATATTTAACTAGTGAAAAACAAGTTTGAGGTTGAACTAAGGATATGTAAATAAAGAATTAACCACATTTTCACATGGTAAGAGTATGTTTACTTTTGTAACTAACTGACAAATTATCTTCCAAAGTGACTGTACCATTTTGCATTCCCACCAGCAATGACTGAGAGTTCCTGCTGCTCCACATTCTTGTCAGCATTCTGTGTTGTCACTGATCTCGATTCTGGCCTTTCTAATAGGCGAGTAGTGGTAATTTATTGTTTTAACTTGTAATTACATAATGATGTATGATGTTCAACATCTTTTCATATGCTTATTTGTCATCTTTCTGTCTTAGGTGAAGTGTCTCTCCTGATACTTTACACACTTTTAAATTGGATTTTTCTTTCTTGACAAGAGATTTTATTGGTATATTTTGAATACCAGTCTTTATCAAATATATGTTTTGTAAATATTTTCTCTCAGTCCATGTCTTGTCTTTCCATTGTCTTGATAGTTTCTTTCACAGAGCAGAAGATTTTAATTAAGTTAACCAAGACTTTTAAAACTTAAGATAATTATTAATTTCCAAGGAAAACAAAATTCGTAGGGAAATAAAACTAATTGTAAGAGAGCTCTCTGCTGTCAGTAGTGTTTATATAGTCTGTTCGGTGTAAACAAAGAGGATTTATTCAACCAAGAATATCATACAAATATATTCAGAAAATTAGGGGGCGGAAATATTTATGTATGTGTGCAGTTTTGTGCCACTGAAAGGAAGCAAATCATCCTTTTTATTTTGGGAAACAGACAATGCTGAAAGATCTAATAATCTAGACAAAACAATATAATCATATGATTAAAAGGTATTGAGGCAAATCCCAAAGATCTACCAGAAGTCGAAAATGGTTGCTTCCAAGGAGTGGGATTTTGGAATAATGGAGCACTAGAGAAACAACAATAAATAAATAAATAAATAAATAAAATTAAAAAATAAAAAAAGTTTTTTTTTTAAATAGCAAGTTTTATGGATTTTTTTCATGATATATAGAATATATTAGAGATAAGGCTAAATCTTGAAAATGAATCTGCTCGCCAGAGAATGAAGAGAGAGGAAAGGATGCTGTTTCTTGCAGTTTCACTTGCACATAAACAAGTGTAGAGATAAAAGAGATCTTATTCTTTCAAATTTGTGCAAACTGTCCAGTATGCTGGAAATAAAGATGTCTGTCTTAGATTGGATTTTCCGAGAAGCAAACCTTGAGACAAGAATTCAAGTCCAAATAGTTTATTAGGGAAGTGATGGGAACACTGGTAAGGAAGTAGGGAAATGATACAGGGAAGTGATGTTTGCTAATAAATGGGCTCTGTTAAATCAGCCAGCACAATGGATGTTGACAGCTTAATCATGTGGGGGAAATTCTGGGAATACTGCAAAACTTTGTAGGACACACTGACAGATCAAAGAGATGGGACAAAGCACTAAAAATGTCTGTGACAATTATGTAAAGAGGAGGTGGAAATTTAGCACAGATGGTAACTCCACACAACAAAATTGCCTTCATATTTCTATGACTCTACACACTAACGATGACTATGAAATCAAACAGTCTTATTTCAAATAGATGGGAGTACAATTTTCAATCACATATCATTGAAGCCATAATAATAACATCGTATTTTAATATATACCTATTGAGAGACTCAAATATATCTTTAATTTGAGCTGTAATAACCCCGAGTTAGGTAGTTATTTGTAAAAGCCTATGAGCATCAATATTAAAACTATACTCCAGACTAATTATAAAACTATATTTCCTTATAGACTTAAAAATTTTGATTAAATATTATTTTTTAGCAAACATTCAAAAACATTGTTTCTGTAAAGCAGTATGATGAGAATGGCCTGAGGACGACATCCCTTAGGAAATAAAGTAAAATAAAGATTCCTACTCTAAGGAGAAGAGTTATTTGATATGACAAGATTATCCTATTATCTTCATCATTTTGCCCCTTAAAAGAAGACGTTATCAGACAGTAAAGGTTCTGATTATGCCCATATTACTTCAGTGTTATAATAAGATTGCTGAGGTAACACATTTACCCAGACTCTTTAGAGAACTACCAATCAGCATAGATGCCAACTTAAAAAAAGAAAAGTAAATGATAATCACAAGAACACGTACGAAGGGAGATTTACAATGAAAAATACAAGTTATCCCCATCTTAACTCAGTGAAACAGCCTGTGTGAGGCCATAGGAAGTATTTAGCCCTACCCATGAAGTATTCAAAATGTCTAAATTGTATCTAATTAAACCCATAATCCTAACTTCAAGTTTACGGAATAGAAAGGACTAGAGAAGTAAAAGACATTGACAAGAAACCATAAGACAAATCCAGAATGTGAAAAATTCTTCAGGACAATAATGGATCCAATATCTTGAACATGTCAATGTCTTGAATAAACAAACAAGCAAGAATGACAAGAACACAAAGCAGAAGGGCCATTCTAGACTGAAAGAGCTATATAACACCAGAATGCAGTGCATGGGCACTGATTGGATCCTTCCCTAAGAGATGTTTAGGGACAATTAGGAAGTCATGAACATGGGCAGAACGTCAGCTGATATTAAGGAATTCTTGTTAATTTTGTGAGGTAAAATGGGTATGATAATGGATTAGTGATGTCATTACATAATGAAGTGTTTAGGAAAGAAATGTCATGATGTCTGTAATCTACACTAAAATGTTTCAGAAAAAAAATACAATAGGTATTAAATCTAATTTATGAAGTATATGGTATTCATTACCTTATACCCTCTATTTTTCTGTATATTTGAAAATTGTTAAAATTCAAAGTTAAAAACCTCACAAAGGCCCAGAAAAACTTAGTGCAACTGTCTTTTTTTAAAAAAAGTCTAAAGATATTCTATATGTTTGCATTTTTTAGATAAATCACAGAATAATGAAATCTGCAAACTAAAAGGATACTTAGAATATTTAAAGAAATTAACGAAATATCATATGTAGAGAAATTGATGACCACAGAATTGTTCTGACTAAAATGACAAAGCAAGTTATTTGCAGAAACAATAGTGATTTGAATATATGTACTTTAATCCTTAGGACCAATATTTCCTTGAGAATAAGATTCATACCTAATTAATCTCTGTCATCTCTTCATTGCCCAGCACACATCCTTGGATTTGAATACAATAGTTTGTTTATAGAATAATTTTATCTGCTTTCCAAATATTTTTACGTATCTGGTTTCCATCAGTGTAGAGAAATGAGTAAGATCAAATAACTTTCAAAACAAACACTATAGCTGGCCAAAATTATTTTGCAATTCATAGCTGAAAATAGAGAAGTGAACGGTAGCTCCAGAAAGTAGTAAAAATTTTACTAAATGATTCATGTTTTTTTGTTACATTTATGTACATGTTGTTACCTTTTCTAACTACTCTTTAGCTTTAAAATACCAACATTTAAGTCTTACGATATTCAGTTGCCGACCCAAAGATGCTAAATTTAATAAGTGTAATTCTTTAGAAGGAAGCTCAACATCCTCATCAATTAATCTTCATTTTTCATAATAAAAATGTGGGCTAGATGCTGAATCAGGTACCTGGACAAACATTGCTGCATATTTTGTAAAATCAGCTTTAGCACACTTGTGCATGGAAAGCGTAGCTGATTTTGCAAGATGTTGAAATATACAAGCCACATATGGTTCAGTATATTTCCCACTGTATTGTTATTTTCAATCAAGAAAATATGTTAGGCATTTGTGCTATCCTTCTTTGATTAATGTTTTCTTTAGGCAGATTATTGCCTTAAACTTACAACATTTAACTTCTATAATGATGAAAAAAATGGACTATTTATCCTTAAGATATGTTTATATCTTTCTAAGTTTTCAGTGACAAAGAAAAAAATTGTTAATTTTAAGGCATATATTTTTAACTTTACAAAACACATATGAGCTGGCCATAAACAAGATACTTTCTATCTATTGATTCCTCATATAAGTCGCATTGTCAAAAAGAAGAACTGCAAGATATCTATTGGCTATTTACAAACCAGCTGTAGTGTCTTATGGGATGTTAGAAAATTAGTTTTTAAAGTTTTTTAGCAAATTCCATGTCCTAAATGGAAAAAGAAAAAATGCAATATTAGATTCTCTCTTATTAAAAATGAGAAGGTAATTTTACTACATTTATCATTGTAATTTCTCATTTTAAAAAATTTCCCCTCTTCTATAAAATGCAAGTGAGAGTCCTTTTAAAAATATTTAGTTATTTTTAATTTAACTAGTCAGACATCTATATTCTTAATATTTGGCTATTTTTTCAATAAATATTAAGAATTACTTCTTTAGAAAAATAGAATGATAAAGCTGTAGACAAGTTTTGAACATTTTGATATCGTATAGCAGAATAATTTTATAAAGATATTTGCCACTTTATAAAAATTAAATTAAAATACAATATTCTAAAACAAATAACATTAAGTTCACCAGATGATGAAGAGTGAATAGATGTATTTAATGTGTAGTATTGAGAATGAAAATTCAGAAAGATGGTTACTATAGAACATAAAGCACCTAAAACATTGTTAAAATTTTGGTTTATGTTTTTATCAAGTATTCAGCTGTATTCATTAAATACATTGAGGTAAAACCTAGAACAATAATCTTTCATTCACTATTTAATATTTTAAATGACAGAGAAAATGTTCAAGTTGATCAATGTCTCTTCTAGTTTTTTTTCAGTCATTACTAATTGATAAAAAATAATATTTAATAAAATAATAATTAAAATATGAAAATCCTCAGGCTGAATCAGAAAGAACTGTATTAAAGAATATCTCCATACTTGAAATACTGTCATTTTTGCAAAGCATAATGCATTGTACCTGGAAGGAAATGAGGAATCAATTGAGTTATCAGATCTATTGATAGTCCTCAGATTTTAGATAGAATATTCTTGATAAGACAGAAATGGTTATTTATATTTTAAAAATATGTATATGGGCTTATACTTATTCTTATACATTGGATTTTCCAAACATGTTAGTTTAATCTAATATTCTTTCAGGCAACACATTTCCCAAGAAGCCTTGACGATATTTGGCAACAGCACTATAAAGGTGAAAGTAGGAAAGTATAGTTTTAGGACGAGGACCAGTTCTCAGGACATGCTAAACTCTCACTGATGGCAGCTCTCCTCGGAAGAACTCTCTGGACAGAGAAGTGGTTGAGTTTTAAGGGGAATAGTGAGAATGACATAAAGCCAATAAGTACTCCAATTGTGACGAACGATTTGTCCAAGAAATTATGAAACCTCCTGGAAGCAGTCAGTGGTTGGTGGCTTCTGTTTTTGTCAAGCTTTGTGAATATTTAAGCTATTCTTTTGGTAGCAAATTACTGTAAGGACATATAGCCTTAGATATACTTGGCCACTATTATAAATAACTCTTCAAATATTTTAGTGGGCAGTTTATCTTACATTGTTTTGTTGGTTAGAACAGCGGTCTCCAACTTTTTTTGGCCCCAGCGACCAGTGCTCCTATGAGAATCTAATGCCTGATGATCCGAGGTGGAGCTAAGGCATTGATGCTAGCACAGGGGAGTGGCTGCGAATACAGATGAAGCTTTGCTTGCTCGCTCACCACCCACCTCCTGCTAGGCAGCCTGGTTCCTAACAGGCCATGGACTGGTACCGGAGGGTTGGGGACCCCTTGGTTAGAAGTATTGTTGAAATATCATTGGGGAACTTATGATGAAAAAAACCCCAAAATATTAAAATAAAATAATAATAAGCTTAAGGAAATAAACTCACACATATATTTTACAATAATATTAATGAGCTTTAGTAGTATAGATGCATTTCTTCTCTGGCATTTTCCTATAGGTCGTACATCAGGCTGCCTCCATGTGACATTTTAAATTCTTATACATGCCCTTTGATTTATTTCCATCTCAAGCTTTTAAGAACACCTTCAACTATCAAGACATGTAACAGTCACTTTGCTGGCTGTGAGGGCATATGCTCAGTGAAAAAGGAAGCATCGATATAAACCCTACTCTTCCAAGAGGCCAAATTATCTCACTTCTTCCATGAAGTCCTCCCTAGCCCCCCAGCCCAATTTAATTTATTTTCTTGAATATCCTCTTTCTTCTCTTTATGCAAATATTTAGATTTTGTTTTTCTTTTTTTTTTTTTATGTCATTGCTGGAAAGACACTTAGAATCACTTAAGTCCAATTTCTTCATTTTATTGAGGCCAAAAGAATTTACATTACATACAGAATTAGTAAAAGAGTTGGAACTAGCAGCCTCTATCTTCTGTCTTCTGTTTTAAATTTTTTATACTACTTCATAAGTAACCAAAGATTTACTGTGTTGCTATTAAATGTTTCTTACTTATTTTATTATTTCTTTTACGACCAGTCTGCCAGTTACTTTGGAACAGGAGCCATATTTTATAATTCCTTTGAATCTTACACAGTGCCTGACATAGTACAGTATATATAATAGATGTAATTGAAGAAAGTTGAATTAATTAAAATATCTCCTATTGCAAAGTAAATATACTGTATTATACTGATGTCAGGGAAAACATTCTCTTGTGAGTCATGCCCAGAATCTTCTAAAATATTTTTTTCTCCATTATTCTAGCATACACATGGAAGCTCATCAATTTTTATATACTTATTAATATAATTGAATATTAGACATTAGAAACCATAAAAATATAAGTAATGTTAAGATAGTGGGATGCAGAATTTTGATCCTGTCTTGGGAATGAATATTAACATTGAGGGCTACAAACTTTTAAGAAGAAAAAGAGTCCTTTAAGCAAGACAACACAATTAACTTTTAAAAGAGTGGTCCTAAGGATTCCATTGTTTCCTGGAACAATTACATCTTTTACTCAACTAATGATAAAACTGATACCTTTTCTTTCTGTTCCAGACTCCTATAGTTTGTTGCTTATTATGCCTTTCCATTCATTCCTTTCATAATGCTTTTACATTTCAAAATCAGTTGAAAACCTCCATTATCTTAGTTTGTGTTCTTGAGCCTTAAAATAAGACAAAGGGAATTATCAAGTCTGAATACCAGTCTGAAGGCTTTGCTTCTTTTGTGTTATTATATATTGTTTAAATTTACCACAGAAGTATAGCTTAGGAGGATCTTTCTTTCGTTAATCAATGTAGAAATTACTGTGGCATTACCTTATGATTATAAAGGTTGAATTTTGACTCTTCCAGGCTCTACCATAAATGTCACCCCCATTATAAGATGTATTGTTACCTCGAAGAAATGTAAATGGGATCATTAACTTACTATATAAAATCATCCTCCCCCTGCAAAAAAAAAAAAAATTCTGCAAACAATTCAACCCATGAGTGTCCTGCTGTTTGCCAGAATGTTTAGAAGCAGCCAAGGCTTCCTTTCTTCTTTTGATTCCGTATAATGAAAAAAGACAAGAGATTAGAAAAAAGGCTCAGAGGATTGGATTTTTTTTTTTCTTTTATTTGGGAGAAGAAACTGCATTTTCGGCCTCCAAAGGTGACAATTTAGAAAGCTGACAATATGGACCCCAGTTCATTCTGAATAAAGTTAGCAGTCTAAAGCCAAGCAGAGTCTACCCTGCAACCTTGTCATTGATCTTGCTCAGACTGGAGAATGATCTCAGGCTGCTGCGAGCTTAGTGCTGAAAATGCAAAAGTAGAACTTATCTATGTTAGCATTCACACAATTACTTTGTAGCCATGTTCTCTGTTGCCTTCTAACCTGAAGAGGAACAAGATGAATTAACTCGATTGTTTTTGTTTAGGAGGCACATCAAATTATCTAGAGACTCGGGGGAAAAAGTTATTTTTGTTGCTTTGTAGTTTTTAGGTGGCAAAGAGATTTGCAGTGCAGCATTGTTTTCCAGTGACTAGAAGTGTGCCCTCACAATAATTACTTGAAATATTGTGGACAATAAACACATATTTTTAAGGTAGAGGTAAGAGAGCTCGATAGCTGTGTTCTTTTGTCCTTCAGCAAATGTTGAGGAGGCTTATTACAAAGAGAAGAAATGTTTCATAGAGCTTTGTGTGGATTTAAGCATATGGCCAGAGTCCGTGTGTGTGCACATGCATTTCCATGTCTTCCTCACAGACAAATGTGCAGGGCTGGCTGGAGACAGGTGCAAGCAGTATGCTAGCATCTGGCCTCCTGCTCTGGCTTCGATCATATAGATAGCTTTACTTTAGCAAAGCAAATTAGTAGAATCACAAGTCTGATGCTCAAAGAAACCAGACAAACTAGAGCAAATTAGGAAAAAGAAAAGAAAAAAGCGCACTGAAATATTGGTCAGTGCAATGAGAACAGGGAGTCCCACACTCCTCGCTTGGTCTTTAGCCTTTCTCTCCATTTGCCTATCCAAGTAAAGGTCCACATCTTCCCATTCTCTGTGATTTATTTGGTTTTCCTGATTCCTCAGACAACTTATGTCTATGCCTAAAAAGGCAATAGCATATATGTCCTCAGGGTACTCTTTGCACTGGTGGGCATTCCTTTCAGTTTCTGTTCAAATGTTAGTGCTAATGACCTTATAATTCTTCTGACTTTTCAGTGAAGGGTGAAGTACTCAAAGCATGTCAACAAACTGTCAAGTACAATTTGAGATATTGTCATAGTCTATGTGCCCTGCATCTTTGGGTTTCGTATAACAAGAATTAGGACTACCATACAAAAAAAATAAATAAATAAATTAGGGGAGGTAATTTTGGTATAGCAAAAAGCTGCTCTAAACACTTTTCCTTTTTAAATGAAGATTTATAGGAAAATTAATGTTGGGGAGACATTTTAGGATTAGGTTTCTATAAGGGTCTTAGGGCTAAGTGCCTTACATGTAGGAAATACCTCAGTGTCTGTTCAAACCTCCCGGACAGGAAGCGAGACTGAGCATAGTGACTGGTACAGCCATGGTTGAGGCAATGAAAGATGAAGAAGTAGGATCAAAAGACATTTATTGTTCCCTGCTGTTATTTTTAGGATGAACATTTGGTCAGCTTTGTTGGTTTGCAGAAACTAAGGAGAAAAAGTGAAAGATGAAAGAAATGCAGGATCAGTATGTAGTTATAAATGTAATTGTCTGTGACAAAGAGAAACAACATGGTTTTCATCACTGATGACAAGTACTAGTTGAAGACCTCTTTTGTGAAGTTTAGATAACCCATCCAGAGAGAGATCAAGGCAAGAGTGAAATGGAATAGCACACATATACCCAGCAATCGGCCGAGGTTCCAGTCTTCCCTGTAACTGACTGTCCACCTTGACGGAAGCACTTTGAGCATCAGCTGTTTAATGGTGGTGGAGTAGATGATTTCTAAGGGCCTTTGTGCTCTACTATAACTGAAGTTTATGAGTTCAGAAATCAGTAGAATAATTTTGATTGCTCCTGACTACCAGAGGAAATTCAGTTAGAAAAAAGAATAGAAGGTATTGTTTCACACTTACTTAAAAAACCTTTTCTGAGACCTGTATCATCTAAGTGATTTCCAAAGAATCCTAAATTTTAAGGAGTTAAATAAAATAATTATTAAATTAACCACCTGATTATGGTTGATTGTTGAACACATTTTGTTTTAAATAGAAAAAAAATGAGTAAGTTGGATATATTATATAGAAGTTTGAATTCTGATGCCACTATAACCTTGGGCACTTTACTTAAGCTCTCCGCCCTCAGTTTACTCATGTACAAAGCCACAAGACTTGTTTTTGTAAAAATTTTCTGAAGATTAATGGCATCTATAAAGTGGTTAGCAGAGTGAGAAGAACGGTGATTCTTAGTGATAAGTATTTTAATATTATAAGTGGAATTCTTAAAAGTTTATTAAAACTGGAAATTGATAGCACATTTAGGTTACCTGGACCATATTTTCTATTACACACTATATTTCATCGCATCTAAATTATTATTGATTGTAAGATTCACCATTATTTTATGTATCACTGGGAATGATAAAAATAACTAAACTATGATATAATACTAAGATGCCATCATTTGTAAGATAAATTCTAATTTCAAAAATTCTAGAATTTGAGAAGCATGCATGTTAGAATAATGACATACCTAATTCTAAAGGTCTCATTGAAAACTCTATGTACGATAGTCTATGGCCATGCTACCCTGAACAAGCCCAATCCCATCTGATCTCAGAAGCTAAGCAGGGTCGGGCCTGGTTAGTACTTGGATGGGAGAGCACCTAGGAAGACCAGATGCTGTAGGTGTAAAATAAACAAACCAATAAATAAATAAATAAATAAATAAATAAATAAATAAATATATAAATAAAGAACAAGATTTGCCTCGCCTAAAAAAATAAAAAAAGAAACTCTATGTAGGATAAAATTTTATGAACAGTTGCTATTGTGTACTTAGGGTCTTATATGAAGATATGTTGTGTTTTGTAGTAAAATTCTGAAATATCAAAAAAAGATGAATGGTCATATTGTAACTTTCATAGAAAGGTGCCATCATGCTATGATGTTTGTTAAGTCACACGTTTGCTTTTTTCACTCTTCAAGTAGGGGTAATCTCTTTAAGAACAAGAACCTTATATTATAAATTGTTTTATATTGTTTTATATTGTTTTATATTGTTTTATATTGTTTTAAATTGTTTTATATTCTCCCAGTCAGCATAAGACTTATTCATAATAGGTATTTGATATACATTTTTAAAATTGATTTATTGTTAAGTATGTAAACCCTGAAATTATAGCCATTTCACAGAAGTTGAATCATCTCAAGTGTTTGTTTGAATTTGTTCATTAAACCTTGTAGCATATATGAGATGATACCTCTCCCTAATTAGACTTGAGG
Source organism: Pteropus alecto (assembly GCF_000325575.1). NCBI lineage: Eukaryota > Metazoa > Chordata > Mammalia > Chiroptera > Pteropodidae > Pteropus > Pteropus alecto. The sequence goes on along the minus strand of NW_006439192.1, from coordinate 17,117,491 downwards.
TCGGTGGCAGACACTGGGTTCTACTCACTTATTTTACTCAAGTAAATGAGTCACTTGGTGACTATAAGAATGCAATAAATGTTCTTCTATGAATGAACAAAGAATTTTTGATCTCAAGACACATTTGTGACTACCGGAAGCCAGATATAGTATCAAGCATTGCCTAAATATATCACTGCAATAATACCTAATGCCCGATTTACTATTTTTATCTGGTTTCCTGGGGAGGAGAGGCCTTGTTTTTATTATATTTTATACAGCTATCGATGCTTGCTGGATATTTTTGGGTGCTTAGTAAATGAAATTTAACAATATTATTTGTGTAATTATATTTTCAGCTGAATGGAAGGAAAATAGTCTATAATGCCAAATTATTCATTCTGTTTGAAAGTTATCCTCATCTCCTCACCTGTTTTCCAATGCCAGAAATAAAAACCTGAAATTAGATCTAACAATAAGACAGTAATAATAGAGGACTATACAATATTTAGTATTTGGAGTCACAAGGCTTAAGTTTGTCATCTTCTCCCTCTGTGACCTGTGCCAGGTCACTCACCTTGTGGCGAGACTTGAGTGAGATGCAGGTAAAACTGTTAGGTAATCTGTAAGGTAAAAATATAGCTATAAATTTGGAATATAATTAGTAGTAAACTGGTTTTTTTTCTATTCTTAGGCAAAAACAAAATGATAATTTGAATTGGATTACAAAATACAAAGTCACCTCTAATTTGAGTACAAACTTCACTTCTGGTTTGGTGGAGCTCTAAGTACAAATAGATTATTATGTCATTGAACCTTTATATATAAATACAATTATGCACTTTAATGATTTCAAAAAGATAAAGTCTAAGATGATCTTCTCAATATACATGATGCATGATAGTTTTGAAACTTGAAAAGGAAAAAAAAAATTGCCTGAGGAAGTAACGAAGAGTCAGTTTTCATATAGGCATGCTATTTCATGACCATCAGGTGGAAACTTTTCAGGTTTAATGCTTTATAATTCTCCCAGCTGAAGCTTTAGAACTTCAAAGCATTGTAGAACATTTCAAATTTCTCTTCTGCCCATGAGAAAACCCTTTGCATTGAAAGTTGCTTTCAACTGGAATCCTACATTTGGTATTACACAACAGCGACATATTTTTATGGAGATTAAAATTACACACCAAGAATGTAAAGTTACTCAAGCAAAACCATTTCTACTGTTAAAAATGCTCCCGCTACACGCTATGGAGAGCTATGACCCTCTCTTATCCATATATAATGCTTACTATAATAAGTTTTAAAGCCATTTATAAATTCCACATTCACCTAAGAAATATTCATCCTGTAACTACCTGCAATTTACAAAGAGATTTACTTAAGCATAATTATGTTTCCTTTAACTAGTAAACAATAAATCTACCACCAATTGCAAAGACAGGCGATCAGTGGGTATTATGAAGAAAAATGACATGAAAATCAATATGTAATTCCTGGGTAAAGGGCATGCTATACTTTTAATTTGAAATCTACCAGTGGTAAGTCATGAATGTAAAACTTGCCTCTGTAAAAATAATTTGTTTGCTATAAAACTAGGAATTATCCCTGGCTATCTAATACTTCAAGAAATAGTGTATTAGCCTCTCACAGAATCTGTGTGAAGCTGGCCCCCTTTAGAAACTAAAAGAGCTCTTTGAACCATAGAACAGATGTAATGAAAATTGGTTCTGTTAAATGCAGCTGGTAAATTACAAACTGAGAAATTAATGCACCATACCATGACTCTAGGGGCTAAAATGAATCAAGGTGTGGTTGCCAGATGCTCATGTTTCCTCACCGCCTCCCCCAGTAAAAACATTTCTGTTAATAGCTTTGTTTAATATAATACAAATTATCGATATAGGCAATACAAATTATAAGATCATGATGAAGATTAATCAACTAAAACAATAACTGTATTGTATTGATGTAATAGCATTTTTAAAGAGGTATAACCTGACTCATCTGAATCATCAAATTCTTACATACTCCTTCGGGCTTGGGAAATGCACTGAGCCTCCAGAAGTACTCACTCTCCTATGAAATACTGTCTCTGAATTCCGACAGGAAGGGGAAGTTGATTCGATTCTATCCATAAACAGCACGCTCCTTTGCCGATTTCAATTCAATTTTTTTCTACTTGGTGTGCTGCCGATGGATGGCTCTACTAGGAGAACCCGACAAAAGTCCATTTAGCATCTGTTTTTGAGGTGCTCTTCAATAGTTCTGAGTAGTCCTGGAGTCATTAGCTAAACATTGTTTCAAAGAAATACATTTGCAAGCCCCCCCACTCCCCTCCACGCACCCTCCCCCCGCCCCACCATGAAGACTAAAGGGGAGGGAACTAAAAGCACATTTCCAGGTAATTCAGGCAACCCCTGAGATGTTGCTCCCCTCTCTCCTTAACTCCTTTAAATAAACAAACACATTGATAAATAAAATAATTGTCAGAGATTTAGTTTTGTTAGATTGCTGAGTTGTAGGTATATAAGCAAAACATTTTGGAACTAAGATAGTTCAACTTCAGTGTATTTGAAAATACCTAGGTTGCTCTTACCCATTTAATTTATGTAATTAACTAGTTGATAGTTTTCAAAGAAAACTAAATGTAGTCATTTAAAACATGTACTTTTATAATACCTAATTCAATCCAGTGGTGGAATATACAGGAAGTGACTTGAAAGGGTTCAAATGAGGACTGAATCATGCCAAAGTTTTTGTTTTAGGCTAAGTGGTGGGTATATATATTATTGCACTTTATTTTTTTTGTATGGCAAAAATGCTGCATAATTATGTGAAAAATTTTTAAATACTTTTATGAGTTTATGTCAAAAGTTATACGGAGGGAGAATTTTGGAGGAGTTATTTACCAATTTTCTAATTTGCTCTCTCATTGCAGTAACTTTGCTTTTTCTGGAATTCGAACAAAGAGCAAAAATTTGCTGGATCATATCGGTAAATGTTTGAGTGTTCTATTTCCCTTTGCCTAATATAAGTGGCAACACATATATTTGGCATATGTGTTTCATTTACATATATTAATGAATTCATTTTCTCTACATCTTCATAATAAAAAGTTATTTCATAAATATTTAATCTACAAGGGTGGACTAAACTAAAACATGACAAGTATTCTGATTTAGGAATTGCAACAATAAATAATGACCTAATTGCAATTACAATGTACTCATTTTTTCTTAAAGCTAAACTATATACAAATGATCTGTAATTGCATAAACCGTTTCCTCTCCTATTCTTTTAAAGCAATTGTTTGTCAAATAATAAATGACTACCTTCAAATCATCTATATGAATAAAATGTAGTAAAATTAATAAGCATATACATTTTAGGCATATGTTATACACATTCTGCATTCTATAGTAACCAATTACAGTATGTAGGTCGGGGTGGCCTATTTACTTTTCTGTCTAATAAAGCACTTTCTAATTAGAGCACTGCATCATACAGAATTACATTACTTCCAGATAAAAAACTTTTAGTAAAGTGCACAGATATTGCAATATGCATGTTGTATACTTTATTGCCATTATAAGCATGTAGTAAAGACAATTTTCCATTGTTTTATACTAGCATTATTTCCACATGCAGAGACACATATTCTAAATACATACAATTACCCAGATACTTCATATGCTTTAAAACATGTATATTCTACCATTAGCAATTTCTCCTTGCAATCATATCAAAATTGTTTTTGATGTATAGTTACGTTATTTTCATAATTCTACAAAAGGTCAAGCAAGTTTCTATATGAATAAAAATGAGCTGATAGTATATAGAAAGCTGTGAAAGAGTCAGTACAAGTCTATGCACACCTAAGCACTCTTTCTTCCTTTATAGGTATTCATCTGAGAATTTGTTTAGAAGAGATTTTGATGTGTGGTAATTAATTGAAATAAATAAAAAATCTGCCTTATATCCAGACTAAATTTGCTTCAACAGCTGCTGATCCTCAAGCTCTGAATGTCAGCCAATTAGTGGAGAAATTTAACATGGGTGCTGCCCTAACCAGTCTTCCTGTCTGGCAGTTCCATTTTCAGCCTCAACTAGGGAGATAAGACTTTTTAAAATTTTATTTCTTTTTAATTTTATCCATAAGTAAAACCAGCAGATAAAAGACGTTGAGTTTTCAGAAGATTGCTCACCCAAAACAACACAACACAGAACATGACCAATAATAATAATATGAGGTTTTTGAGGTTTATCTTATCTCCGCGTAAATGTCATCTAACAGACCACTTTTATCACTGGACATAATATATGAAGGATTTTGTTTCTTCACCTTAGTATAATGGATTAAGAAACAGAGACGGGGAAATGTAAATTTTAAGATTTATACATTTTGAGGCACTTATTTTCATTTAACCCAGTATAAATTTTCTCCAAAAGTAAAAATTCCCCTTTGGAGTGTATGTGTGCGTGTATGTGAATTACTGACAGATTACCTCCTTTGTACAACCCAGTTCACTAAATTTTATTTTAAACGAATGTCAACATATTAGCAAATGGGACAGGTAGGATGTCACAGATCGTTATCATACAACAGTTTATGTTGTTGGCAATAGGCAGTTAGAAGTGCTAACCTGCTGTACTTCTGATGCAGGAGAATAAGTCAACTCTGAAAATTAATAATCAACAAAAAGCTGCAATTCAAGATGCAATGTACAAATAGCTAATGTATTTATACTGAGACCAGCCCATTTGTGAATGGGTCAGCTGATGCACAAAATGAGAGGGAAGGTTTAGTCACACAGACAAAACAAACATGACTCGGCACAATGAAGTTAATTGGAAATAAAATACATAACATTTATTGGACTTTAAAACAGTGAATTCCAAAATAATTAAGTTAATGAAAGAGTCTCACTCTTTTCTGAACTAAATTAAATGACTCTAAAATTAATTTCATTGGTTTTTTAATTCACTGTTAACTCAATAAAAGAGCATTTAAAATTAACTTCTTTGTTTTTGAACTCACTGAAGTAAAAGACCATAAACAAACTTAAAAAAAAAAATCGTGTTAAACTCTTTCCAGATTTAGACAGTAGTCATCTGATAGATACATTGAAAACAAAAGCATCTATAAAATGAAGGATAATTTGCTCAATATATTCAACCTAAGATTTTAAACGTCCCATTTATCTATTATATGAGAAATGTTTCTCTCTTCTCAGAGACACGAAATATGACAAAAGTGAAATAGTTTATTTCAAACAATTGCCTAAGAAATAAAAGATACAGACAACTAAATTAAACTTCTTAAGTCTGGTAAATGGCATACCAAGATGATCTAAGATATAAGGTGACAAAATACTATGGATATTATATTCCTAAAATTCTGCTCATTAAATGGTCTAAATTATAAAGATTTCCTATATCTCTAAAATGGCAAGTAAATATTTTATAATCTTCAATTCATCATGATGTGTATATTTGAATAAAGGCAGAAGGAAAGCAACTTTGCATGTTTTCCTTTGGCATATTTGGATAACAAAATCATGGAGAATGATTTACCTGTATCCGCTTACATTTTAATACTGGAGCTCTCTGAATGTGTATTTATAACTTACTATTATAATAAAATACCTCTCAGATTTGTATTTTACTTTCTCTTTTTATTGCTACCAATTTGCCCTAGACTATTATTAGCTCATGTTCGGATAATTATAATAACATCTGATTTTATTTTCCTGCCTCATCTCCTTTTCCCTTTGGAACTTTAGCAATAGCTGGTCCTTCTATCCGGAACACTCTTCCTCCCAAACACACACCATCCTACCCCTATCACCTACCTTTCCTGATTAACTCCAAATTTCCAGTTTCAAAACAAAGATCATTATGTCTTGGAAGTCTTCTCTGACCCAATCTCCCACACCAGGGTAGGTTTCACCCTACATTATGGTGTTTATTACATCTGAATCTTACCACTGCTAGGCCCTGGACCTTCCAGATGTTGGAACATGGGTGTCAACTTGCTCACATCTGAATTTTCAGTGCCCAGCAGATTGCTCGACATATCATTTGCACTCAATAAAGATTTGTTGAATGAATAAATCGTTCACCAATGTGAGACTACTATTTCTTAAATATTGCTTTCATTTGTTACTCTTTTGTTTGAGAAACTTCTCTCCTTAGTTATGTCATCATTTTTAAACTTCTTTTTTTTTATTATTCCATTTTTAATCTAGTTTATTTCCTCAGAGTTCTCAAACATGCTTCCAAAACATTTTCTGCGGTCATTCTCCTGGCTAGAATATATGCCTCCTTTTTCAGCTCAAAGTTCCCCTGTTTCTGACATCTCCTCTAATTTTATGTCAATTAACATTGCTATTTTTATTGTTCTACATATATTTGCCATCCAGTTTAGCTCTTGACTATTGTCTTAATTTTGCTCCCTAACTAGGCTGTAATTCTTTACTTGATCATCCTGATAAGATTATAGGATCCGAATCTAGGAAACAAGATTAAGGGATCACAACAAGTTGAACTAAATATTTCACCTGATTCAGATTCCTAAATTTTAAAAAAACAAACAAGCAATTCCTGAGGCCACAGAAGGTGATTAAATCACAGGTCAAGTCAGGATCCCTAGTAAGTGGTAGGGTGACGATGCCATGCACATGTAAAACATGTCTGTTTTACCATATAGTCCCCTATGCCATTGATGGACTAATATAGATCTGTACCAATTATTCATTTAATTGAAAGACATCTCTGATTTAAAATCCTAAGTATTGATTTTCCAGCTAACCCTCTCCTACTTTCTAGTCTTAGGTGAGCTACTATTTCTGATATTTAACATTATAGAAATTCGAATTCAGAATGTTTTTGTAAATCTTGAGCACTTCTTCATCTATTTCCTCCTACTTTAGTATGAAAAAGGCCTTTAAAGATGGCTAGGCCAACAAATGCCTCTTTAGAGCTACATTAGAGGATATTAACAGATGGCATCTTGAATAATTAGACACTGAGGGCACCTCAGCTGGGGTTGAGGGCTCTGAGACAGACTTCAGCTGAAAACCATGGAGAGTTGTAGAGTCATCTATACTGAGGAACCCAGGGGTATTAGTTTCTGAAAAGCTGTGTCTGATACTCAGCTGGACCTCCTCACTGATGAAAAGTGATACTGCCAAGCTTGTGACCACTATGTAGGGGGCCCATGATCTGGTATCATCACTATATTAAAAATGATTCTAGAAGTTAGAGTCACTTTTCAAGCAGTACAAGGGGATAAAAGAGTTTGGCCTCAGATATGTCCCCACAAATGTTCTTTTGTGCAAGTTTAGATAAGACCAAAAGAGGAGTGAATTAAGTCCTTTAACCTTCATCTGAAACTGACCAGATAGTTTCTGCTGGGGCTCCAAATCCTGACTCTGTATTTTTTAAAATTTAATCATTATTATATCACGTTTTTGGATCTGTTTTTAATCATATGCACCTGCAAGATATTAGATTAGGTAATTAATAATGCTGGAAAGGTCAGTCACATCGGTGGTCATTGGAGAGGTAATTAAGAAGTCAATCTAACATTTCTAAATTCAACATAGAGGTACAAACAGAAATATAGAACAAACTGTGAGAAAATGAAATGCCTGTCTTATGATTTTTATTATGAGTCATTTTAAATCTTTAATGCTTTCAAAATTAATTACATTAATTATAGCAATAGGCTCTTCATTTCTTTAGTGTGAGGTTGCATTTTGCTGTCAACATGAAAAGAATCTTTATAGAAAAAAATCAGGTTTCTTAGCCTCCAGACTCTAACATTAAAACACTACATTTACTATATTAAATTACCTGGATTTAGGCAAAATAAGATGTGCATGTAAAACAATAGAAAAAAATTAGTGCAGATCTAATTAATTTTTATATATTCTTGCTTGGGGTTTTCCAAATCAATGCAGTAATTTCTATGTAAATGTTTATATCATCTCATGGTTGTACTTTAGCATATTTAAGTTTACAGAGAGTGAATGTATTTGTTGAATTCCTGGTAGGATATTTCTCTCAACTGAATCTTTTTAAAATTAATTTTTATCTAAAAACCTCTTTTTTCAGATTTTTATAGAAGATAACGTGTTCAGACATACTTCTAATTACTTGATCTTTGCCTCTTTATTTTGTTTTAGGAGTGAAATAAGGGACCAAAAATATGATTCTAATAAGAGGAAAATAAGCATCACAATCAACATATTTTATGGGATAGCAGATTTAATCCTGAAGTGAAAAACATTCCTTAACAGTTAGATAAATCCAGTATCGGGCAATAATGGACTCTCAAAATACTACAAGGTATACTATCATGTTCCATGTTTGCTCTGCATAAATAAAACTAATAATTGTATGTGTCATTGGGAATTTGAATCACTTTCACAGTAAGACTCAAGGCATAGAGACATGGATCACACACAGTGGGTTGTGGTAGAATATTTAAAGATGGAATGCCATCTGACATTATTCTTATATTATTATTCTATGTATTCAATGTATGACCTACTGGCTAATAATTTCACAGATAATTATATAGAAATAGTTGACTTGAAATAAAAATTCTCTTAATGTGGAGTTTTAATTATAATTCCTGTAATCATAGTAGTGAACACAAAAACTAAAGTGCCGCCTGTACATTCACAGTCATATTCTATATCTAATAAAGAAGTGAAGAATTAGCAGTTTGTTTTGTCAATAAACCATAGTGCTGAAAGCCAAGGCTCAGGCAATAATTCTCTGTATTTAGGTATCAGAAATTAATGGTGGAAAAGGGTAAACTATTATTCTTATTTGAGTTTTTACGACTTAGTGACTTTTGTTTTGAGTTTATTTTACCTAACAGTGATTTAAAAGATTTTGACTCCAATTACACATATGCATACTTATTCCATAATATAATCTATTCCACCAAGTAAAACGTAAGTTTATTATTATAAAATAGTTTTTAATAATTATGTGACAATTCAATACATTTGCTCGGCAATATCTATCTAAAAAGAGAAATATTTGCATTTATCCAGGGACATTAGTCTATATTAGATAACTGAATGTACACACTTTGAAGTTTGCCCAACTAACTAAAAATCTTAAGAAAATGTGTGGGACAGAAGCAAACAAAAGACTAAACTATAAGGCAGGGACCTAGTCTGTTTTCCTCACTCATACATGCTCTGACCCCTCAATGGCTTCTAGCAAACAAGCTCCTGGGGAACAGCTCTTTGCCTTTGAACAAAAAGGACTGCAGGGGGAATAGGCATTGGGGACGAGATAACAGAATGGTTTTGAAGTTCATTGAAAACAGGATTTAATTGATATCAATTAAATAGATAATGCACGAGCTAATTTAATTATTAAAATATATAAATAGGTAATACATGAGAAAATTTAAATGAAGCATTGCACTCAAGAAATATTTTTGAACATTGATTGTTTGCCAGATATTAGACATATAGCCATGAACGTGAAGGTAAAATTTACAGTGGGTGGAGATAGACTTATCTTTTATAAATATTTAGGATGCTATTGGTTCAAATGATGAAAGAAAAATCAAGCAGAATAAAAGTGATAAGTAGCCCCTACAGGAGTTTGTTTTCATTTTGGCTGTATAAATGTGGCAGCTAGAGAAAAACCTCACTAATCAGCAGATATTTGAACTGTGATAGAAGAAAGTGAGGATGAAAACCATGAGAACATGAGGAAGGAGCATTCTGGGTGAAAGAAATGAAAATGCAAAGGCCCTGAGGTGGGGATGTTTTAGACTATTCAAGAGATAGCTAAGAGGTCAGGGCAGCTAGAGCAGAGTGAGCAAAAGAAAGGAAGTTGGAGATGCAATAGAGGTCACATCTCCATGGGCCTCAAAGGCCTAAGGACTTGGCTTTTACACCGAATGAGAAGGGAGTTTTGAGTGGGTAGTAAATGGAAGTGTTAAGATATGAATTCTATTTTAACAGATCTCTGGCTGCTGTCAGAGCAGACTACAGACTGCAGAGGGCAAAGGGTGGAATGAGGGTTATGACTAGGTGGACTTTACGATCATCGAAGTGGGAGACGATCGTCACTCTGGCTATGCTGAGAGTACTGAGAAGTGGTTGGACTCTGGTTCTATGATGAAAGCAGAGTTAATAGAGTTTGCTGATCAACAAGCTGTATAGACTGAGTTGGGGGTTACAAGGATAATGCCAAAGATTTTGGCTTGAGCAATCACACACAAAAAATCATTTTATTTACAGAATACTTCTGAAGAAGCAAGTTTGTGAGGTAGAAAATCAGAACATATGTTTAATTGATGTATAGAGAATATAGTTTAAAATGAATTTTCATTATTGTAGCTTAAGAAGTAAAGATCGATACTAATAGGTGGGAATAGTTTTGAATTTCCTTTCTATATGATTAAGTACAAATGGATGACTTTTACATAGGTCATTCAGGGGCAATTCATTGAGTCAAGGTATGGACTTATGGAGGTACTTACTACAGTGTGGCACTTGATTAAAATTAAATCATAAATAATAGTGATAAAATTTTAACTTCAGCAATAAGTATCTATGAAATTAAATTTTCATTAGCTTTATTAATAATATGCCCAAATCTCCAGCAGAGGAAAGCAAGTAAAAAATGCTCTCTCGGATGTAAAGTGATCCCAATTTGAAGTAAAGTAACTGCTTTCCTGTATTACATGGTCATTTACTATAGTAGATGCTAAAATGAACTTTAATTCAAAGACCCTAATCCATGCATTTTTAACAGAATAATATTGCCCAGGCAAAAAAAAAAAATTGCTTCAGAAGGAGAGGTTGCAAAAATCTCTTATATTATAATGGTTTTTGTTCTTCCAAAGAACACAGCATACACATAGATATACAGCGGTATTAAATTCTAATGTGTGGGTGGTGATTAGGAAAAAAAGTCCAAAAGTCCAAAAGGGACAATAATGAAAGAAGTTTGAGAAACACTGCCGATGCTCGCTTTAGGGCAAGGTTTGTATAGATGAGTACTTTTCTTAAGCTGTAAATACAAAGTTTGCGTTTTCATCAAAACCAAACTAAATGAGAGTCGAAAAGAAAAAAACCGACACAATGACAGGAAACAACTTGAACCTACTGGCACTGTCATCCTTCTGGCCCAAAGGGCCAAGCTTGTTTACTTGCTTAGTCTAATAGACAGAATCACTAACTACCCTCATGTGCACAAAGAGAAAGGAAAATCAGTCACTCAGAACCTTCTGGTCTACAGGGACCATGGGTCAGGTCTAATAGTGACAACCACTGATATTTATCATACTGGTCAGTTTGTTATATAGTAAAATTATACTAGATTCTTGTTGTCCAAATGTTTGGAGCCAAACAAAGAGCTAGAGATAAATGAAAAGGTATGAAATCTGTACATTCTTCTGACATGTTAACATTCAATGAATAACCACTGGATGATGGAGACAGAAGTGAAATGTTGCTGTGATTCTATTAGCAAGACACAGACCTGATTGCTGGTAATTTTATGAAATAGGCAGTTTATATTTGGCATCTTACTACATTCACTTTTCCTCTGTTGAACTCCTGGGTTCCACTCTTGCACCCACTGTGCACCTAACACAATACATTATTTCTGACAGCCACAAACCGAATGCTCCTTTTCAGTCTTTCTTGATAGTTCCTCCTCTGTCTATTTATCCAGTGAAAGCAACCCCTATGGTGTTCTCTCTCTCTGACTTTTTCATCCTACTGTGGTTACTTATACTCTCTCCTTAGCCAAACTGAAGTACTCTCATGACTTCACTTTGTATGCTGAGGTGTTTCAAAAACCAGTATTTCCAGTTCTGACCTCTTTCTTGAGCATCAAACTAAAACTTTGAATCCATTCCCAGGCGTAAACACTGGCATCTTGCTATCAATCGGTCCCATAAAATATATTACCTCCTTTCTTTCTTTTATTGCCCATATTTCTCCCTTTCTGTATTCTTTACTTCAATTAGTGGCCCAACTTAACTTGTGGTCCACAGTGTTGAAATCTAAAGACCATTTCATATTTCATTTCCCACTGTATTGAGTAAATTATAGCTCTGTTCCCCATAAAGTTAAGTCTAAGTTCTCATTCTCAAAATCCATGAATATGACTTTATGTGGAAAAAGTGTTTTTGCAGTTGTAATTAAAGGAGCACAAAATGAGATCATCCTGGATTATCAGAGTAACTCCTAAATGCAGTGACAATTGTCCCTATAAAATACATGAAGAAGAGGAGGAGATGCAAGAAGAAAGAGATGGCCCTGTGAAACAGAGGCAGAAATTGAAGCCAAGGGACACGTGGAGCCACCTGAAGCTGGAAGAGGCAAGGAAGGATTCTTTTCTATAGCCTTGAGAGGGAGTGCGGCCTTACTGAAACCTTGATTTCTGACTTCTGGCCTCCCGAATTGTGAGAGAATGCATTTCTGTTGTATTAAGCCACCAAATTTGTGGTAATTTGTAATGGCAGCCCTAGAAAACTAATACATTCTCCCACTCCTTGTGGCCGGTCAGCAAATAACTTTGGTTTATAATGATATATATTTATTCATTGCCTAGTTTAGGGTGTTATTCCAGATAATCTCTTGTCTACAATAGCTTACCTCATATTGAAACAGATGTAATACACTTTAGAAGAGAAAATAAGAAAGGAAGGAAAGAAGGAAGGAAGGAAGCGAGAAAAGAAAGAAAACAAAGAAAGAAAGAAAGAAAGAAGGAAGGAAGGAAGGAAGGAAGGAAGAAAGAAAGAAAGAAAGAAAGAAGGAAGGAAGGAAGGAAGGAAGGAAGAAAGAAAGAAAGAAAGAAAGAAGGAAGGAAGGAAGGAAGGAAGGAAGAAAGAAAGAAAGAAAGAAAGAAGGAAGGAAGGAAGGAAGGAAGGAAGAAAGAAAGAAAGAAAGAAAGAAGGAAGGAAGGAAGGAAGGAAGGAAGAAAGAAAGAAAGAAAGAAAGAAGGAAGGAAGGAAGGAAGGAAGGAAGAAAGAAAGAAAGAAAGAAAGAAAAAGAAAAAGAAAGAAAGCTCACTAGCTAATTTATCAAATTACTTCAATGGAAGCATCAACAATCTAGTGAACATTGTTTTTACTGATTGCATAAAAATATGTCTACTTTTATTTTATGTTTTATAAGAAAAAATTGGGAGATTTTTCCAGATAACATTATATTAAGTGGCACTATAGAAATAAGCCTCTACATGCAAAGCCTCATTGATAGCTTCCAGGAAATTCTATCAAAATAGCTTAGTGGTTAAAACTTGGCTTCTGAAGTCAAATTGACCAGAGTTGTATTCAGGGATGACATTTACTATGTGCGCTTAAGCAAGTTCTTTACCTCTTTCGACCTCAGTTTCCTCAATAAAACGGAGATGCTATTTTTTTCATAGGTTGTTGAGAGGATTAACTGAGGTACCATTTGTGAAGTGAATAATACAGAGCCTGGTACATATTAGATATTCAATAAACAGCAGCTCTTATGACCATTGACACAAATAGTAGTATCCACAGTTGACCTAACGTCAAGGTCATGAGAAGCACTGATGCCTATGGAGGACAAACCAAGGAGATTATAAGAAATCTTGGCTTGTTATTGCCTGAAATGTCAAATTGACTGTTTTTCATAATAATTTGTTTTTTAGATAATGTTGACACTTTTAGATTAGATAAATCTGAATTAAATAAACTTCAAATAACCTCTAGTATATTTACAGTGACTAGTAACGTCCCTGACATACCACCTTCCTGTTGCGCTTCTCAGTGAAGATGAGGCAAACTGGGAAAAATACTAGCCTCTCTCCCTGTGCCTTGTAAGATTACCTGTAAATCTGAAATTTAAGAATTTTGTTAAATGTAGGATGAGTGTATGAAATAGCTGCCAATACTAAGTTTTCAGTAACAATGTCTAAAAGGGCACATTTTCAATATTTATATACATTTTAAATGTCTGAAAGCAAGAAAGAGATAATAAGCCATCTTTTATATCTGTAAAAGTCTTATGTTGGACTTTCCTCCGCTAGCAGAAAATAGATTCTGTTTCAATAACATTAAAAGAGAAAAATAAATCAGAATGAAGGGGTTTATTTCAGTACAATTTCTTTGTAAACAGCCTGTAGGAAAAAACGCACTTCTAGAAATGTATCACTGATTACAATTACTAAAAGTTAAAAGATTTTCCAAGCCTTTTAGTTATATTTATTTCCAGGAGCAGTTTGGTACAATTTTCAAAGTCACAGTATGTCACAAATAATAACCTGAGATCAAGTTTTTCACAAAAGTCAATATGATTTAGACAGTTGAGTCTCGCTTTATGGAAAAAAAACAACAACAACAACACCTGGGTATATTGATAATTTATCCTTAGGTTAGCGGACTTCAGAGCTGAATCACTGCTAATTAGCACATTCACACAACTGTGCCCCTTCCAAACTGTGGGATTCTAAGGCAATTCTTGACATGTGGTTAAAATTCTAACTTTTGACATATGGTTGACATGTGCTTCTACCAGTTCTAAAATGTAGTACCAATCAGCATTTTGGATTGGAAGGATGAGTCAGCTGATAAAATATTTGTCTTTAAGTGCTTGACACTGCTCCTGGCCTCAGCATTTTTTGGATATAGTGAAAAACCCCAAATATACGAAATCATGAGACAGATCTTCAAATGTTCACCATAATGAAGCTTAATTTCAAAACTGCTCTTCTTTTTAGTGGAATAAATATATGCACACAGGTGCATATATTCTTAGATATTCTTTCTTTTATTGCCCATATTTCTCCCTTTCTGTATTCTTTACTTCAATTAGTGGCCCAACTTAACTTGTGGTCCACAGTGTTGAAATCTAAAGACCATTTCATATTTCACAATCTAAAGACCATTTCATATTTCATGTAGAACTCTGGACCCAATGTCTGCATTTGAATCTGGGCTCTATTTCCACCACACAAGACCTTGGGCAAGTGCTCTGATTCCTTTGTGCCTCAGTTTCATTGTCTTTATAATGAGGCCCCTAATAGTACTGCATATGGAAAAGTTTGAAGTGAGTTAATATATGTAAAGATTTTAGAACAAGACCTAGGATATAAGAAATGCTGTGTGGCTCTTTGTTATTTTTAATGTCATACTACAAATTGGGATATTGTTCCCTGATCATTAATTAATAAGAGAAGCTGAAATAAATTATATGCAAGATAAATTTAAAGTTGGCATAACTACAGCACAGGGAAAAGAAAAAAAGAGAGTTTAATTCTATCATGTAACCTGAATATTCTGGAAAGGTGTAAAAGAAGTGAAGTTTTGGAGACAACAACCATGATTCAGGCAATAAGCTAGGCCATTTAAATAGGAAGTTATTTAATCCTCATAAAAAATATGAAGAAAGTACTATTAGTCTCATTTTAAACATAAGAAAGGCAAACTAGTGATTTCTATAAAGTAGTTTCGTCAATGCTTCACCAACAAATCCTTCACCTATAAAATGCAGATGATGGTGTAACAATCTTAAGTTATTCTGAGTGAGAAATGGCTTTATGTAGGAAATGATGCTTAGAACATTGCTTTTACTTCCTGGTCATTAGCAAGCACTCTATGAGTGTCATTGAATAGACACATACCAGTCTTAACTGTTTGTCCATACATACCCTTGGAACAAGTAAAGCTTTCTACACAAGCCATTTCTTATAAGGTTGCTTTTTGTGAATAAATAATGAGGAAGTAAATTTTTTAAATTTATGGCTTTTTTGATCATGAGGTTATAGACAGGCACCATTCTTTAAACTCCTCAATTCTCAGCCTTGTTCTTGGCCATGCACCAAAGGACTGAACTAACAAAAAAGAATGTACGTCATTCTTACATGACCCTTAGCAAGAGAGAGAGCTAGAATCTGAATCATATGTCCCTTTTGAGCAGTGAAATTGATCCCTTGGATAGCCGACTTATATATGTGAGAAGAGAGAAGATTTATAGCCAAGAGCATAAGAAGGTAACTGTACCTTCCGAGTGGAGAGGTTAAGGAAAGAAACAGAGCTGCCTTCCACTCAGTCCTCAACACTCAAATCCTCTTTACCTTATTCTTAATTTATCCTTTTCCACAGAATTAATTTCACCATGTTAAAATACTCACCCAAATACATATATAACATTATATGTATAAACATATTACATAGTTTATTATATATTTCTAGAAATATAAACCCACAAAGGCATCTGTCTTCATTTATTTTGCTCATAGGACTCTCCCAAATTCCAAGAAGGGTGTCTAGCATACAGTGGGTAAGTAATTAATGTGCATGGAATAAATGAATAAAGATGTTTTTCCTCTTGTGAAAGTTTGATTTGTAACCACTTAAGTTACGGCAATGTGCGGTTGTGTCACTTTCAGATGGTGGAAAATTTTAGAGGTATATAACAGGACAAGTGATGTATGCCTCAGTGGGAAACTACCAGCTTTATTGTAAAGGAAGGAGAGAATAGGGCTCTTCAGTAGTGTTGCCACTCACTCAAAAAAAATTCTGTATTTACATGTGGCAATTTATCCCCAAATACCTCAAGATAGATCAAATAATTTTCAATGTTGAATGGCAAAACTTTCCAAACATTAAATCATAAGATAGAATAGGTATAATATATTGACAAGGATAAAAATGAAGCCAAAAGGGAGAAGTAGAAATTTGGATATAGAGGAAAGCGAGAGATTCCTAGCAAACTTGTTGCCAGATTCTGCTTAATAAAAAAGTCACTTATCCACAAGACTTCTGTAGACCCTACCTAAAAACCAAGTACTAAGGAGATCATGTAGGCCATCAGTAATGCGCCATATGTAGTCTTAGCTACAAATGCTCTTCTATGGCCTCAGAATTCAGTCCTTTCTCTTCATTTAATTTAGTCAAAATTGAGAGACAATCTTCTTCAGTTGGTAGAAAGAACCCTCTGCTCCAGTGTTCTTTGTTCTTTTCCCAATAGAAAGACAAAAGTGGACATCCAAATATATTACAATGTGAATCAAAGTGAAAATACACATACAGCCTCATTTTCAAATAAATTAATTTGTTAAAGCTAGTGAACTTAAAAAAGTATGAAATGAGAAGTACTCATGAGAGTATCAAGTTCTAGTCCCAAATGACACACAAACCAATTTACTTGTTCCTTTCTTTTCTGAAGAGCTAGATTCTCTGATGCATAAAGAGACCAAACCCAGCAGAATCCCTGGTTGTCCAGTGTCTCTTGTCATGCTTGATACTCTCTGACCATGCTTGCTTTTCAGCAGCAAAGCTGAGTAGTCCCTGAATGAAAACAATGGAAAACCCTTCTTTGCTGTAGGATGCAATGTCAAATCCCCTCCATTTCTCTCATTGCTTCTTTCTATTTTACCTTGTTTTCAGGAAGCTCGAACTATCTCATATCAGAAGGCAGTGGTGAGGGCAGGGAGGTAGAGTAAGGACACATATGAGAATCAATATTCGTAAATGATAGAGTGTAGTCATCTTGGAACTCTGAGTAATAAAATCTCTCTGTTCACCTCGAGCTCCTGGGCAAATATAGGATCATCTGTGTGTGGTTTTTATATATCTCTAAAGTCTTTACTTGACTTGCTAATGTGGGCTCAAATTCTTCAGCATCATCTATTTTGTAAGGATTTGATTTCATATCTAAGATCTAGGAAATGGTATAATATGATAGTTAAAGGGAATGAAAGCTATTCTGCTTTCACAAAAGAAAATAGAGATGCCACAATTTAGAAACCTTGAAAAGTATGAAAAGGGGGGAGGGGCATGATCGAGTGATGTGAACACAGAAAAGGCAAATCTTATGACGTGAGTTCAAAAGAGTTGTACCACTACAGAATGAAGTCCATTTATATGATTCTCATTCTCAGTGTTCAGACATTTACAAGTAAACTACTAAATATAATAGATTACAAGTTCACTGAATCAGAAGAATCCCAGCTTTTGGTATGATTAAGTTTTAATTGTATTTCTCCTTTGGGATCGCTACTAGCTAATAAGCTCATGAAAATAGGTCTTTAAATAGCAGGAGTAGTAAAAGTCTCTCCATGCACTATATTTTGATATGCTCGGTTGCCTAAGGCATTCTGCTGCCTGCAGTCTCAAGTGTTCAGTTTTCATATCAACGAAATACCTAAATAATACTCAAAAAATCCTTAGTTTTGAAATGATATCAGACAAGCATCTCAGGAGTGAAAGCCTTTTTTAAAAACTAATCAATAGTCTGTTTTTAAAAACACTACCAAATCTTATTTATGAGAAAAGCCAGTTTAGAAGACACACATCCAAAGGCACATGTTTTATAGTTTTAAATAATATATTAGACTAAAAAATTCATTTCTTCCTGCTGTGTCTTTTAACGCTATAAGATAGATACCATTTCTATGATAAGCCTAACTTTCTAGGGTGCTCGATGTACTCTGATAATACATTAGTATCTTTTCTTGCCATAAAACTATCATCTGATAAGTTGTAAATGTCCACTAATTTTAAATTGAGTAAATGAGAGTAGTGTGGAAAATATGTAAACTTTCAGGATAGCATTTTTCATCCAGTGGGCACGTGTAGGGGGCATTAACATAATTTGTCAAATTGCTCATATTTTCCAAAAACATGTGAAAGTATAACTGGAAGAAAGATTATTATTAATATATCAGTTCCCTTAGAAGTACGCCAGTTCTCAGAGCTATTCCAAGTATACTTGGGGGCAAACTGGAACAGATAGAGATATACAATAAGAGTCACTGCTTCTTTGGCTAAAAGTTCACTCAGATCAGCGTCCTGTGGTTACAAGTCTATCTCCATATTTCTCCTTTGCTTAAAATCCTTTGGTGGTGGCCCGTCGCCGGCAGGTAAAGTCAAGTTCCTTAGCAGGCCATTTTATACCATTCATGAGATTACTTGGGCCCAGTTTTAGCCTAATTTCTCTCTACTTTCTCTTTCTCAAGGTACCGTGTATGATCTAAAATTACAGAGCTCCCTGTGGTAAAATTGCCAAGAGATTTCTCTTCTTTAGGACTTTGCATAGGTATTGTCTGTACCGTTTATTTAACAAATATCTATTCAAATGTTCATGCTAATCTCAGATTCCTTCCTCAGGAAGATTTCCTCATTGACTTCTTTACTTATATAATGTTGCTTTCCCTTTTCTTGCAAAGAATACATTTGGTTTCATTAATACAATACAATGTAGTGTGTGTGAATAAATAGACTATGGGATATCTTAAAGTAAAGAATTATATATAAATCTTTATAGCTTAATCCTCAGCATCTAACAGTGCCAATCTAACAGTAGCATGCCAGTACCTGCTTGATTAATAAAATAGTTTCAATAATTCTGAGCATAAAACAGAGGAAACAATTATGAGTATAAAATGAGAATTGTGAAGACTTTACTGTAAGTACAGATACAGGTGAAATATATTTGTCAACTAGTATTTCCACAGTAGAGGAAATTTAATTTTTGGATGGTCGCATTTACACCTGAAAAAGAGTAAGAAATGTAACTTGACCCTTTCTCAGAACTTGAACTTGAAGTTAAGAACTCTCAGTGTCATCTCTTTCCATTATATAACAAATATAAGTTTATTTTATTTTTGTAAAGGTGCCCTTTAAGAGTTTATAGCCCCTCGGCTAAAATACAGTGGAAAAGATGCTCTTATGGTATTTTTGACCTGACATGAAGTATGTGTAAACAGAATCCTTGCAAAAAGTAGCTCTCCCAGGATTCCCTCCCAATTTTGAGAAGGCAAAAGGTCCAGATAAGCATCTCAAAGCTCAGCCTTTTGAAGTTAGCTCATCATTACTATATTTCCTGCCCCAATCATTTTTAGGCTGCAACTGTCACTTCATTGATCACATCCTTTTGCCCACAAAATCAATAGCATTGAGTACCAAGAGAAAACATTTGTTATAGAAATGTAAGACAGACCTCCTGACCACAATTGAACAAAATATATCAAAGCACATTAACCATGGAATGATTCCTTAAGTTTACTTTGGTTAACAGGGATAATTTAAAGTAGAGAGATGGCCCAAGAGAGAGATTATCCACAGTTTTATAGATTTACCAACTTCTCTCTACTTCGGAACCCTAATTTCCCACATGCTCACGGCTCTCCCTGGCGACTGTCTGTGGTTTAATAACATATGTTGCCTGGAGGGCTATGGAAGAGCAGAGGAAGCATCCAATTCAACATTCAATTGTAGAAATTGGAAAAGGGAACACTCTATTTTATAGTACTGAAAATAATTTCGGGTACAATTCTCACACTTCTTAGAAACACAATAATTCTTAAGATTGTTAAAGCATGAGGTGTTAGCAGAATTTATTTGAAAAAAAAAAACTTTCCTTAATTTAAAAAAAAAACCTTATTTACACTAGAATTTCTTTACATTAAAAACTTTTTTACCCCACAAACATCTTAATAACTTACAAATATCCATGCTAATACAATATTACTTCCATAACAAAAAGATGAAGAGCTTGCAGTTTGCTGACTTCCTCACCAATTTGAAATCTATAAGATTCCTGATTACTAATGAAATCCAGTTTTTATAATGAATTTCAACAAATTATCATTTTTATATGAGTGTAAGAATAAAATGAACTATCAGACTTGTCTTCAAATAGGATCCAGAGCTATTGATTTCTTAGCTTCTCATTAAAAATTTGCTTTTCTTTGAATAAAACTCAAGATGATTTTTAAAAATTCCTTATAGATTTGGTTCCAAAAGTGTTGACACCAGATTGCCAAGGTTAGCCTTAAGAGATATGAAAGAAAGTTGAATAGCTTTTAATACACATGTGTAGTAGATTATACTATACATATGTGTAGTAGATTATACTTGGTTATAGAACTTAAGCATGTGTAGATCTCCGTACATAGAAAAACTAAATATTTATGGATTTTTTGATCAGACCCAGCAACTTAGCAAATAAACCCCATTCATAAACACTCAGGTGTACACATTTGTGCAAACACACAAATCCCAAATCTGTGATGGTCAAATTCTTCTTAAGTTTAGAGGAAAGGCTGCACATTGGTCTTTCTTTACTGACTAGCTGAGTATGATACCAGCAACTTACAAAGTTAGCTGCCCCAGAATGCAATGCAGCTAATGTCAGTAACACTGATCTGGAGAAGCACATTTTTCTAACTATGAAGAACCAATTCAGACCTTTTGCTTGGCTCAGATCTGGGTCTCTTCTCAGCAGGGGGTACCAATTGTGCCGGAGTGCTGAATTAATTGGGCTTTTTTGGCTCTGTCTTCAGTTAGTTACCAATATATGTACATGAATTAAAAAAAAAAGGAAAAATCACCTTGATATTTTGTTTTTTTTTATACCACATATCTACTCACCTTATGTTCTTGGATATTTAAAACTGACTGTAAAGCTTGGTAGCTTAGCAATACAGAAAAGAAGTTCTTGTTTGTTATGATTTATCACTACTTTATCCACTAAATTTATTTTGGATATGATCTTGTTGGAATGGCTAATTCTGCATATTTTCATTAAATAAAAATATTCACTTTGTATAGATGGAAATGAATTATAACATGGCATTCATATTGTTATCTTCTGGGGGGCTTTTTTCAAAAAGACAAATGTTCATATGCACTAGGAAAAAATAGGCAGCATTCACCCACAGGAACATTTTGAACAATGTTGCCCGTGGAAAATAGATGCTAAACTTTGTAACAGACCATTTAAACAAATTTTCTTTGAGTTACTAAGCCCAAGGAAATTACATTTGACTGGGAAATTCCCATTGGTTTAACAATTCTTAACAGCTGAAAACACATTTGAATGTACAAATTCCAGTATCTCAATGTGGTTCCATTATGACTATGCAACTGGATTTTTACCTTTTTGATGATATAAAAACCTATTTTTAGTCAGTATTCTTGATATTTCCTATTGTATTTACTTATTAATTCTACCTCTCTACACTTCCCTTTCACTAAGAAAAGCCTTCCTCGAAGTCTTGCTTCAAGCCCACATCCTTCATGAAGTCTAGACTGTACTCCATGTGGGTCTCCCCTTCTACTTTAAATTCTCACTATCTTGAGTGTTTTATCAAAATATATAGCATCTGATTACATCTATGTACTGACGTCTTCTACTTCTTTCATGTGTATTAAACTTGCCTTCCTAAACAGTAAGAAACTTGAAAATACAAGTGAGAGTTTTAAATTCTTTTGTATATCTTTGAGGATGCAATTAAACACATAGTAGATGCTATCTTGAAAATAACTAGAAATACCTCAAGAAGGTGTGAGTTCTTCATGGAAGCAGTTTGGCTTTAGATTATGCAGCCGTGGTAGGGTAATATTTGCAGGGGGATCCTTGCGTCATATGCGCAGTTGGACAATGGTATATGGGATCTAAATTTGATGTAGTTCCTACGATTACTCCAAGTACTTTATAAGATACTATAATTATATCATCTCATTTTGATCATTACGTTATCTTCATGTATTACGTATAATAAATCTATTTATAATTGGAAAGCCTGAAACCAAGAACAGGTGATTTTCTTTAATACATGTGGAAAATACATAAAATACATATAGAAAATTCATAAAACAGAATTGTTCTTCTTCTAGTTTTTATATATCCTTCGTAAAAGACTCATTTTTATCTTCAAGTATTTTGAAGCAAATTTGTCATGAGTTTTCTTTTCTAATCCATTATTCCATATTCACTTTCTAATTTAATGGTAGTGAGTGGAGCTTTTATCTTGCATGCATCTTTGTATCAATATTAATTATGTTTATAATGTCCTTAGACTCTAAAGTGAAATGCAGATATTTCTAAAAAATGTAAATGAAGACATGGGAACTATTGTAAAATCCATCATGAAATTTATACAGAAGATTAGTCATAGCTCCATTCTTAGACACAGAACTACAAAATAGTAGAAATAAAATATCAGAGATGAATTTCTCTTTACATTTTGATGAACAGATTGTAGCACATGTTGTTCTCCTTACAAGTTCCAAGTAAGTAAAAGAAGGTAAGACACCTTTAAGTTCACAGGAAAACAATGTTAAGCCTAACAGAAATGTTGTTGAGAAGTTCGTGCTGTGATTTCTGCTTTACTTTTTCAACTTGGAAATGCAAAATGTTAAATTATGCATGATTCCACTCAGTTATTTATTTTCACATCTTTGTACATGGAGTATGAGTTTACCACAAATTTATTCAAATTTCCTTTTTTTTTTTTTTCGGTAAAGAAATAATGAAAAGTCAATTAAAAATAATGTATTAGACTTAAATTAGAAACTTAAAAATATATAAAAATTAAAATCATATACAGTCGAAGGGATTCTCTCATCCTATAAACAATTCAGAAGATCAGAAGATTAAATGATTGGCCATTATCCTTGCCCAACAATAGAGAAACAGACACCTGATAATTTATGTTGCTTGATCAAAAGCCAGACAGATAGTCAAAGAAAATTAATTAGGATCTAAGCACTTTGTTCATTTTCAGTGCTCTCTTATGAGAGACATGTGAATTTTTTATGGGGTGAAAAATACCTAAACTTACTTAAATAACAAGAGTTATCCAGTACCATGGTTTATATATGCATGTATACACATACCTTGGTCAATATATATAACAGCTTAAATAGATATGTAAAGCAAGACAACCATTTTGGAAAATGGTTTGGCAAATTTTTGTAAAGCTAAATGTGCACTTATCATGTGACCAAAAAATTCCACATCTAGATACTCATCCCAGAGGAATAAAAATATATGTTCACAAACTGACTTGTTATAGGATATCCATGCAACTTTATTCATAATAGCTCAAAACTGGAAACAATCAAAATATCCAATAGGAAATATATAAACAAATTGTACTTTACAGTGGAATATTACTCAACAATATAAAGGAGTAAACTATATGCAACAACAAGAATGAAGGATGGGGCCTGATAAGTAAATATTTTCACCTTTAAAAGTGTTAAAGGTAAATTAGAATATGATGAATCATTTTATCCCCTCATCTAGTAACTTGTATAAAATCCGGTAGGATATATTTACTTATTTCAGATATAATTGTATTTTTAAGTAATGATGAGGTCTATTTAATCCTACCAGGAACTTTTTTCAAAAGAAATGTCAAAAGAAAAATTAAGTGGGCATATAACTTTTATTTATAAGATTCTCTTTGTATAATTACTTAAAGAGTAAAAACATTAGAAATGACATAATTGTCCAACATTGGCTAAGTAAACTATGCAGTCAGTAATACTTGATATCAAGCATTCGAGAATGTTTAATAGTATCGGAAAATGCTCAAAATATGATATTAAATAAACAAAATAACTATAAACATGTTCCTAGAGAAAAGTTCTTAAAAATTCACCAAATTGTTCAAAATTATTATCTCTGGTGACAAAATTGGAGTGACTTGAAATTTTTAAGTCACTTTTCCAAATCACTTGTAATTTATATTTCCAAATTTTTAATTTTACTTTTCTTTACTTTTCCAAATCACTTATAATTTACATTATTGGTTTCATAAACAGAATGAAAAACAAATGCCAACCAATTTGCTTTAGCTGACTATAGAAATAGAGATGATAAATAATGCATTGTTTTAAATTTTATTTTTTAAACCCAATTTATGATTGTGATTTTCTTTTTTAAGTTTAAGAAGTAGTTAAAAGGACAATGATGGACACAAACCAAAAGTTAATTTAAAAAACTGCTGAACTGATTTAAATTAAACACAAATATTTCTGAGGGAAATGTGCTCTTCTTCATTTTTTTCCCTTCAATAGAAAAAAAAAAAAATGTTACTAGCCATCCTCCCAATAACTTTGGCAATAAACTTGATTTTGTCTGAGTCCTCAATGTCATTCATTTTCTACCTCAGTGCTATTGGCTCGATGGAAGGTCCAGGCTATGAACTTCAAAAATTCTAGATACTGGAATCCTTCAGGTGGTGAAACAGAAAATGTTTCAGTTAGATTCTGGTCAATACCACAACACCTTAGCATTAAGCTGTAAGAAGGTCAGAGAGGTGATCTGTACAACAGTGATCTTTCTGATAAATTGTCTTAGGGTAAAATCTCCATTCAATATGCTCTGTTATTTCATTTCCCTTTTAAACAGTCCTTTGCTTATCTGGGGTTACTTTGTTAGTTTTATCAGTTATTTAGAATTTTTGAGAGTCTGCATGTTACCTTCT
The DNA here is from genome assembly GCF_000325575.1 of Pteropus alecto. NCBI lineage: Eukaryota > Metazoa > Chordata > Mammalia > Chiroptera > Pteropodidae > Pteropus > Pteropus alecto. The sequence continues at coordinate 17,092,258 of NW_006439192.1, read as the reverse complement.
AAACTAGCATGTATTTGGTTTCTAAAAAACAATACTCATATCTGAGGAATTTGGGATAGCATTTATTAGTTTTTTGAACATCATCCAAATTTTTGACTTCTAAAGCTACATTGTGTTCTAGAAGATTGGTTATAATGGTTACCCTTTATCTTAGTCATTTTATGATGTCTTAAAATTAATACAAATGACTAAGTAAACAAAAGCAACGGATAGCCCAAATTGAAGCTAAAATATTGAAGAAGATATTTTAAGTTTTAGTAGCAAGTATAAGCTCTCCCAATTCTATTTATTTCACAATGTAATACTATTTCTCTGAACTATTTCTTATTTGGGCTACAAAAAAATAACCTACGCATAAACTCATATCCTCTAAATTACCATATTTCATTAAGAGTGCAATTCTTTTTTCTCATCTATATTTTATCTATGCATATGGACAACTGTGTGTGTGTGTGTGTGTGTGTGTGTGTGTGTGTGTGTGTGTTTCTTCTTATTTAGCCAGGGCATTATTAGAAGAAAGTATCTGAGAGAGAAAACAAGATGTGCAGAAAATTTCAAATAACATTCAATAGGACATCTCTGATGCATTATAATTGTACTACATGCATTATGTCTGCAGCTGTCTATACAAACTAATGTTTTGGGTATAATGAATACTAATGCTTCCTGGAGATAATTGTCCTATTATATTCAGAGTTCAGTAGTTAGGTTTATTAATATTATGTCGTACTATGTTTTTTAGCTAAGCAATCAAATTTTCTTCAAAGTGAGATACTTCAGGTTACAGTGTTTATTGACTATTCAGATTGCAATTATGAAAATATCATTGAATTTTCAGTGTTCCTGTGGTTAAAATATTCACTTACTGCAGGTTTGAGCTTCTACCATAAAAAGCTTAAAGCTACTGACCCTTATTTAGCAAAGTTCAATTTAGAGAACGTGTATTCTTTCCCAGAGCTTCTGCAATTATCAAGACAAAACATTTTATTAGGCTTTTTAATCAATGTTTGTTTTCTACTTGCAGAAGCTGCTTCCCAAGTCAGGGTATTTAGTACCTGTAAGGCTAATTTAGGCTGTGTTTGACTCTGAGGGTTCCTGGGCTTTTGTATGGCAAAGGCTGCATGAATTTTCTGGCTTTCCTTGGGAGCACCTGACCCTGAGAGCTTAACTCAAGGAACTGTGGAAATGAGAGATGAAGAGATTTAAGAATAACCCCGTTCATCCTTCCGACGACATAGTGCTGATTTCTGAATGACAGGGATTGGCTGGAAATTTTTTAAAGCCTCCTGGCTTCAGAAAATGACTGTAGTTACTTTTACTCTAATCTACTCTCTCCTTCATTCTTCCTTCCTTCTCTCCTTTCCTTCCTTCCATCCCTGTCTCCCTCCCTCTTTCTCTCTCCCTCTCTCCCTCCCTCTTTCTCTCTCCCTCTCTCCCTTCCTCCTTCCCTTTCTTCTTCCTTCCTTCCTTCCTTCCTTCCTTCTTTCCTTTCCTTTCCTTTCCTTTCCTTTCCTTTCCTTTCCTTTCCTCTTTCCTTTCCTTTCCTTTCTTTC
>NW_006439192.1:17039915-17088970 GCF_000325575.1 Pteropus alecto | reverse complement strand
GGAATTGTTTTCAATAATGTAGGGGTTTAATGTCATTGAAAGGAAGTGGTGGTTAGTAGGAGGAAATAATTGATAGAATAAGATCCCAAGGTAAACAAGGAAAATACATTCAAGATCAAACAAAAGATGAGACAGACAGTGACACTTTAACCTAACAGAGAGAATGAGAGAGAGAGAGATAGAGAGAGAGAAAGGGATCAGGGAGGAGAATGGGGAAGAAAAGTAAAGGAAAATGGGCTGAATCTACATATTACTTTGAAAAGGCATATATATTAATTAAGAGTTAAAGGGACTCATTTTGACCAGTCTTAATCTTTCAAGTAGGAGACCATGTTATCTATCATGTATGAGGAGGCTAAGAGAAGAGCTGGGGTCTTGAGATAAATAATAATAGTAAGGCTAAAATTGTAATTACAGAATATATTTCATAGAATACTTCTCAAAAAATTGCTCACCAATGGATTAAAAATGTCTAAGGAATAAATTTTAATACATTTTAAAATATAAAAAATAGCGTGTCTATTTACATACTATTTGGCACTTATACAGGTTGTGGAAATTCCTCCAAATGAGATGCAAATAGTTGAGTCCAAGAAAAATGATCTGCCTCCAAAGAGAGTAGGTCTAAAATTCTACCTGGCACCTTGTGCAAAGACAAACTGGGGGGGCCACCTAATCCTTGCTTGTCAACCTAAGTGCAGCCAATGACTAGTGGGAATATTGTTTTCACTTTCTTGAATCTTTTTGGATATCAAGTTTAGGTAGAAAAATTTGTATAATAACTATTGGGGTAATATTTGCGGTCGACCTAATTAAGTATTTGCTTATATTTCTAGTTTCACTTAAGTAAATATACCTCAAATATACCTAATATAATTAATATGAAGATCACAGTACATGTTAAAATTTTGAAACATCTGACATAACCATATATTTGGCTATAGGTTTAGGCAGTAAAGGTACAACACGAAGTGGCTCTCAATTTCTTGAATATTCCAAAAATTTAATATAAATTAACATGAATCAAATTAATCTGACAACACTATATTAATTTAATAATGAAACATGTGGAAACAAAACTTGAATTACTTTGGAATACAAAGAACTGGGTTTTAAATAGAAAACTGTCAAAATGGCATATAATCTAAGATATATAAGGAGAAATAGTCTAAAAATTATTGATTTTCAAAGATGTAATTTGAGGCATGATGTTAAAGAAGTATTTTTATTAATGTGTAAAGTTAATAAATTAATAAAAGAGATCATCACATTCATAGTTTATGGCTTTTTGATCTATCTTTAAGTAAATTACACAAGATTTTAAATCTAGAATTAAATTCATTTATTCAGAATTATTAATCCATCTGTTCAACTGAATAGTCTGCTTAAAGAGGATTGCTCTGTGTTGTACATATGACTATATACTAAAACGTTAACTTTAAAATGCTTACAACTTACATTGTAATATCACATCCATAACAGCAAAGATTAATTTTGTATTTTTTTCTATTTGAATAATTTTTTAAATTTTGCTGATGATTTTGAAGGTACTCTGATGTGCTTGTGACAAAGTCATCTTCTGTCCTACAACTGTACATGAATTTCAAACTTTAATTTTAGCAACAGAACTCTTTCCTCAAACATAATATTATGAGAACACCAATCACATAAAACAGATATTAAAAAATAAATAAATAAATAGAGACAGGAGTGAAGACCCAGGAGCCTCTGGCTCTGCGTCTCTTGGGGATTTCTAGAAATTTTCGAAGAACAACTTGAAACCACCATCTAGATGAAGGGGAATGGATTTTTCTCTAAGTTGTTTTTTATCAAACTGACACAATTATCTTAGTGACTCTTTTTTATACTTTATGTAAAACCACAATATAGGATATTAAGAGGGCAAGATGGTGAGATTTTAAATAAAACATCTCTTTTGCTTCCCTTTTATATGACTAAAGTTCAAGGATAAAGTTTCTTGATCAGTTTAAAAGCATATTTTCTATTGGTTATTTATAATTATGGTTAAATACAGATTTTAATTAGTGAATATTTCTAGAAGTTTATCTTACATAGTAAGTCCTTTAAAAATGATAACTTAGTCTTGAATGAACGTTTTAAAATATTCTATAAAAGTTACTGGTTTATTTATCACTAAGAGCCAGTGTGTGGTTAATCTGTGATTATTGCATGAATGTTTGTCGGAAATACTGGCGTGAGATGGCCCATCTGTGAACTGAGAGCCGTTTAAACCATCTGAGTCTTCCGAGTACACTTCTGGCAAAGTCTTCAGAATCTGTGATAGAAATTCAACAATGTCGATGCTGAGTGTGCAATCATCTGCTTCCATTTGTCTCTGTGGTTGGCATGGATTAATAGGATGAGGCAGGAGATGGGCACAGCACAAATTGAAAATAATGGAGCATTTTGCACCAAAGGAGTCAGAGGGTAAGAAGTACAATGGGCAGGCAAGGGAAAGGTCAGTGGGCTGGAAGCGGTGCCACATGTCAGCGAGAGACTGCGGCAGCTTTGGGACAGTTACAGCTCAGCACACTCACATCTAATGAAGACAGGGCCCACCTGCTGTATGTCATTTTGCAGTGATTCCAGAGTGGCTTTTATAGAATAGCCTAATTACGGTTCCATGTGAAACTGGAAAGCAAATTCTATTTAGGTGACACTTGTTAACACTTCAGGGGAAGTAGCGTAAATGTTCGATCCTACAGAAAAAATTGCAATTATCATCCGAAATGTGGACTCATTATAAACAGTAGAGAAATTATTCAGAATTATAGTATATGCCCATTAAGCAGTTATTTCTCCAGGACCCTCATTCAGGAGTCAGAATAGAAACATGACCTCTATTTATTCACCATACATGTATCTAGTGTCTGCTGATATGGGCTACGGAGTAGGTGCTGATGAGACTCTGCGCTTCTAGAGTCCCAGCAAAGTGGCTAGGTGTAGTCCAAGGAAAGCTGAATAGGAAAAAAAAAAAAAAGACATAAAAATCTATATCTGTTTGAGGATACATATTTTAGGTAACTGTTTTGTTGTAACAAAAAAATGAAGGGGGTAGGCATTCAAGAAATATTTGCTGAATGAAAGAACAATGACTTTCATCAAAAAAGACGTGTGCTTCAAAAATGAGAGATATTTTAGAAATGAAAAGAGAAAATGGGACCACCGGTTCTTAGCTCATTCTAATATAATTTAACGTAAGAAAATAAAAGTGAATTTTGGATAAGTCCCTTTACTTATACGGGAGTGAATCCTCACGGGGAAGGTGAGTGCAGGCCTAGATGATTTCTCAGGGCCCTTCCACTCTATGAATTTATAGTTCAACAATTTAGTAAAAGTTGAAAAGTGAAGACTGGCCAGCTGGTCTTCATTTCCGCTTAGTCAGCCTATTCGTGCGATTGAACTATGCACATCTGTGGATCGGTGTTGGATGAGAGAAGCAGGTCTTAAAAGGAATAAAAAACTTTCTGTAAACTTTAAAAAAAATGACTGAAATCAAAGTATATTAACTTTGGAATGGATCACTTGATCAAGTATAAGACTATTTGTTAAACCCTTTGTGTGAGCAACTGAACAAAATATTTTAAAACTGTGAAATGTATTTTTTTAAATGAAATATTTTATTCTTAGATATGTTTCACTGTGTATATACTATAATTTAAATAGGTTTTAACACATTTGATATTATGTATCCATAACGTGGAGCTTTTTTTCGTTAATTTTGTGCAAATTCACAGCTAATGCTATTAAGACTCTAAATGAGCGGTTCTTGTGTGAAAACGCCTGCTAAGATTAATACACAAAATCCTGATATCTCTCAACTGTCTCATTAACATGATAGCAGGCCCAAAGGAGTTTCAAATCCCTTAACGCACAAAAGACATATTTTCTCCCATTTTTCCTTCACACCACCATAAAAATGGAAATTAAACCACATGAAAAAATCTTCCAAAAATATCAAGGGGCCAATCCAAATACATGAAATACTTTTTTTTTTAAATATTAAACTATGAAAGCCTTGTTGAAATGCTACTAAGGAACTGACTTATATTTATAAAAACCAAGACAATCTAAAATTAGTTTATATTTTATCCCAAAGCCCAAACATGTAGGGTTATCGAAGAAATTGGGAAATACTAAATGCTCTAGTAAATTAAGCTATTTGTTTTACATAGAAACTAAGCACCATGTGTGGGTTAAAGATGGACTTTCAAAAATCTAATTGTGAATCTGCTTTCAAGAGTTTAAGTCAAAGCTCTAGTGTTATTGTGCTAAATCCTTTTGTGGTCTAATAAAGAAGAAAATAAAAACAAATTATCCTCTTTGTTATGGAGGATATGCTTTACAATATCACTGCATAGTGACAACTTCTTGTCCTCCTGTCACTGCCTATCCTTTAGACCACACTGCAGAAAAGCAATTTTCTGCCTCAAAAGCACTCTATTTTTTTAAAGTTTGTCTCTGGGCAATTTTCAGGTCTAGTAGAGCTGCACAACTGTATACAGATGAGAAAGACCCAAAATAGGGCAATGTATTTGATTCCTCCTCTTCAAAACATTTAGCTGAGATTGCATAGCCGACAGAGAAAGCCCCCCAAAATATTCAGGAGTGACCCACAGTGACATGTATCCTTTTTTATAAATTTGCATTCAACATAGTTTCCAACTAACAAAGACATCCTACAGTTGCTTTTTGTTTAATGTAAACATTTAACACTAACATTTCTCTAGGATGTTAAATGCGATTTCTACTAAAAAGGGGCAAATCCCTAGGAATAGGCAGTTACAGACAGCATATGGAGTTTTCATATGAAGAATTCCTTAATTTTAAGTAATCGGCTCATTTGAACTAGCAGTTTAGTTTTCTGATTAAGCAGTAAAGGGCACCTTTGATGCAAAATGCATTCCCCCAGTGTTCAGTGGCTGATAATTTCACACTTATCAATGCCTGGTGCTAGCAGGACCATAATAGTCTCCTGATATAGCTTTGCCCTCACACAGTGTGGAAAGGTCTACAATGGTCTCTTACCCTAGTTGGAAAAAGACTTTACCTATGATAGTGCTTGCACAGAGGAATGAGTTAAAAGTTCTTAGATTTTAGATTCATCACTTGCTGACACATTTTAAAAGAATGTAGTCTTTCTTATTTAACTAATTTCGTTAATGATTAATTATCCTCTATTCATTATTAATTTTAATGTAACTATAAATACTTGCTTCCACAAATATAGTATTATACAGTACAAATTATAAAGATGGAAATATTAAATATATATTTTTCTGATTAACAAGTGAATTCCCATGTCCAAAACTGAGGATTTTTACTTAGAAAGTAGTTATGAATATAAACATAGTTTATCGAAAAGCAAACTTGTTGGCCCTATTATTCTCTGCCTTTCTCCCTACTAATGTGTTTGTGTGTGTGTTTGTGTGTGTGTGCATTTGTGTGTTTCAGGTAATACGTATCTGTGTGTGTTTGTATGTCTGTGCGGGCATGTGTATCTGTGTGTGTGTGGTCATGTGTATCTGTGTGTGTGTGTGTGTGTGTCGGTGTGGTCATATGCATCTGTGCGTGTGTATGGTCATGTGCATCCATGTGTGTACATGCACATATTTGTGTGCTCATCAGTCTCCCTCTCTTTCTCTTTTCTTTCTCTTTCTTGCTTTCTCACTTCTTTGCTCTCTTGTTCTCCAATTTCTGCTTCTATGTGGTTAGGCTACTTTGAGATTTCCTAGAGGTAGGGGTTATGTACTCTTAGCCTAATGATAGGTAAACAGATGAATAAAAAACTAAAAAGAATGCAGTGGAAATTATATACTTGAACAACAGGTATATCTTGAACACAAACTAAGTTATTTCAAGTTCAATGGGTTTTTTTTTTTCTTAGCACAACCTAAAAGCTTTGTTAAAATTTCACAAGCTCTATAAAATTTTCTGACTAGAAGATTCTTGATCGTAATTCCTTGTCACACATTGGTTCCTAAACTATGTTTTCTTGTACTGCCTCCAATTCTTCTTGCAAGACTCCTTTTCCAACTTCATATAGTCCAGCTTGTGCCCTTGTCACTGGGGAGAAACTGACCTTCGGTGAGGTCTCTGACGACCTCATTACAACTAAGCCCAAGGGCCAGTCCAATTTTCCAACCTCATCTTTCCTCAACCTCTTTGCAGCATTTGTCACATTCAACCACCTCCTGTTCGTCAAAATGCTTTCTGATCTCAGCTCCTGACTCCTACTTAGTTAAGTTTAGTTTTCTTCATTGTCTGCAATATATTTACTTCAGTCATTCTTCCTAGCAACTCATTGTAAAAGCGGCAAAGTCAACTATGCCCTCTTTTCATTCCTTACCTGGGTCTAGGTACTTACATCTGAAACTGAAAGCTGTTCATCGCTTTCATCATCTTCAGTGTGTTAAGCTAAGATTTGCCCTATCTTATTGGACAATATCCATCATCACTGCCTTTTGGTCTTTGCCATCTCACATGCCTCCCCGGAGATATACAAATTAGTATCACCACTTTGGATGGCTTTCAAGGACCCAGTCTTAAAAGCAATTCTTTCTAAAAAGTCAAAGTCCTTAATTTTAGGCAAGCTTTGTGATTTCCATGTACACATTTCTCTTCTTTTAGCTTGATACTTTCTCCTTGCTTGCATCAGCTGTTCTCATTTTTCTCTTGCTACGCATTGCTCTAACAACTAAATATGACATTTTTCTTCAATCAAAGTTGGCTCAAGGACAATCAGGCTATTTAGTGTCAATGCAGTAATATACTTTAATCCATACCATCTAAAATACTCCAAATTTATGTTTATATGCATTACATATAGGACCTGTCTTTAAATTTTATCTTTTCTGTCTTTGTGAAGTTTTGAATTTTTGGCATCCTCTTACGTGTTACCAAATACTTAAATGCACACTCTATTAATTTATAATAAAATAGCATTGAAAGAAAACTATATAATGAATGTATTTATATAACTCACTCTTGAGCTCTCCATGATCATTAGAGAAGAGAAAGCATAAATAATCTGAATCTACATAGATTTAGGGCTTTGTATTAGTTAGTAGTTTCGATCTTGTTTGCCTATACATGCCTTTGAACAGAGAAGTAGTGGATATATTTTTAAACGTGGTAAAATTGACTGATTTGAGCATTCCTTCTCTTTCCATCTTTATCTACCCTTTGAAAGTCAGTCAACTGGGCACAGCGAGTAGAACAATGAAGAAGAATCAAAGATGTTGGATAAATCAGAACTGGAATAATTGAGAGTTGCATGGCTAATCAATATAGAATCACAATACTTGGCTCAAGCAACATAAAAAAAAAAAAGGCAGGAGTAACTAATTTTCATTAGGATAGTCTCTTTAAGTATGTAAAAATACCAAAGGAGAGAGCAAGAAAACACTTTTAAAGCTATCTTTATCTCTGATTTTACTTTACTATATCTAATTATGCAAGTTAATACACCACACTATGGATTTTCTAAGTGATAGATAACATTTCATGCAGTGGCTGGTGGCATCAGTCAGGCCTCAGCAGTCATAAAGCACTGACAGTTTAAGACCCAACTGCATGAGGCTGCAGGATTCATTTTGGTTTCTTTAAAAGTAATGCTGTAGTGGTGTCAATCAGACGTTATCAGGAGGAAAAGGAAGAAAGTCACTGATGCATAAATTTACCTAGCCTGAAATCCTTTCTTTTCTAGGGGGGAAAAAAAAAGTTGAGCTTTGCCTCACATTTGCATTGCACTGGTGGTTTGCTTTTGTCGTACAATAAACATTTCATTTTAGCATATGTATGCACAGAAAGAGGTGACTGAAATCAAAACTCCTCATAGCTGTGTGGGGCATGGAATCACCTTGCCTTCACATAAAAATAGGAATTTAGAATGTTTTTTTTTTTTTTTGGTCAGTGTGCATGTCTGATATATATGCATTTTCAAATGATTTTTCTCCAGAATTTTTTAAATTTTAAATGGTTTTTAAAATATTCAAATATTATGAATATTTCAAATATTATGAATATTTTTATATCAGGGAGCTAGTCTCTAACTTTCTGTGGTTCAGTTTCACAAAGCAGAAATATTTTTGTATTTAAAGCACATATCCAACAGACCGTGTTCCATAAATGTCTGTATAGTGTATATCGATAAATGGTTTTAGTTTAGATACTGCTAGAAGCCATATGACCACTTCAAGTATTGGCTAACTAATCCACTCCATCCTTAAATTATACATAATAATAATATCCGTCCTTAAGTCTTCCAATTTCTGTTCTCCCACTATGACTTATTCATGTCAGGAGTTTCATCATTGCCTCAGTGATCAGAGTGGTACCATTCGATCTATCCTTCGCAAAAACATCTTTTGCATCTGCTACTTCTCACTATTTCCTTGACCATTGTTAAATCTCAGGTTTGTAATTCTGCTACTGAGTTAATCTGTCTGAACCAATATTTATGTGCTATCAGAATTCTATAGTATAAAACACATATTTCTCATCCTAGTAGTTGAAGGTCTCCATACTCTGGTTGAACATCGTCTCTCACCATTGCAGTACAGAACCTTTAATCCAAGAAATAAGATTACCAATGCTCTTTTCTCATTCCTGTCCTTGAAGCTTGCTTACACAATTCTTCATACCTGAAGTACTCTCCTCCCTTCCACCCACTTATCAAAATTCTTCACATTATTCAAAGCTCAGCTTAAGTTCCAGATTCACTGAGAAGTCATCCCTCCCTTAACTCCAGCCCTTAGACATCTTTCTAGCTTCAGAATTTGATAGCAAGTCTTGTATTTAGTCGATCAACACTTCATCAGTCTTTCAGTGTGCTTTAGTATCAGAACAGGCTGCATAATTGTAGGGCCCAGTGCAAAATAAAATGAGGGGAAACAAGTTCAAAATTTTCAAGAATTTCAAGACAGCAAGAAGAGCAGTGCAATAAACCAAGCATGGGGCCCTTCTAAGTGTCCTGAGAGACTGCACAGATGGCATACTCATGAAGCTGGCCTTGTTTGTGATCTATGTTGTTATTAGACATTTGAGATATATAAAAAACACTAGCTTCATTACCTGAATCATAAGTTGTTTGGGGAAAGGGTTGATACTTCATTTGTTGTTTTCCACAGCACCAAACCTTATATAGTAAGTGTGTAATAACTCTTTTAATATGTATTTATATCATGCCTTGTTAATAGACATTATCTCTGGTATTCTAACAAATCAAGCTTTGAAAAGCTGAATAAAACTTTTTATAATGGGAATAGGAATTTTCTACTCTGTCCCTCAAAAGAATCACAATCATGTAAGATATACACACATTATAATTAAGCTGTGATTATACCATTTTATACTTTTTTTAATTGAAATATATTTGCCATATACTACTGTATAAATTTAAGGTGTACAACATGCTGATTTGGTACATTTATATATTGCAGTATGATTGTCACTGTAGTGGTTGTTAGCACTTCTATCATATCACGTAATTATATTTTCTTTCCTGTGGTTGGAATAATAAAGATCTATTCTCGTAGTAATTTTGATGATTATATACAATATTATTGTCTGTATTCACTATACTGTCCTAGATCTCTAGGACTTAATTTTATTACTAGTTGCAAGAGATTATGTCAATTTAACATTAAGGACATAATCTTTTAGGCTTCATGTTAGTTTTGATTGTCTTATTTTTACTAGGCTCCAATATGGTATGATGTGACTTTAAAGGATAATGACACTTTTATTTCTCACCTCAGTAAATCAAACCACAACCTACATATTCACCTGGTACTTTAGCTTTTGAAGGGTGATAGGAAACATGAAGAGAAGAAAAGCAGAGGCAACAGGTGGAAGGATAGGCTGGAGGATCACCCTCAGTTGTCTGGCACCTTCTGAAGCTTCCCGAAAAGCCCAGACATGCCACATGTCCCTTGTTGCCTCTCCTCTTGCCTCGAGCACTTTCCCATGGAGGAAAGAAGTGAATAAAAGCTACCTTGCAAAGCACAGTAGATATTCTTATTGGGCACTGCTCAACCCATGACACAATATGGTATCACTCTTAAAACTAATAAAAAATAAATGACAAGGCTTTCCCTAAAAGGGATTGACTGTTCATCTTCATTCAGCCTTTCAAAATGCTTCTCTTCAAGGTGACAGTGCTAAGCATGGCCCATAAATCCATCTCTGGCTTACCTTTAGACAGTTATAGGATATGTTAGATTTCTTTGCTCCGAGCACTGCTCTAGACTAGCTCTTGTTAAAAGTATTACTGTAGATATTTCAGTACCTCCAACAAAAATGTCACCTTTGAAGTTATTTTCCTGCAAAATTCAAACTACATTAATCTTAACTTCCGTGTGTATTTGAAGTTTGGGCTTCCCCGAGTTGAAACCATTTCTCATGATACTAAAATAAAAATCAAGCTCTATAACTTAAATGTCTCAGTAGCAGTAGGAAACAGACTAAAAATAACCTTAAAAATCACTTTTAAGTGGGGAAATGGAAATTGAGGAAGAAAAATCAAGGGAAAATACCCATCTCTACATCTGCAATGATACAGGAATGTCTAAGGAGAATTCTTGTAATTCATGAGAAAGTTTAGTTGTATCATATTTTCTTTAGATATTGCTGAATTATCAGCAGATTTTATTTTGCAAGCGCTTTGTAAACGTTCTTTTTAGTATAATGACTTACAAAATGTTTCATTGTAAAAAAATTTGCATAAAACTCATTTTAGATTTCCTTAGGTAATCAGACACAAGAACCCATCACATATTGTCTGGATGACGAGGAGCTACTTCTTGTGATTTGAAAGGTTGAAGTTGAGTTTATTTTTTTTCCCTCTATTTTGCTTCTAAGATGACCATATAGTAATGAAGCTTTATAATGACTTTTTTTTTTAATGCTTTTGGGTATTCTAAATGCTACCTTTTGCTTGAAAAAGTATTTTTATAATTATTTATCAAAAATGAGATACAGTAAAATTTCTAGTCTAAATGCCATGAAAAATTGTAGGTAATCATGAGCATTCAAAATGCAAGCTGCTCCTCTCAGGACATCAGACAATGAAATGTTAGATAAAGAGAGAGTTCTAAAAGTATAAGCATATAGCTTTTATTTTAACGATGAAAACATATTGGAGGGAAAACTTGCTAGAAAGTCTATGCAACAATTCATGGATCAGTGCAGTAGAATTCAGTGTATAGTAATTTTATTCAGATGCTTTCCTGAATTCAGATCAATATAAAATATAAAAATTGAAATAAAATCAAAGTCAAATATAAAATCGAAATAAAAGTTAAAATACATTAGAAATTTAAAGGAACATAAAATGGAATACAGGAAAATGTAAATTATATAATTTACTGAATAGTAATAGTTGTTAATTTTACAAAAAAAAAATATATATATGCTAATGAATACTTTGGGGATGAGGGGGATGATAGAACTTCAGACTTTTTCTTATAAACAGAAAATTCCCTTTCTTAGCATGGGCCGCTGATTCTAACTTCTAATTCTTCAATAACTATATTTTAACAAAGGCCAGACTGGTAATTGCTTCCTTATGTCTTAATGTCCACTCCTTACCCCTGGACGTATGGATAAGATATATTTTTAAAAATTTATACCCAAGGACTGTCATCCTCCCAGAGACTCCCATATTGCTGAGTGCCGTTAGGAGGTCCTGGCCAACCTTCCACAGTGCCAGCCTGCAGCTATAATTTTCCCCGAGCACAAAGTATCATATTACTTCATTATCCTTTTCTATCATTATTCCGATGCATATTCTTGCCAATTAACATATGTGTGTATATGAAATGTGCTTCTACTTTTTTAGCAAGTGTGTACTTATCCTAACCCATTTTGGTTTGGAGCTGCAACTAAAGACTGAAGGACACATTAGAAATTCCCCCTTGAGTTGCAATCTGTGGTAGAATATTACTAGCTCCCATAGGATACAATATCTAGGCACTGAACTAGGTGCTTTTCCTCACAACAAATCTATAAGTTTTGAATCATTATCTTGGTTCTGCAATGGAAGAAATCAAGGCCAAGAATCTGGTAAATGGCAAATTTGCCATCCAAACCCCAGTTTGTCGATTCGATGAGAAATAATATCATAAATAAGAGTTGGTATCTCTAATTCCACTCTATTGGGTATAAAGTCGTGGACTAGCCTGTGGACTGGAACCCCGTCTCTAACAATGTGTTTATAAAGAAAACAGAGCCCCCAAACAGTTCAAAATTATTTCTGTAATCATTTTTAAACTTTAAAGACATTGCTCGACTTATGGATGGATGTGTAATATACAAAATGTTTTGTTTGCAAGTTCATTTCTAGAATGTGGATTGCAGACAAAAGCCATGGTCCCTTTCCTGTCTGTATATATATTCATTTCACATTTCTCTACTATATTTTTGGCCAGGACAATGAGGCTTCCATTTTCTAAGCTTTCCGTTATAAATCAATATCCCCACTTGAGATGCTGAATTTTAAGAACCCAAGGATTTCCGTATTGGTCAGATTCATGGTTCATTCAATCTGGTTAAAAAATTATCTCCTTGTTATGTGAAGCACCACTGTTGACCTGGCATTGCCTACCTTTCTTTATCTCTCGGGAGCCTTTTATTTCTTACTTAGGATTTTTTTAGTTAAAAAAAAAAAAAATGATGTGGGAGGGTGAAGAAAGGGAAATCAAACACAGAAGTAGCAAACAAAGTTTGTGAAGACAAAGGAACAATGAAAAAGGTAAAAAAGAAAAATAATTAAGAAATGAGAAAAATGAGTGTCTAAGTATGGATCGAGTGTGGGAAAAAGTTACTATAATCAATGATTTATTTTCTGCTTTCATTTACTCCATAAATATTTCATAGTTCTCCTATCTGTAACTACTTTTCTTACAGATGATAGGTATTTAAGGACAAAGGCAAATAGTCCTTTTTAAAAAGAATTTTATACGGTGGAAAAACATAATAGGATCCTCAGATATCCATTAATCCTGTTGGAATGTGTGTTTGCTTTCTCATCATTTTCTTCTATAAGCTTAGCAATAATGAATAAGTCTCAACATTTATCTGAGAAACATACAATCTTTGAAATCTGACACTGCACAGTATACACAACCCTCCTTAATCCCTGAGTTTTGAGGCTCTTCATTAAAACTGAAGTGATATAGTATCATTTATGGGGAGATGTGAGTGGAGGAGGATGGTAAAGTATACGTTATTTATCGATAAAGAGTAAAGTCTCAAACTTCCCATACTACTTAACTCCTCCTATCCATTTTCCTAGGGAGTTCTAAAGCATTTTAACTGAGAGCCTTTTTTTTTCTAATTGCTGGACTACTTGCTTGAACATTGTAGAAATCTGTGATTTCATCCGAGGCAAACCTCTTACTTTCTCTATAACTCTGGGATTGTCCTGATCCCCTCTCCCATCATATTTCTTTCTGCTATCTTAAGTGGCCCTTTGTTAGTTTCTCTTCTAGCTTTGCTGGAGAAATCATTTGTAACCTCTTCTCCCATTGTCAAATAAAAACTAATGTGTATCTTTACTTTTCGACTTATGTTTCTATCTACCACACCTTGCTCAGTTATTTTGGTGAATATCATTAGGGTTCTCAGTGTCCAGAGAGATGCAAAGGCCCCAAACATCAAAGCAGAATAAATGGTGTTTTTGCTTCCGCCAAGATTTCAAAAAGCCCGTTGAGGTTTAATTACGCTACTATCTGCCCAGGAGTGCAGTTCTGGTCCTCGGCTTCACTTTATCTGAAAAAACTACTCAAGCGGTATATTTGCATGATGACACATAATGCAAATGTAAAATGTGCCTTTATGAAATGGTCACTCAAATAGCTCATTTGCAAAGAAACACAATATGATAGTCAAAATGTGCTTCCAAAATGCTTTGCCTGCCTTTCTCAACAAAGTAATGAAGACAGATATCACAACAATACTTCTGAAAACCCATGTTTCTCTCCAATTCCATTCACCTCTGCAATATTCTCCCTCAGTACATTAAGAAAGCCAACTCCCAGCATAGCTTCCTTCACTGCCTTGTCATCCATCCCTTTTTTTCCCCTAGATTCTGCTCTAGATTCTGTAATCTGAAAGCTCCCCAGAATGATGTGACAATTACCTCCTTAGAATGACAGAGTAGAAGAAACTGAGGAGACAAAGAATTCTCTTTTGCAAACAAGGGAACTGTTCACCTAGAAAGTGCTTTCGTTGGCATTCTGGCCCAGTCATTCCTATCACTGTCAATTGTACTTGTAGTCAATAATGAAGAACTAGAGACCTGATACATACAAGATTTATAATAGTTGTGTTTCATTCCATTATATGTTAAGTTTTCAGTTTTGTTATATGAAAACAAAATGCTTCTCCCCAAAATGTGGACTTTCAAACAACCTAGGTAATTGCAAGTTGATTTTTCCCTCTCATGTGAATAGCTATGGATATTAAACAAACTTACTTTATTTACAATGTTGGGGGTGTTCAAATGTATTTATTATTTTATTTTACAATATTGGCATATAGACTATTTGCATGTTCCCAATCAGTTCACCTAATTGAAAATAATACCACAACTTTAGATGTCTTAGGAATATTTAAATCACTCATTAAAGACACCAGTATGTTAAATCATAAGAAACTTTAAATATATGCATATCAATTCAGATTAGTCGAACTTTAAATAAAATACATCCTTCACCAACAAACTATGTGCTGATTTTAGTGCTTGAGTCACCATTTGACATTATTATGAAGAGAAAATGATGATATGCTTTCAATATAATCACTTAAGGGTTTTCTTCCATAATCAACACAGAGAAAATATTTTATGTGCTTGTGGTAAAACAAAAGAAAAAAAAAAAAACCTACTGAGCTCTGAACATTCGTAGAAGATATTTAAATGTTTAGAATATTATTTAATTTAACTATTTTAATGCAGTCATTTCCTGGTCATGTGAATGATCTGATTGTTATCATGCAACTTTAAAGAAATTCAAAGATAAAGAAACAAATCACATAAAATGGGACCTGAGTGCACTACACAAGTCTCTACAGACACGATTGTCTATTGGCAGGAGTGGGGATGAAAATTTGACAGGAATATCATTTTATGGGGCCGCTACTGCGAACGGCAAACCCATGTCAATCCTAGAAATTCTGATGAAATAAAAAAAGACAGTAAGCTTTTCTTAAACATTAGAGGTAAAAATGTGCTTAAAAAATACTCAGGTTTAAGATAACTCATACTTCTATAATACACCTGAATATTTTCTTACTTATCCCTATTGTTCATTGAACTTTAAATAGAGAATGCTTAAAAATGCAAAATTCATAATAGGTCTCAGTGGTTCTTTCATTGAGAAATATAAAATATGAAATAAAGGTATGGTATATCATAAATATCAAATTTAAATTTATTTTGCCTCAAATTTACTGATAGAATTTATTCAGATTGTAACTAGTCAGTTTGAAAGTCTGACTAATTATGTTAATTTTGCATATAGATCCTCAAATGGCTAACTCTCGTACCCCAAAGATGATCTGAGAGAGTGCAACCTGATCTGTCTGAGAAAAAGAAGTGGATTGTGTCACCATGGTGCTATTGGCCATGGTGGTTATGGTGGCAGTGGTTAGCAAAAGCATATTTCCTAAAACTTCCTGTGGCAGGTCTAAATTGTAAGACTGAATTATTGTGTTTAAAGTGTATAAATGGTTCTACAAAAACACAGCCTTACCCCCAAAAATGATAACGAATGTCTGCTTTGCGCTCTGCCCAGTTTTGGACTATCCTCAGTCCTGTTCTTTTCTATGTGTAAAAATGATCATGCAACAACTTTGAGTTTGAAATCCTAACGACACATCTGTGTTTATAAAGTATGCCTTCTGTACACTCTAGAGAAGTTCAATTAATATTAATGGATGAATGAAATATTTGCTGATGCTATTCTATGGATATTTTGTTAGTGAAGTGGTTACTTGGCCTGGTGATTTCCTCTTACACTTTTGATATTTAAATGCATTCTACAACCTAGTTTATATTTGTAAAGCGAAATGTACTTAAATATGCCCAAATATGATGAGGTACTGAATTTTTCCAAGTTTCTTTTGCGTGCATAGTTTTCCTTCATTGATTGCACTAAAAAACTGCAGTTGTAAGCATCACGCTTAGGTCCCATAGATAAAAAAAAAACAAAAATAAGAAAACGTCTTCTTATATGACTACTGCTTCCCCTGTGGTCACTCATGGATATTTGCAAGGCAAGGTCACTTTTAATGCTATTGAAAATGGAAGGAAAAAAAATGAAAGGAAACTGTTTTCGTCTTCACTGATTCTGCCAAACCGATAGCAGACATTGATGTTACAAGAGGGAAGGGTTGTCACAGTCCCTTATTCCCAGTTCTGCCCTAGAAACAGTGAAAGAAGGAGACACATTTTTTCTACAATGTATACAAAATAAAATACAAAATATTAAAATATGTATATCCTTCAGGAGAGCAACACGATTGTTAACATTTGCTTTGAAAACAGTTTTCTGAAACATATTTAAAATAGCAAGATTCAAAAAGAGCCTTAGAAACTGAACATACTTCTGTAAAATTAATTAATCACTTTGAGGATTTAGCAGGAGGAAATGGCCATAAACATCTTATATGCTCAGCTGGTGGTAGAAGGTAGGCTGAAACGACAATTTTGTTTAGAAATGGAAAGAGAGGGGAAGAAACTGAGATTTGGAATAAAGATATATATGTTTGGGACAAGCAGAAAACACATTTTATATCTACATGTGGCCTACAGAGAAGTAGAAGGAAAAGGTGAAAGATTAATGAGAGGAATTTTTTTTTTTTTTTGCATTTTCTATCATCTATGTGAATTATTACCTAGATGCCTGATACGTCCTAAAAGAAAAACTGTGATGAATAAATAAACAGCTCTCGAAATCTTCAATAGGGTGCTTTACCTTGCAGGGAATATTATCATTGGCTTTTGATACAATTTCTGCTGCAGGGAAAGACTTTCAAAGCTCGGAATGCTGAAGCATTGCCAGGCGCTCAAAGACCCCCTGCTGAGCGCGTCAAACTAAGAAATCTCTCTGAACTTGTCGAATTAAAAGTCATCTCCCTCTCTCTGCAACCCCTGCATGAGCTGGGAAGCTCTGTCCTCATTTTTTAGGCCCCTCCATGATAAACAAATGGAGCCTAGAGCATCTTTATTCTTTACAGTCATGCAATTAAAATTCTTTTAAAAAATATAATTGAAGGCAATGAATTTCAAAAGGAACTTCTAGTTAACAAAAAGACCAAACAGTTCGAGTGGGCCTCATTCAATTGTGTTCCAAAGGTAAAAGCGGAACAGCTTGTTAAGAACCAGAGAAGTGTCCTTTTTATATTTTGATTATTTTGATTGTACATCAAGAGGTTGTTCTAAACTTAAACATCTCAGCAGGATTTATGGTTTCTGGAATGTCATAAGACTTAATTACTCAGACTGCAAAGAGGAGTACCCTATTAAAATATGAACAAAGCCATATGAGATCCCTGGTTGCTGCAAATTATTATTTATCTATCCCCTGCACAAATTAAAGAAGTTTAATTTGTGTTTGCATTTTCAGGCACCACGCTGCACAATCTCCCCCCCTCCTCCCCAATGCTGTGTTTCAAACACCAACACCATTGTAATAATTTGGTAATTCTAATGGTATTGACTGGTTGGGTCATTACTACTATAAATAAAAACAATAACAGTTCCAAAAGTCCTCCGTTAATTAGCAAAAATTAGAAAATCATTTTAAGTGCTTCTAGAAAACCAGAATGGAAATGAATTATCACTTATAAGTGTCAAAGATAAAGCATTATTTTTAAAAAGGCTGAGTGTTCCATGAAGCCTTTGGGGGAGAGTTTCTAATGATGATGTGTTCCTTGGTCCATATCTTTATGAAAGAATACGTATATTGTTGTTGTTAATTGCTCTCCAGTGTCTGAAATACAATCTTTGATTGTAGGTATGAAAAGGGAGTAAATGTTGAATACTATGTCATTAGCTACTGAATCAAGGGTTGAAGGGGTGTGTATGTGTATAATTTTTTAAAGCGTACTTCGTCTTTCTTTTTAAATTGAGATTATTGGTCAAGGGGACAGTCAATGTTTTAAGCCTGAGTATTTTGTAGTGTGTTGTCACCAGGAACAGCAATAACACATTCGGATGAATGGGCACATTTTGTGGAGCAATATTGTTTTAGTTACTTTAAATACAAAAGTGATGTTTAAGGTAGAAAGTGTTCAAACTGAGAAGAGTGGGGCCAGGGAGAAGGAAAAACGTGGTGGGTAATCAGCATGAGGTCACTGAAGTCACAGTGATTGTGTGATGAAAGAAAGGGCGTGTATAGTGTGAGATACTGAAGAGAAAAAACTCACGAAAATGAGACTAAGAAAAAGGTGGTGGGATCTATTGATTAGCAGCAGCTTGTTGCTTAAAGAGGAAAACACTTGATTGCAAAGGGTTAGGAAAAATGTTTAACAAATGCAGACAATGAGGAAATTACTCTTTTTTTTTTATAAAAGAGAACAATTTTTTTAGTTGATAGAGGGAAAAATGGAATTAAGCAAGAAGGTTTGTTTTTAGCTTTGGTTTTAAACATTTTCAAAATGGGAAGGAGATAAATGATTACACAAGATCCCAGATGTTGAGTAAAGGTGAAGGTCCTGGAGAATGAGGAAATACACTGGAGGACCCAGGGGCACAGGTTTGGGGACCCAAACCTACCTTTGTATAGAGAGAGAGGTGTCTTTTGGTTTCACGTTAGTTTAATATGGAAATAGTACATTAATATGGAAATAGTACATTAAACAAGAAACATTGACTTATGAACCTTGAGCAGTATTTCAAGTAAATTGTTTTACAAATGTGTGTAATAAATAAATTCAACTTTAATCATACAATAAATATTTGTTATTTTAATTGAGTTTTAAGTAATATAATTGGTGCATTAGACCACAGTACATATTAGAGATAGGCAAGGAGATTTTCTTAACATAAAGAAATAGAAATATTGTCACATCATTCAAGCTTAATTATTGGCAATGCTGAAATATTCCAATAATAGAACATAAATCGATTTAAAATTTCTTTTATAGTCTTTTGGTTATTTCTGTTCATTTATTTTAAGCTCTTTTTATGACATAGAACTATACATTTAAAGTATTTTGAGTTTTTCTTTTATTTTAAAGAATACAGATATGTTAAAACCACAACAAACTTATTATTCTGCTTGAAAAAATCAAATAAACATAATATCTGTAATCTGTTCAGAAGTCTTTGCTGACATATCCCACATCTTAACTTATATCAGAAGACTTCCTCAGAAGCCCTTCTCTAGATATGTGTGTTCTTCAGTCGGAACAAAGAAGGATATCATCTTCTGATATTGCAGTAAAATGTAAGTGCAGCCCTGTAGGTTACGTTACCTGGAAATCCTTTCTTTGAAAAAGGATTCAGGGAGAAGCAAGCAGAACTGAAATCAACTTAGATAACTGAGCAATAGATTCAACACCCAGTGTATCGTAAACAGCGATCTCACTTGATTTTATTTACCCTCCTGGCTCCATTTTGTTCTTAAAGCCAGAGTTTGGAATAAGTTTGATTAAAACAAGTAATTGCTACAACAGCCTTTGCAGAGAATCAAGGATGAGGAATTAGACATAATAGTGACGATTACAACATAATTTCTCAAACTGTGTGCTTCAGCTATATGGATGACACTAAAAACTGCTTTTGCTCTAAATGTATAATATTTGTCAAGGGGTACATGGGTATGTTGGGGTGAAGTTAATAGTTCTTTAAAACAAAGATGGAATTGTGTCATTACTGCAGCAGTAAGTGAGATTTTAAACAGTTCGACTCCTTCCAAAATGGAGTAGAAATTACTATTATCTGTCTTTCATATCAACAAAAATGTATGGAGCACTATAACATACTAAAGGTTTTGCATAGCAGTGGGAAATGCAAAGATGATTTCTTCTCTTATATATCTTGACATTTAGCCTCGAACTAACTTTATCTCTATTCCAATTGTTATGTCTGAAGTTAAGTGGTAGACCTTTATCATTACTTCTAAGTCCCTAGGCTATAAATTGTTGTACATGTTTGAGAAAATTTGTTTTGCAAGTTTGGGTGGAAGACACTCTCCGTAAGTGCTAAAAACTGTACATGCCATGATAGCCATAGAGGGCACCATGCAGCTATCCATTGAAGGGAGACTCCACTGCAAAAAGTGTAGTGTAGCTAATACGCCTCTAGCTGCTGCAAGCGTGGGATTCATAGTGTGCACACTCTGGCCACGCTCTCTCTGGGCTGCTCACAGCTGAAGCCTGATCACAGTGGAATTACTAAGCCTGGCTCTTTCTATCCGATGGGGAATGCATCAAAGGAGCACCCTTTGCCCTGCAGCTCTCCTCAGCCCAGCTGGGACTGCCTCAGAGCTTACTGATGCTGAGGCTCCTCCTAACCGTCCCCCTGTCTCCACACTCTCCTTTCCTTTCATGTGTGTCACACTTGCATCACAGCCTGACTGCTCTCCCTGCTCACTCCTGCCTTCTTTCCATTTTATTCTTCACAGATGTTTTCCGCAATAAATCTTTTGCACATGTAATTACATTCTGTCTTCTGTTTCCTGGAAGACCCAGACTGATACAATGCCAGTCCTCAAACTTGCACTTGATATATAGGATTTTTTTTTTTTTTTAATTCTCAGAGAGGGTCAATACATTTCATTAGGGAGGACCTCCCCAAGATGTATACAAACAGAAGTAGAATCCAGCTTCATGCTCCTTCTACAGTACCATGAATATAAATTTGAAACAATAAATTTGTTTCAAAAGCAAATAGTTGGTTGTAGTTCAGGGAAAGTACGCAGAGCCAAATTTAAATGCCATTGCAGGCTCTGGAAATTTTCCTTGACTGAAATAGCCATTCTTTTTTCAGAAATTCAATGAGGAGAAGTTTAAAAAATGTCAGTGCTATAAATCACGGAATAACGAGCCACAACTCACAAAACTTTTGCTAGCCCTTCGTATTACACACAGTTCAACTGTTCAATCACGTTACTAACCTGTTCAGAATCTACCAGATTCCAAATGAGGAGAAGATAGAACCTGGAATGTTGAAAGACACTTTCATTTGTCAACTTTCGCTACATATTGATATTTACTCAGGTACTTCAAATATTGATCTTTGTATACAGGGTCGTGGTACTAAATCATGATGCATTTAGAAACATAATAACCACACTAGTCTACTAGTCCATTAGACCAACCCTGTTCACAGGCCTCAGAGATACGACCTAAGCATTGGAAAGATTAAAGAGCGTTAACCTATACTTAAAATCCCCACAGAAAGTTTTTAAAGTAGACTTTCATTGTTTATCATTTTATGCATATGTGGGCATTTTAAAGCAGTATGTAATACAAGAACCAACATAATAGAAAATAGTCTTCAAAGTGATCCTGTAGTTAAGGAGGGACCAAATGAACCTGTGCCATAGGATCTTGAATGCAATCTCTCTTAATGTCTGATAAGAAATGGTTAGAATCAGTATCCCAAAGAATGCTGAAGCATGAGACCACAGTAGGCAGCTTCTCCACTTTCTATTACTTAAACATTTTATTAAAGAGCAGATGTAAATATTTGGCCCAGAGTCCTAGGCCTCTTCTCCCATTCTGCAATTATTCTTGGGTAGTGGTCCCACAGGACTGGAGAAGTCCTTTAGGATGGTTAAGGTCTTGCACTCAGAGGCCAACTTCCTGATTGCAGAATTTTAGGTCTAGTCTATGTTGTCTTTCAGCTAAATGACTGGGGTATTAAGGCCCCAAGACGACTGTATTGAGCAGTTTATATCAGTGAGGCCAATACATCCATGAACTTTAAAGACATGTGGCTGTCCCCTTTAGCAGATCATTTCAGTTACATAATACTTAGACAGAGACAGTAACAGTAGTTATACATAACTGTTTAGTACTGCTTCTTAAATACTGTAAATTTACTTCCCCACTTTATAACTTAGATTTCAGTATCTACTTTTGCTCTAATAAGTCTCATTTTCTCTTATTAGTTTTAGCTTACAGATCTCTTAATTCACATTTCTAAATGACCTCTTAAGATTGGAATATTCAGAAATTTAGATGAAGGATTTCTCTGACATCTCAAGAACCTACCAGCAGGCCAACACAAATTCCAGACTGGAAGAAAAGAGTGTGGACTCTTGAGACTAGTACAAATGGGTTTTTATTTCATACTATATCCTAGTAAAGGAAGTAGATGGTGAAGGTGCCTTGGGCACTTGCCATCTTGTTATATAGTGTAGCGCTCTGGGAATAGGTATGGGGCTGCCTTTCCATCTTCTTGTTTACTTTGAAAGTCAGTTAGTTAGTTAGCCATAAGCCCAGGAAGCATCTTTGGGATTCTGAGACTCCATGGTCTTCACATAGTTATGAACATCATTAGGAGTCTGGGAATCTCTCTCATATGATTTCTAACTTCATGGGGAATCACACACACACACACGCGCGCACACACACACACACACACACCTGTTAAGATAACTTGTTTGCGAACAAGGTTTATATTACTGTACTACAGGGTGGTAGACTCATTGGCGAGGTGCTGCCTGAACCAACAGGCCAGGTTACTGAACTGAATGAAGAGTGGACTCTTTGAATCTATACTGTGATAAGATGCTGTTAGTACATCTGCTGTACTCTCAGAAGACAGGTATGATCTGCTAGAATAGTGTCAGAGTCATGGTAACCATCTCATGTGGTTGAAATGAGTACTAAGTGAGTTAACATAAATAACACAGTAAATGTTAATGTTTCTTTTGATAGACTTTTTGCCAAATTAATGCCAGGGATATTCAAGGCTATCTTAAAGAAGCAAATGGATACCAGTGGTTCTGAGCTAAGAGATTAGATTATCGAAGGATGCAAAAACATCAGCTCAGAGAAAATGCACTTGGGAATCAGTAACTTAGAACAGCAGACAAGTAATAGAGGACTGGAAGGTGGAAAACAGATGGCGAGGGTTTCTTTGCCCTCCGTGTGGTTATGGTTAAAGAGGAGGAGGGACTAAGTTAGTAGTAGATTATTTTGGAGCAAGTGTGAAGGTGAAATGAAATTCACAATGTAAGGGAAAAAATACAAGCATTTCAGGGCAATAGTGGTTCATAGGATCAGATGAATTGTGGGAAAAGGTGATGAGGTTTGAATTAAGGAACTGGCCAGTGGCTGGCAATTGGAGAAAGTGGCCAGGCTTCTAGGGATTAAGGTCTGTCAAGGATTTGCAGTGTGTCAAAGAACCAAGCAGAGAGGTGTTATTCAGGGCAGCACCCTGACTTATATATACAGCTTTCATCTCTCCATGATTTCCTAGGATAATCAGAATTTTTCATGTTTGATAGAGAACCTCTTTTAATAAGTATTGGTTAAAAGAGAGATTTTTTTTGTGGAGTTGACCCGTTTCTTCTAATTGACTCTGTGTGTATACATATATATGCATATAAGTATGCACATAATATGTTTTGATTTTAATTTCAAATGTCTAGTGATGATAGAACAGAATGCAGAAAAAATTTTAGAAGTGCATGTATTATAAGACATACTATAGCAATAATATATATGAAGTCAGATAAACATAAGTTTGAATCCTATCATTCAGTCTCTGAGTGAACTTAAGTAAACGCTATAGAGTCTCTTCATCAGTGATACAGAGATAATAGTATCTACTTCATGGCTCCTTGAAAAAATTAATTAAAATAAGTTATACAAATTATTTATTATCGTACAATAGTGTAGTGACTTTTCTTCCTAATCTTGGTTTTATGATAATGTTTACAATCAATGAATTTATCCCCAAATTAAGGAAATGTTCACTCAGAATTTTGTTGGTCTTTTCATAGTATATATGGATTTATCAGATATGATAGAAAACATAAAAACTGCTATTAAGATATTTCTAGACCAGGGTCAACAAACTGTGGCCCAAAAGCCAGATCCAGTCTCCTATCTGCTTTGTAAATAAAGTTTTATTGGAACATCATTGCATCCATTTGTTAATATGTTTTCTATAGTTATGTTTGTATTGCTAAAGTAGATTTGAGTGTTTTTGGAAAATACAGTATGGTTAGAAGAGCCAAGAAAATTTATAATCTGACTTATTATAGAAAAGTTTACTGACTCCTCTTTTAGACTGTCAGTCTTAAATTTGAATAAAAATCTACTGGTTGATAAAAACGATTAAAAAATTATAACCAACTATATTGCATAATTTTATAGATGCAATTTCAATAAATGGATAATCCATAAAAGAAAAGCGTGAGCATTATATAATATAGATAATTTATCATTTAAATATAATGCCATCTAAATATCAGGCTCAACATAACCACAGTATTTAGAGGTATGCCATTCAATTTGATTTTCCAATTCGTTATGATTATTTCTAGCCAAATCAACCATGGGCTAGAAATAATACTATTGGAAAATTAGAATCGAGAGGCAAAGGAGTTCTGCAACTTTGCAAAGAGATGATTTTCATGAACTGTTACTTATTTTAGAGCTGCTATAGAAGTTGTAATTGCAGCAGCGCCGATATCAACTTCAGGATCATATGCAGGGCATGCAGGATCCATGTTCCTATCAGAAGCAGCGGTTGCAATTCCAGCAATAGCAATGGTGGCAGCAGTGGCCCCTCCAGCAGTGTCGATGCAAATTGGGCTCATGGGCTCTGAAAAATGCCATTTATCTCTTTTACTTTTCCAGCCTGGAAAATGGGGGTAGTTGTGTCTCGCAATTTCTTATCTTATCCTTCCTTTCCTCTTTCAACTTTTCTAATACTTTCACAACAAATCTCTGTATTAAATTCTTCTCTATGTGAATTGCATGGAGTATAGTCTGTTTTCCTGATTGAAACTCGACTGCTAAAGTATTTTTCTATCAGGATTAGATATACTTAATTTAATGCTGTAAAATATACAATGATGTTAATTAAGGCATATATATGTCCACATATAGTGGTGCTGGCAGAGGCATTGTAGACAAGAAAGGCAAATTCATGGACAAAATCAAAGGGAAGGGGTCTAATATAAACAACTTGTCACCATGGGACTGACTGGTCTCTGAAGACACTATTCAATATTATGGCTCATGATTGACTTCTGCTGGTGGCAGCTTGGGTACCAATCACTAGCGGCTGCTTGATTAGCCTTGGCTATGGGATGTTGTCCTTTAATTTAACATTTGCTTAAAAGTTCTCTCTATCAAATCCCCACATGTACTGGGTTGAATAGTGTTCCCCCAAAGTTCTTGCAAACTTGAAACTTGTGGATGTGACATTTTTGAGAATAAAGTTTTTGCAGATGTAATCACTTGCAGATGAGGCCATATTGGATTAGCATAGGCCCTAAATTGAATAATTGGTGTCATTCTAAGCAAGGAAAATTTGGACACAGAGACAGACAAATAAAGAGAACATTGCATGAGGATGGACATAGAGGTCAGAGGGATGCATCTACATACCAAGGAATGTCAAGGATTACCAACAACCATCAGAAACTAGGAAGAGACAAGGAAGGATTCTCTAGAGTCTTAAGAGGGAGTATGGTCCTACCAACACCTTGATTTCAGTCTTCCAGTCTCCATAACTGTTAAAGAATAAGTTTATGTTGTTTTAAGCAAACTAATTTGTGGTAATTTGTTACAGCAGCCAAAGGAAACTAATACACCTGCTTGTTTGAAATTTCTAGAGAAGTTTTTTCTTTTCAAATTAGATATTGTTTCAGTCCATTTTTGCTATAATAAAAATACCATAGATTGAGAGCTTAAAAAATAAATGTGTATTTTTCACAGTTCTGGAGGCTGAAAAGTCCAAGATCAAGGTGTCTGTGAATCAATGTCTGGTGAGGACTTAGTTTCTGGTTCATTGACTCTATCTTCCTGCTCAATCCTCATATAAATAAGGGAAGAGGGACCTCTCTGGGGTCTCTTTTATAAAAGCACTCATCCCATTATTGAGAGATGCACCCTCATGGCCTAATCATTTCACAAAGGACCCACCTCCTTATGCCATCACATAAGGGATTAGGTTTCAAGAAATGAACTTGGGAGGGACAAGACATTTAGTCTATAGCTAGTAGAAACAAACACAAACTTTATTTTTTCAAATAGTCTGTAACTATGATAAACAATTTACAATAAGATCAAAGTAAAACTATATTCCTACCAGGCTAACATATCTTAAATCATCTGTGTATTATTCCATTGTTTTTCATCTATTAGTGGCAAAGGGCATGCCTCTGGAGCCAAGCTGCCTTGGCTTAAATCTAGGTCCTCAAACTGCTACTGGGTAATCACTTTTGGCTTCTGTTTTCCTATCTTGTAGTGAGGAAAATCACAGTATGTATCTCATAGAGTTTTGAAGATAAAATGAGTTAAATAAGTATAAAGTACTAGTGGCCATGGATTGTTGTCATTACTATATTGTTTTTGTAAAATTGCAAACCATAGTATTAAATTTCATATCTGCATTGTTTTTAAATTGATGTATAAACATAATATGCATCAATTTAATATAATTAGCATTATATTAAGTATCTTCACATATGCCTGCAACATGCTTACCAAAGGACATTAGCAATAATACCATCCTGAAATGACAAACCTTAAATAGGATTATTTTTAAAACAAAAAAAAAATCAATGTTAAAACTAATGAAACATGGTTCTATACAACGCTTCTAGTTTTCTTCTATCAGATCTTCATTCAAAGTTGTTACATTTTAATGTGGTCTGAGGACTTTAAAAAGATCCTGCATTTATCAATTCTGTTCACATTTGAACCATTCTGAAGTGAGACGAAAAAAATGTTTCAGCTCCATTATTACAAATGCTGACATGTTTTATCTTTAAAATTACAATTATCTTCAAGAAATAGTTTGTACTTCAATCAAATCTAAATATAGTTGGCAAAACAAATATATAAATCATCTGTTTTGGGTAAAATAATTAGTAACAATTCCTTGTCCTTTTATTCAGTGTTAACCAGACGCGCGCGTGCATGCACACACACACACACACACACACACACACACACACACACACAGATGAGCTCCACTTTCTAAAGGCACATATGAGAGGGTGAGAATGAATGAATGACTAAAACCTCAGGTCTCCATGGAAGGCCTGAGCAAGCTAGTAGTTCAGTGATCATTTTGACAGAACTAAATAAACTGCCCAGAATCCTTTGTCATCCATGACTGAGAAAGGCAAGTTTTTCTCTATTTTTTTTTTCTGGCTGCATTCATACTCTAGTTTCTAAGGTTATAGTTCAATGTAACTGGCCAGAAGGTGAATGACTATGTTTTCACAAAGATCAGAAACTTGTTCTACGTGAACTTTTCTCCGTTTTGATGAGTCGATCAAGAGCATATACGAAAAGAGAAATGACTTCCTTACTGAGTCCAATGTTACACCTCCCTTAGCCTTTAGAAAACATCCCCTGTGTTCACCTGCCATTAGCATTGCACCTGGAGCACTGCAGCTGTAAGTGGTCATAAGGAGAATCTTGCTTATAAACACTGAAACTAGATCTCTGTGGCAATCGAGGTTATGAAAGCACTGTGAGGCTAAATGCTTCCCATACTGACCTGGTGCTTCGCATGGTACACCAGTCAAAATTGTTAAAGTTTTTGAATCTTAATATCCGAAATTATGGATATTCTACTTTGATTTTAGTAAAGAGATATCATTTAACTATCCATATGCCTTGATTTTTTTCTGAGCAAATGCTTTCTTTTTGCTACAAGCCCTAAGCTTTCCTTGAATTATGCTACCAATTTATAAATAATCATTATTTCAGTGAAAAATACTCTTAGAATGTCTGGAATGCAGAAAATAGTATCAAAGCTGGAGGTATGATATCTGAATGCTTAGTGCTAGTACTGTCATGGGTACCTTGGATTAATCATTTAAGTTTTCTGAATCTTGGTTTACTTAAATATGAGAAATCTCAACTACCTGACTTCAAATGTCCCTAACTCATATAATGTTTTAGGCATGTGATTCTACCTCATATAATGTTTGGTCAGAGATATTCTACACATGCCCTAACTCATATAATGTTTTAGGCATGTGTAGAATATCTCTGACCATTTTATTCAGCAAACTCTCACCATTTTCTTAATTCGTTTTCATGCATAAGGTTGCCTTAAGGGTTAAAGATATTTCTGAATGAGGAATTAATAAAATAGAGTCTACAAAGAACAGATAAAGATCGTATTTAAAATAAATTGTAGTCCTACTTAAAACAAACAAAATTTAAAGGACCAGTCAAGAATATCATGACCAAATATCATTGCAAAATGAGAGATGGGAAGAGATTTTGAGAGCAAAATTGAAAAGTGGTAAGGAAACAATACTTCATAAATTAGAGAAGAGGAAGAATGTTAACTTGGGAAATAAAAGAATGAGAGAAATACAATTTAAAGAGGGGGTGGTAAAATTAAAAAAGACAACTCAATGAATAATGTAAATTATTCCAAATACTTCCAAATAGTATTTTTTCAATTGTATATAAAAAATTGTAGATGAAAAAATCAAAGGCAATGTAGTCACCAGGACCGAGGGTAACAAAAGACTATTCAATTTTGATTTATTTCTCAAAATAAAAAAAAAAAATAAAAGACAGAAAGAAAAGTGGTAATATTATTTACTGTTTGCATTCCTTAAGTATTCTCAAGAATGTTCTTAATTTTAATCTAAGTATAATACAATTTTTACTTTTATTACTTTTTGTTTTCTAGCATCTTTATTAGAGAGTCCAGGCAATATGGAAGACTGGTCTGTCACAGAACTGGTCTCAATGGCGAATTTGCCCTAACATAGTAATTTCGTATTTCTGTTATCTTACATGAAACATGGTTTATTATGGAACTTGATGAACGATAGTCCGACCACTAAAAAGTAATTTGTAAATAATATTGTAAAAAGGGTGGAAAGATCTGAGTTGTTCTCTTAACTGTTATTTAGTAATTGAGTAGTATTTGGCAAATCACTGTGAATCTTATATTCATTATACATAAAATCTGGATTGCCTAAGTCACAGTATTGCTGTATCAGTTAAGTGAGATGTTTACGCACTACTCTAGATGAAGAATTGATTTTCAGAATGCTTGAAGGCTTATGGGAAGAAATCAAATCACTAGACAGAGAGGATTGAAGACACAAAGGACAGAGGATCCGGAAGCCAAACTATGGTTTCTGATAAGACAAGATGGGGTGACATTCGGAGTACAAGATGATATGACTCATTTTTTCTTGGATGAAAGACCTGGGAAAAGGAGAACAGGGAAGTTTGTGGATTTGGTGACAGGTGTTTTGTTTCTCTTAGGAAGTGTCTATGACTATTGGCTCTATGTGATAAGGTTACGAACACACTGAGGAGGACTTGAAAGAGAGGTCTAAGTTCACATGGAATTTAAATTAATGCCAATAGGATTGTTAAAGGAGGAGAAAGTTTGAGGTATAATGAGATATGTCCCTAGAGACACCCTGAATTGTTTCCTGGAATCTATCACTGATGTGTCACTTAAAGCTATAAAACTTATTTCACACACATATACACACACTTCTTTTCAATCATAAAATGAGGACAATATGAATTTTTTTGTGTGTTTATTATGGAATCTTAGAAAGAAGAAAATAATTAAAAATTTGTCTTGCAGAAAAAGTGGGAAAGTTCTAGAAATTTAAGCTTTTTAAATTACATTAATAATTTTGTAAAACTAAAAGCATATCAAGTCATGAGTTGAAGAAGGAATTCAAGAAGATTCTGTGCCCCTTGCATGATAACTGGCTTCCTAAGGTAGTATTTCCAGTAAGCCCAGGCATGGCCAGTAGGTGTGAGAGAGAATGAGACTTTTGAGAGTAGAGGACACTATGAAATAATTCAAAAGGATAGAAGGTGTAATGATGGAAAGCTATGCATTTGAAAATCATTAAGAGCTGTGTCTCACATTGAGAATATAAGCAGATCTGTGCCTCAACATTTGAGGTTTGTTTACGCCTCTTTGAACTCTTCCTTTCTGAGAAGCAATAGTCTTGAAAATAGATCTCTTAATATGTTTCTTCTAAAGAATATTTACAATTGGGGAAAATTTTTCTTGCTTATATTCAAGTCTACCTCTCTTTTCTTTGAGAAAACTGATAGACAGGTGCTACCTGCTTATAATCTGCCCCAACCCAAATGATGGCATGATGTTGATTTGCCACAAGTAACCCTGTCTCACTTTGTAAATATGAGGAACTGAGGCTGAAAGAGTTCTAGCAAGGCAGTACATTGAATTTGGGAGAAACAGTGCTTGCGGCTTCTCACAGTCTGTTAAGACAATTTATTGTGAAATAATATTGCTTAATTCATAGTAAAAAAAAATTTCCTGAATAGTGACAGTTAGAAAAAATAATGAATATGCCTACTGCAAAAGAAAAAAAAAATTCTCTGAACACAGAAAGAAACCTTGATAACTTGGAAATGATTTTGAACCACCAAGTAATGTCTCCTGTCACACAAATACTTCCTTACCATGGTAACATTTGAATGGTGTCTTTAAAATGTTTTTATTTTCAACATAAAATATAAACTTATTTTCAACAAAAAATATAACAGTAATATAGGGTTGTATTAACCTACTAAGAAGAGAATACACTGGTCGATATGAGAACTAAGTTTTCTCTGTGTGTATTTATTCCTCCAAAATTCTGAAGACATGATTTTGGATATGAGTAGAACTTCGACAACAATGCCAATAGTCCAGATGAATGTAAATAATGAATTAAATCATCTTAGAAAATTGCTTTCTGCCTCAGTTAAACAGGCTGGACCAGTTCATCTAACAATACAGGAGTATCTTGAAAATTTTATCGTAATTCTTTATTGCTCTTCCTAAGCACAGATAGAAAGCTTTTCTGAAAAGCCAATTTCTTATCTGAAATTATAGGATAAAATTGACGATAAGAATCAGGCTCACTTGCTACTAACTTTCTGGTTGTTGAGGTCAGTAGCTAATTTATCTGGGAGGAATAAGACTTACTTTTCTTTTACTCTCTTACTGCCATCGACTGAGTATCTTGAGAGGCCAATTAGTGAGGAAGCACCTATTGACTTAGAAAAGGAGAATCAGTTGCCAGTAAATTACCTCTCTAATCTTTTAAGTTGATATAAATATCAAATGTTATTTAAGGACCAAACAATTTGAACAGTGAGCAATAAACATCCTTTCCTTTAAAGGCTGAAAAACATATAAATTAGGTTAAAATATGGGGATATAGGTTTATGGACAGAAAAATGGTTGTTGACTGACATATTAAGGTTTTTATGTTTTATCCTTGTTAACCAAACTTTCCTTGGAAACATACTTATGAGATATTCAGAATATGTGGCTCGATAATTATAGTGTCTACATTGTTGATACATAACCTATGCTGTAATATAATTTAAAGAGTTAACTATGCTGTTGATAGGAACATGTTTAAAAATTAAACAAGATACATTCAATATATTACTTTTAAAAGTAATACATGTGCAACTAATTACCTAAGATAATGTCATAAGATTCTTCTGGATTTCTCACTCAAAATACTAATTTATATGCAAAAAGGTCTAGTTACATTTAGTAATGCTATAGCTAATAATCAATCTAGGTATTACTGATTTTCATTAAATAAATTTCTTTAAAAAATAATCACATCTTCAGCTAATATTGATACAAATTTGTTATTGATTAATATGGGAAAAAACAAGGTTATATTTTAGAAAAAAAATAAGAAAAAACAGTCATTCTTTTTTTTCCCCACCAAAATCTTGGCTCTTTTCACAATATCTCAAATTACAACCAACTTTCTTTCATGCCTGCAGTGACTGGAAAATTTTGATCACCTTAGATTAAAAGAAGTTCATAAAGAGCTTCATACACATTCGTTGAGTTCCTAATATCAATCTCAGGCTAAGTGCTGGGATATGGAAGGAAAAAGATGTGGTTCTTGCTCTGAGTAAGCTTAGGTTGGTGCAACAGGATAATAAACAATTGAAATATGTTGTGGTAAGCGCTATGAAAGAGGACTGTATAGAACTATGACCAAGTAGGAGGAATGCCTGCTGCTTGGAGATGAAGGGAGGAGTGAATAGGTGAAAGCCCAAGCCACATTGGCCCTGAAGGACAAAAAGGGCTTTGCCAAATGGACAGGGTATTTGGGGTCTCATCCAGGAAAGTAGGATCTAGATATATAGAACTGGCTAATATATCTGAGATTATTAGTAAATTGCCTGGATTATCAGAAGGAAAAAACAGAAATCTCAAAAAGGAGGACTCTCTAGCCATAAAGATGAAATCATTTATATCATAAGAATAATGAACTAAGTACAGAAATTAAGAAGGGGAAAGGATGAAGACAGGAAATTAAAAGAGTCTAGGAGATGACAATCCCCTTTTTTTGCATTCAATTTCCATCTTTAGAAATGTTGTTACAAAATACAAATCAATATTATACCAAGAGTAATAGAAGTTTAAATAAAATAAAGAATTCACTCAAAACACTTTCATCACAACAAATGCAACTGTTTCCCCTTTTCATGATATTTTCCAATTCTTAACCATATATACAAAATTTTGGATGGTTACATAAAAATATAGAAACATTTAATATTTTGCTTTTTCAATTAACAATATAATGATCATGCATTGGCCTTACGTCTGCCATATATTCCAGACAACATGTTTTTAATCTGTGGATGTGCCATAAAGCTATGTTAGAAATGTTTACTAACTGTATTTAATATTTTATAATTAACTATCTCTGGACAATATAGTTATTTAAATCTTAGAACTGTCACCAGTTTTTATGAACTCTTCATATGGTATACAGAATACAGTAAAAAGTAAACCATAGCACAACACTTATTTTTCTTCATGTTTTTTCTCTATTTGAGCTATTTATTGTTTCTATAACATTTTACATTAGTATATAATGCATTTCTAATTTTTTTGAGAAAATAAATTTATTATCCCTGTAGAGAACCGACAAATACTAACATTTATTTATATTTATTTCCCCAAGATTCATTTGATTTCCAAAGCCATCTGAAATTGCATTTTGATAAATATTTCTCCTAAATTTTTTACATTTACTTTTAAGGTATCCTTGAATATTAACTATAGTAAATCACCAGAATTTGAATTCTGGGTCTAACTAATACACTTCTTAACCTCATTATATTTAAATTTCTTCACCTGCAGAATTGAGAAAATTTTTAGGATAAACAGGGATTACAAATATGAAGTGTTAGCATCGTGCTTAGCCTACAGCATTTAGTTCTATAATAGCCCCTTTTCCACAAACTAAGCATTTTGGTACATTCATAAACAAAAAGGTGGAAAACAATTACATTAGCTCAATGTTCAGTTCTTTTTTAAATTAATTGTCTCTAAAATTTCAAATAAGTCTATATTTTGAGATGTTTTTAATTTGTACTTTTTTAGAGGTGCATATGTCAATCTAGATTTTTTTCCCCAAAATCAAATGCTGTGTCCTTTGTTTTTCAGAGGGAAACAGGTTTCGCTATGGTAACAGCAGTGCAAAAAAGGGACAAATAGCTCTACAGTTAATACTCTTCTTACTAGATAGTTTTTCCAAAATATTTGAAAGTGATTAATGCTTATTCCTGGGAAATTGGTAAAGTTTGCTGGACTCTGGATTTGGTAAAAACATTTAACTGAAAAAGCTTCTGAGAAGGTAAAACATTCATTTTTCTTTGCATTTAGTTCCCAAATGGAGACAAATAGCTTAAAAGCAATATTAACCTCAATGTGCTTAGGCTATTTATCTTCATAAGAAACAGTCTTAAAACAAGAAAACAAAGCCCATAAAAATCATTTTATTTAATCACACAAGTATATCTCACCAAAAATCTTTAGTTATTTCCTTAGGGCTTAATTCTAACCTCAGTAACTCATGCACAAATTCTATGGATGTCAATGGAAGCTGTGCATGTGGAACTCTGGGCCAAATTTGGTTGTCATGGATGAATTAGCCAAAGAGGGCTTTAGATCAATTTTTGTCAAACATGAAGTGCTCTCAGTCTGTAATCCTTTTCCATCTTTCCAAATTTATCGACCTAATTCAGTAGTAATTATCGAATCTCCATAATATACATCAAGCCACACTTTCATGCATGCATCATAGAGGCAGTGGCCTTAAAACATTTACCTTCCCACATTAATGTTAATAATCTTGCAGTAATATTTCATTGTAGCCAAAAGAGAATATTGTGACATGTTCTGCGACAAAGTCAATTTCACTTAGGGAAAAATGCTAACATTTTAAAGTCAGCCATTAAATTAGAGTTGTTATTGCATTTTCGTTATCTTGTTACAGAGCAGTAATCTGATTTCACTAGTGCCACAGTTATTTAGGTAGGCTTACAATATTTATTTAAAGTCACAACGTATATGTGAAAAAATTTATTTCATTTTCTAAGTTCCAAAGAATTACGTTTTAGAAAATCTGTCTTTAAAAACATTTATCTAGGTATTTTTAGCATGTACATTTTTCTCTGTAAGGTAAAACTTCTTTAAATTACATGCAACTAGTTAGAATAATACTGCTTCCTCTGGGCCTACCCCCAGAGCTCTCCTTAGTGAGTAAATTTAATGCTAAATTTTTATGTACCTTAAGCTACACATCATAATTGGTCATATAAGAAGTAGCTGCAGATGCTGCCATTGAGCATCTGAAGGGAGCTCTTACTGACTCACCCCCTTTCCTGAAGTCATTTACTGTCCTTTTCCTCAAGTGCAGTGCAAGAGACATCCATAGACATTGTGGTGAATTATACTCAACTGTATGCTGAATTATAATCAAATTGTGGTTAGCCTCACATATCTTTTGCAGAGCTTTAAAAACGAAGATACTTGGGCCCTGCCTACCAAAATTTTTAGTCATGTGGTCTGGTGTGAGTGCTGTATTCTTAACAGGCCTCTCCGTGGTTCTGTTGCTATTCATCCACAGCCCGCACTTTTGATGAACATTGACATCCTAAAAGTGGAAACTGACTCAACAATAAAAAGTGTGGTGCAAATTACAGGGTCAGGAGTGCTGTGTGCATACTGTCATTTGCATCAATTTGCCAAATGCAGAGAAAACTTAATGTGAAGGGGGCCTGATAACCACTTGGCCTATAAAAGGTACTCAGTAACTGGGAATTAAATCAAATGCTATTTTTTATTTACTCTGTTATATCCTACAGATATTGCCACTCTGATAGTGTCTGATGTGATTCTTACATCATTATTATCTATGATTGTTAGGAGCAAAATTGTAGAACCGTTTTTTGTCTTGAAGGAGGATTTAATTAATAATTACGCCAGAATAACAGGCATGAATAGAGACTCTCCCGGTGAACTGGGACCTCCATTCCCTCTAACTATAAGGTATATAAAGATTGTAAAGACATACTCAGGTTTCACCTCCTGGTATTTGTGCTCATGAAAGAGAAAAAACCTGAAGATAAAGACAGTTTTTCTTACCTCCTCACTTCAAAAGCATAGTGGTTCATACCCACTGCTTATTATTTTTCTGGATTATACTTTTTATTAATATAAGAATACATTTGGGGAACTTCTATTAGTAATGTTAACAGAATAAGATGTTCGTGTAAACCCTCTCACAGATAACAATGGGGAAATTTGGACTACTACTTAAAGGCCCTGGAAAACATGCAGAAGTGAATGGATTCTTGAAAAACTACCACTGGAGGAGGGAGTTTATAGTTTTTGTTTGTTTATTTGCTTTTTTTGTTTTTTGTTGTTTTTTTTTTTTTTTTTGTGTGCCCTAGGACACTTCCCAACTCCCAGGATTATGGGGTAGAAAATCACAAACGGTCTTGCTGTCTTGCCTTGAGATAGCAAAGGAAGGCCAGAGTTTGAGAAAACAGCTTAAAAGTATCTCAAACCAGACAAAAGTCATTGAAGAAAATACTCCTGAAAAGCTGCTACTAGGAAAGGGTGAGGGCTCTGAGTTTTTAGCTTTCCTGACCAAGTATGCTCCCTGAAAGCTGGGGCAGCGAGAGCAGAAAACTGTAGCCTTATTCGCTGAGTAAAAGACAGCAAAAAGAATGCACTGTTGGAAGAGAAGCTGGAAACTTAAGAAGTGAGAGGGAATTAAAGAACAGACCCTCAATCTGAGTATAAACTCTGTGTAAACCCCAGGCAGACTTCTAAACTCCATGTGCTGTGAAGACTCTGGGGGCTTGGGGCAGGGAAGGGCAGGCAGACACCAGAGAGAAACTTATCCTTAAAAGACTTCGTTGCACTGGGAGAATTTTGTGAGTTTGCTGCTTTTTGAAAGGAAGGCGTTTCCTAATCCTTGAACACTCCTGTGACAGACTGAAGCCTTGTTGGGTAGAGGTGTCAGAAGATAGATTTGCAAGTTGATGGAGAAGATGAAGTTTTAAGAAGCTTTCCCAGAGGTAAGGGATCCACAGAGACTATGGACCACACAATCTGAACACAATTTTGCCCAAATGCTTTAATGATTACCAGATTCTACAAGCACAGGGTATGCAGGAGGGACCAGACTGAAAAAGGAGTGCAGTTTGAAGTTTGAGTCCAGAGAAGTTAACTGTCTATTTAGAAATAAAAATGAAACGAGGATCCTCTGTTGGTATGAGCAATATACAGCCAGGATAGAAACAAACACAAGGAAACTGGATGGAGTGGTCAGCGTGGGTCCATGAGGACAGCTGAGGACAAGAAACACAGCCCTTCTCCTGTTTTGGCATCACTCAGCATCACAGAGCACTGACTATGGAGCAAAACTGCCAAGGTTTTAATTCCTGCTTCACAATTTACCAGCTGCGTGAATTTCAGAAAACTGCTTAACATCTCTGTGCCTCTGTTTTTTCATTTCTAAAGCAGCAGTAAAAATAGTGCTTCCTGGTTTGGGCATTCGTAGAGATTTAAATGTGTTAATATATTCGAGGCACTTTGAAAAGGTGTGTATTATGTTAGCTATCATGACAATAATAATATTAATGAGGAGGATGATAATATAATCCTTCTTCCAGCACTTACATGCAATTTCAGGGTGAAAGGGAGTGAGTGGTTGGAGGGAAAAAGCTTGAGTTTATTAAAAACACTCTAAATTGGCTTTGATAATGCTAAATTGCAAAGTAACATTAAGAAGCGCAAAATACAGTTACATGGAAAAAACTATGTCATCGTATAACCAGATTCCTGGTTTTAGATTTGTGCCTACTGTTCACACACACACATACATGCATGCTTATATACAAACTCATACGTGCTATTGGCTTGCAGAGGGCATATTGGATTATATCTTGCTTTTTCCATGCTGACTATTTTATAAACAGCCTAATTGCAATTCTGACTTCCTCTTTTGTAATCTCAGAATTCAGAAAGTTAAAAAATTCTTATCTTCTTAAAAATCTTGTTTTATTTCTAATATTACTGCATTTTGCTCATGGAATGTCATCTATAAAGTCCACAAATAGTTTCAATTCCATTTAGTTATTATAGGTTTAAAAATTTTCATAGTATTTAAAATTTTTTCTTCCTTGATCATTCAGGCACTCAAACCCTCACTCTTGCCTACTATGGATATCTTGTTGGCTAAACATGGGGATGCAAAGATGAATAAAACTCAATTTCTGTCCTTAAAGTTCTCACAGGGCAATGGAGATACAGACTGTCAAATAAGAAGGAATCATATAGCAGTATTAGATGTAGGCAGAAAGGTATAGTAGTAGCATTAAATAATCGATTCAAATTAATCAGAATAATCGATTCAAAAATTGGAAAGGTAGATCTATGAGGGCTTTATGAAAGAAATGTTTAAGCAGCATCTTAAAGAATGGGAAGGCATTCTTTAAATAGAGAAGAAAGAAATTTCAGGAACAATGAAGATTATGTATAAGTCAGAGTAGCATAAAATAATAAGCAAGTTCAGGGAATTGTAAATAATTCCAAATTTTAAGCATAGTGAGAGGTAGGGAGGAAAACCATGAGATCTGATGGGAAGACAGAATTCAGACTGTATTTTGATTTAATTCATACATAACAAGATCGTGAAAGAAGGCCCTAAAGTGAAAATTAACAAAAGGGAAAAGGTTTTAGGCATACCTACATTAGGACTTGGAAACTAATTTGCTGTGCCAGGGGAGAGAATATTGCGTGGGTGGGAATTTGAGACTGTGGGAAAGGTCGGATGTTCAAAGGAACTGAAGGATGACTTAGATTTCTGGCTTAGATCGCTAATGACTTTGTTAATAGTTATTATTTTTCTATGATAAAGTACAAGCTGAGGAGAAAGATGACTCTGTACCTGTATACAGACTTCAAAATTCCTGTGCGACACCTACAATGGTACTGCCAGTCAGAAGTCGAGAATTAGAATTTGACATCTGGAATTCAAAATAAAAATAGAGATTGGACAACTGTGTTTGGAAAACATTGAAATTCTGCCAATTCACTTATGTAGAGTGAGATGAGCAGAGAATTGAGGAAATAAGTAGGAATTGTAAATGAAACTCTATTAGTCAGGGTTCTCTAGAAAAACAGAAGCAACAAGATGTATATCTATATATCTATATATCTACATACATCTCTCTCTCTCTCTCTCTCTCTCTCTCTCTCTCTCTCATCTCTAGATCTATATCATCTATTTGTATCTATCTATCTATTGAGGTTTATTTTAAGGAATTGGCTCAGGCTCTTATGGAGGCTGGCAAGTCCAAAAATACACAGAGGAGGCTAGCAGTCTGGAGACCCAGGGAAGAGTTTCAGTTTAAGTCCAAAGAAAGCTGGCCAGCAGAATTCTATTCTCCTTGGGAGAGAGTAGTCTTTTTTTCTGTTGAGCCCTTCATCTGATTGTATGAGGCCCACCCACATTATGGAAGGTGATCCATTTTACTCAAAGTCTACTGATTTAAATATTAATCTCCTCTAAAAAATATCTTCACAGAAACATTTAGAATAGTGTCTTACAAAATATCTGGGTACTGTGGCCTAGCCAATTTGACACATAAAATTAACCATTACGAAAACTGAGCAAAATTCGGTAATAAAGGTAGAGCAGTTAGAGAGAGAGAGAGAGAGAGAGAGAGAGAGAGAGACATTTCATTATGTCAAGGAAGGAAATAATTTCAAGAAAAAACAAGTGATTCAGAAGGCTTTAAGCAGGATATGAACTGAAATATGCTACTGGATGAAGCGACAGGTAGTCATTGTGATAGAATAACTGTTTTTTCACAGAAGCCAAAGAACAAAGTGTTTAGAGGTTAATATGAGGGGAAAAACAGGAGACATCGTATGGTTTGTGAATAGAAGTTATGGAGTGAAGGCCAAAGAGAGAATAAGGTGAAGGGGTCTGTTTTTTCTATAGGACTTGGAAAGAAATAAAATAAATCTGCTATAATTAACACAATGGCTGATGATAGTAAAAGTGACTGTAGCTCAACACGTTAACACTCTAGGTGTAATTGCATTTTAACAGGATTCATAGAAACATGATACTCTCATCCTAAAGAGTGATTGTCTAATAGTGAAATCTTAGTAAAATTTGGAGGGAGGGAGTATTTTCAATGCCTTTTGAGTTTTTGTCAATCAAACAAAACCACATAGGTAGCTGCCTTCTCAGCAAGGCAGAAGAGGTGAAAAGTGGCCATAACAGTACAATGAGTAATTTTTACCATTCTTCCCCAAATTATTTATCATTATTGATTAATACTATAATCTCTAATAAAGAACATTTAACATTCACAAGCAAATTCTTATTTTATTACAAATAACATTTTCATTTATTTTATATCTCCTGGTAACTAACCTTTTGGGAAGGTCAATACACAGTAGTGGGGAGAAAATAGAAATGAAATATTTCATGAAATACATTGTCAGTAGTGAGATCTAGACTTAGTTTTTGACATTTAGGCCAGCACCCTTTTTTTTGCAAAACCTATTCCATTGTAAAATTAATGAAACATTATATCATGAATAGATAGTGCACAGACAAATTTATTTCCTATTATGGTCAATTATTCTGATTTACCTTATAGAATAAATCACATGCCCTATATATTATTTTGTTTTGAAGTTTCTTCAAAACAAAATAATCTTTGACACCACTAAAAGGTGAAGAAACTATAGTTTGAGGCCCAGATTTTCATTCCATAAATGTCTGGGCAGTATAAAAAGTCTTCTCTAGTAGGCTCTCATAAAATAAACACAATTTGGTCATTCCCACAAAATACACTTCCAGCAGCTGGCAAAAGCACATCTAATTTGAAGCAGGAGGTAATCTCACTTGTTCCACTTGAGTTGGGCAACCGGGTTCTTTGCTGCATTAAGAACCTCCATTCAGTATAATGGGCTGGGGGTCACTTCATCTAATGATTCCCATTATATTGAGGCAATGTAATCATTTCAGTGGCTTGTTTTTGATTCAAGAATGAGAAATTTCAATGTAATAAGAAAACTAGTATCAATTAGTTTTCAGTATCTGATAAAATACTAGTTCATGAGACTTCATATTTTTAAATAGATTTGGAAGAGAATTAAAAATAAGATCCAATACTGAAGAATTTATTACCAAAATCTCTCCTTCATGTGATTAAGAGATTTGGGAGGAAGGTGGGTTTTAATGTTTTAGATGCCCTAGCTTTCCATTCCTTGTCTGGCATAACTATCAGCAGTTTATTTTCAGTATGGCTTCTTTATGTCAATGACAATAGCCAACTCAGCTTTTTCTAAAGGATAGAGTAGGGACAAGAGAAAAGGCATTAGCTTTTGTACAAAAAGGACTTTGCATGTATGATTTCAGTCTATCTTCAGTCAATAGTCTCACGAGTTAGATCCAACTAAGTTTGAACTGTATGAAATTACTGCTTTGTGGATCAAAAGTTTTATAATCTTGGCAATCTCATGTGGTTCAAAATAAAAGTATTCTCATCTCAACAATAAACAAACTAAAGCTCACAGGTGTTAAATAATCGATTTACGTTCAAACAGCTCGTATATTGCACGAAGATAAGTTCTGATTTCTCTACCATTCGCTCCCTTAGGAAAATAAAATTCTTAAAATTAGACTTCCAAAAATATTTGAGTTCCAGAGTTCTCAAAATCCACTGCTAGACTTTATTTCTATTCTACACTTAGAAGTTGCCCAATCAGGTATGTCAAAGGGACACAGGAGGCAACTCAAAAAGCCCAAAGCTGGAACAATTTAAGCAACAAAAGAAAGTAACCTTGGATTATAATCCACTGTATAAAATATATACTCATTAGTTCTACTGATATAAATGACTGAATAAATAAATAGATGGAAGAAAACAGACTAATCTCCTGTGCAAAAGTTTAAATAATTCGTATGGATACTCTGACCTCAAGGAAGTTGAGCATAACTTCCCACTGCTTAAGTGAGAGGTGTGCACATTGACATTCCTTAAAAGAGAAAGATATGAAAAAGGAAGAAATAGAGTAACTTTATAGTTGAGAAACCTAACAGACTCCACCTCAAGCCAGATGACCAAGGTAAATGTCAATGGTGATGAATCATGTTGATAGTATATACCCTTGACATGACATAATGAGGATGGCACTTTATCTCTTTGATCTGCCTCACAAAAACTTACAACCACCCCAGTCGAATCATGAGAAAAAAATGACAAATCCCAACTGAAGGGCATTCTACAAAATATCTGAGTAGTTTTCTTCAAAACTGTGAAGATCATCAAAAACAAGGAAAGTCTGAGAAACTGTCAGAGTCAACAGGAACCTTAGAAGACATGACAACTAAATGTAATGTGGTATCCTGGATGGACTAGATGTGTTAGGTAAAAACTAGGAAAATCTGAATGAAGCATGAAGTATAATTAATAATAATGTATCAATATTGGGGATTAATTATGACAAATGTATCATACTAAGCAAAGATGTTAATAAAAGGCAAAATTGAAGGTATAGGGCATATGAGAATTACATTTTTAATAGTAATAGAAAACAGGTGTCTTAAGGTAAAGACTCTCAATTAAAATGGGAAAAGGTCATCTCATACATTATTAATTTATACGTATTTATTATAAAACAGATTTTGTAACTCACAGTAATATGAGTTTTAAAAAACATCACTGG
The DNA here is from genome assembly GCF_000325575.1 of Pteropus alecto. NCBI lineage: Eukaryota > Metazoa > Chordata > Mammalia > Chiroptera > Pteropodidae > Pteropus > Pteropus alecto. The sequence continues at coordinate 17,046,690 of NW_006439192.1, read as the reverse complement.
TAAAAGCCATTGAAATATCCAGACATCTCAAAAGAACATAAAAATTAACTAAATCATTAGCAATATGAAAGTACTTTATTATATCATAAAATAGTGTGCTAAGGATAAATAAAAACATGTTCATTTCATGAATTCCTCAGTAAGCTATTCTAGTTCGATGCTCGCTCTCCTGATCTATCCACAGAATATTCAGAACTCAGTACACTACAATGGGAGTAAAAAGAAGTTCATTTAACAGTAACCTTCAAAAGTGTTACTTTAGTTTAATTAAAGTAACTAAAATATTACCTATTATTTAAAGAATTGGAGTATTTTATTATTAAATTCAAAATATTTCAAATATTGAATGAATGCAATGGTTTCTTGTTGTTTACGTTATGCTATCCAAGGTTCATTTGCTGATTGTGACAGTTCCAATGCCTCCACGGTCCAGCACAGAAATCAGTAAGTTTCTAGCCCCATGGTTATTTTTTCAGTAATCCTGCTTTATACCCTGTATTTGAAATATTTTTTCAGACTGGCTAATGAATTCAGACTTATCAAAGAAATTGAATACTTTTAACAACTGTAAAGGCACACTTGAGAATATGAGATATCTTCAAAAAATTCCAAAATATTTAGAATTGCCTGTAAGACTTCCTGAAAACTCAGATGAAACTTGATTTTATATAAAATCCTTTAGCATACAAATACTTAAAGTTTATCAAATGATGTTGCCGAAGTATGCCATGTATTACATTGCTAAAATTCTTCTGGTTTAAAAAAAAATTAAAGAAGCACTTATCTCAGATGCAACATGCTCCCTTTTATATAACATCTTTAGAATACAGTCATTTCATATCTCTATCAGCTCTGTCACAATTTTCTTAAAATTTCTAACCTCTCAAACTTACTTCTCTTATTACAGACCACATGATTTATGAGTACCGATAGCTGTAGAGACAGCTGTGAGATTAGCATTGTAACCTATTGCAGATCACCTCAGAAATAGTTTCTTCTGAAATGTACTGTCACACTGAAATGGAATTCTAACACATTTTGGGGGCAATTTGGACATGTACTTTTAAACTTACTTGATCAATTGTCAAGAAAAAAAGTGTAGAAATGACCAAAAAATTGGGCTACTTTTATTTGTTTTTATTTCCTGAAAAAATAATATATTGACTTTTTAATTAAAATTTTACCATAAGAAGATATACTTTCGTTTATTTAATATCTTACACATACACATATATGCACATGTTTGTCCTCCGCTCTTTGCATTTTTAAATAAAAGAACTTGGGGCAAAAGCCGAACTTAACCAGCCAGAGGGCCGTCCATCTCTAACCCAGTGATTTTGTTTTCTTCTATTAATAGTTCAGAATTTCCATGGAAACATTTTTATAGTGGAACATGTATGTGAAACTTATAAGCGAACATTTATTTGTACTAGTAACTTTTTCCATATGGCATAAATTCTCTCTATATAAATATGTCTACAGAGAAAAGATTAACTAAAAATGGCAAATACACATTGTGAAGGTGGTACTTAATAGTGACCAAAGAACAAATTATCTGTAATAATAAGTAAAGGCATATGTCAAGAGAGGGGGCCACGTTTACAATGAAAAAGGTTTGCGAGGCCTCACAGGAAAGTAGGTAAATAGGACACCGGGCTGACGTAAAGATTCAGGACGTGGAGAGGCCAGTTTGGACTCCTGGACATTGGCCAGTGAGTGACACCCTGTGGGATGACCCCCTATGAGAGTTTATTTTTTTATTATTATTAATTTATTTATTTTAATTAGTTTCAAGTATATAGTACTTTGTTTAGACACTTATATAGTTTATAAAACAATCCTCCTAATTGCTCCATCTCTCTTCCAGTTTTCCACCTAGCCAATATATTAATGCTGACTGCATTCCTTATGCCGTGCTCCCCATTCCCGTGACCATCTACCAACTACTAATTTGTACTTACTTAACCTTTCATCACATTCTCCCAGTCCTCCAACTCCACTCCCGTCTGTCCATCACCAAATTGTCCACTATATTTGTGAGTTTGGTTTTGATTAGTTTGTTCTTTTTTTTCCTTAGATTTCACATATAAGTGAAATTATATTGTATTTCTCTTTCTCTGTTCAACTTATTTCACTCAGCATAATAACCTCTAGGTCCATCCATGTCATTGCAAAAGATAGGATTTCTTTTTTTTTTTCCATGGCTGAGTAATCTTCCATTGTATATATGAGCCATAATTTCTTTATCCAATCGTCTGTTGAGGTTTAAAAACCTGAACAATCACGTCCAGTAAACAACCAGAAAAAAAGGATATTTTAACACATCTCCTTCGAGTCCCTCTTTAATTTTTGTTTGTGCTCTTGCTCTTGATTTTACTTGGGTAAATTGTGGATGAGGAGAAGTAAGAACATTTTAAGGATGCTTCTTTTCCGCTTTTTACTCTTTGTCCCTAAAAAAAATTAAGTTTTAGGTCAAGAGAATTTTTAAAAGTATGAAGTAGGGATTTGGAAATTCAAACTCTAAAAACATTGATTTTTAAAAATTTAATTATGATACTGGTATGTAAGAATCACACCTAGCAAATTATATGATATATTAATTATATGTAGTAATATTACCCCAAAAGATTCATTTGAAACATAATGACTTGATCTGAGTTTAGTTTAAGTTCTACTCTCTATAAATTTACTTTTTTCAGGTATGTAATATCTTTAGTAGGTAATAAACACGTTAAGATAGTAAACTATTTCATTTATTATTTTTTAGTTTTCCTAAAATAGGCAGCAGGCCTGCCTTCCTCTCTCTCTTAGTGGCTGACCTCATGCCACTGCATTTTCTAGACTCTCAGCAGTTAGCTAGCTTCTGGTTAGTTTCAGCCAATGAAAGCACTAGCCAATGACAGGAAGGAAGAATCCCACTCCCAGTTCGGCTTAAGGTGTGTCTCAAGCAATGATGATATCATATCCATGAAATGGTCCCAGGTTCTGGGCTTAGGTGACACCCACATCCTCCTTTGCCACTCCAGTCTGAGGAATGGTGGTAGCTTTCTGCCACTACAAATCTCTGGCTTACCTCAATGTCCTCAGTTTGGACTTTCAGTTCTTCCGACATTTTGTCTCAGTCCCTTCTATGGAATGCATGGCATGGGCTGTGTTTTGCTGACTGTATGCTGTTTGACACAAGAATACAGTGAGGAGGAATGAGAACTCTGGGTTTTACACCTGCTTTTGTTTTACATTGGCTTTTTAATACTGGATGCATTACCTAGTGTTTTTCTGATAATGTGTCTTCAAAACATTCTGCTTATGTTTGCTTCATTTTTCCCTCCTTTAACTCCTCACAGCATTTATTATAGGTGACATTGTTTTTTGTGGCTCTCGTTACCCTAAAATTTCTTGGGTGACAGTAAATATCACCCAGTAGCAGTTACAAGAGCTGATTTTGAATATATTATATATGCTAGGTCCTTTACTAAATACATGTATTTATATGTACTATCTCTTTACCTGTCACAAGAAAATGGAGGTTTAGATAGTTTGAGTTATCCAACATCACACGGTTGGCTCAGAACCAGCCCCAGAACTCAAGCTTTCTGCCTTATGCCTTGTTGGTACTACTTCCCTCATTCGATCTTAGGAAGCTGTGATCTCTCTGAAGTTTTTACAATTCTCCTCTTTGACTGAATGAAGATTTTGGGAGTACAGTTGCTATTAACTGGTAAGATCATTTTTGAATTATTTTCTAAAAGCTCTATCTGATGAAAACTGGATTGGTTTTACTTCATTTTCCAATATAGACTGGATTGTCAATTATATGAACAAATATCTACATCTCTATATTCTGTGTTGATTTTTGAAGCAAAGATGTTAAAATTAAAATATACATTCTATAGAAAAAAACATAATAAAATGTAATAAAGCAGTGAAATAGTAATGGAAGTGATAACTGAGGAAAACAAGCAAATTAACAAAAACCAATGAACGAGATTCAAATCTTATTATATGCCTAGCTATACAGTGTAAGCATTATGTAGTTTTTTGCTGCTTTATTCAATATGTTGATGGTGGTGAGGATAATTGATTTGCTCTAAAAATTAACCAGTTGGGTTCCTATGCCCAAATGAAATGTCCATGAGCCTCTATCCAGAGTTCTTATGGTGCAGACTCATAGATTCCATATATTGATATTAACTTTAAATGTATCTAGCCTAACCATATTGTTTACCATTTCTAGCTCTTACATTCTCTGGAGAGTTTTACATAAATTATGTTTCATATTTTGAGTGACAGAGGGGAGAATAAACTAGATCAACTCAACAACTATTGACTATCTTGACCCCAAACATTCTCTCCTGCTACCTATTCTCCTCAAGAGTGAATCTATTCAGAAAAACCAAATTGGCTGGGCTGAGGATTAGAAACTCCTTCCTCTTTCTTGTCATTTGGGTCTGAACCAGCTGACTGAGTGGGCTTTTGATATCGCTGTAATCCATCTTACTGAAGGTGGAGCATTTGATTTCTCCACCACGAGGTCTCCCTTCCTCTTTAGAACATAATCCTCTTTCAATCTCTCACTCATTCAAATAAAAAATATGATCTCATATTAATAACATCTTTCCCAAAGAAGCTCACATCATTTTTCAGATATTTCTCTAATCCTCACAGCATTCCTATGAGGTAGAAAATGTCCATACAACAACTCTTCTCAACCAAGTCAGAATGATTATGCAAGGGTATTAAGTGTCCATAGGTATTATTGAACTGACTTTAATTTCCTCTTGAAATATGTTTACTGGGGATTGTAGCAGTGCATTGATTGAAAAATATATATATAGATTTAAGAATAAAATTCTGACTTGGAATAATGACTGTGTTTTCCATAGTATTTTTGACATTGATACAGATACAATGCTTCAAGGAAGATGCAATTTAATCATTTAGATACTGTGAGTATAAATTTCTACATTGGGAGATATTATCAGATTGAAAATTGAATACACAATTATGAACTTCATAAAATAATATTTTTGTGTGATTGTTACATTTAAAAATCATATTTTTAAACATGTAATTACTATAAGAGAAAAGAAAGAAGTTTAGATTTTTTTAGCTTAGATTGCTATGTGGTGGCCTAATAATTTAATCTTTAAGCATAATACATATAATTACTAAGACTGAAGAAAAAGATGTGAATTAGAATTATATTACAAAAGATTTGAATTGGCTAAAGAAAAATCATCAGACATTTTAAGCAAATTCAAAATATGTGGTGAGGTACTACCTTAAAGTTACACTAAAGCAGACTCTTTCTACTAATATAGTATAAAGATAATAGGTAACACACATAGTGCTATGGATTAGTGTAGTTACTACCACATTAACTAATTCATTCTCCAAAGCAACAATTATCATCTTCCTTTCCAGATGAGAAAACCCACGTCATGGGTTCCATCACTTATCTAAGATAGTAGACTAGGATCTGAATCCACACTGCCTCGCTATCAGCTTCTTGTTCCTTAACCCTTCTCTTCTGCATATATTTGTATTATATACTTAAGCACATCTCTAAGGAGATTTTTTAAACTAAAAAAAGGAGAAGAGATTGATATAAATTTGGAGCAATTGCTAAAGTTGATTACAGGATATCCTTCCTTCTTTCTTGGGGAAAGAAAGCTAGATAAATCCAATTTGTAGCATGTGTACCATTCAAAGTTGTTGATACTTTTTTCTGAGATCCCTTAGAGACTTGCAATGCCATCCTCACACAGTTTCTACTGCTGTACAGCCCTCAACCTCTTCTTGACTTCAGCAAATTCTATAACTATATTCTCTAAGAGAGGATTAGGGGTTTGGATAAATGAATGGACATAATTAATAAACAGAAAGACTAATTGTCTCCTATACCAGTTTAGAAAATAAAAATTTTCAGGAATGGCAATTTAGAATACAGAGAGTATACCCTAAATGTCCCTTGAAAACTTACAGATTGATTCAGTTAAGGTTTCTGAAGAGCATAAATTACAACCAGATTAAAAATTAAAAATAGAAATATGTGTTGACTCATTTATGATTAAAATGTAATTTACTTTAATGAAATTAAAATAATGAAAGTAGCTATCATTTATTGAGTGTTAACTACATGTCAGTTGCTATGTTAGGTCTTCATATGTATGACGTGATTTAATTTTAAAACATTCCTATAAGGTAGATATAATTATTATGCCCATATTTCAGATAAGTTAACTGAGGCAAAGATAAAGGAAGTAAATATATCAAGAACAGAGTTGAAAGTAATGGAGTTAGGATTCAAAATTAGTTTGCCTAATTCCTAACTTATAACCACTGTATTATTATATAAATGCTCATACATTTCTGAAGTCAATGAATATTCAGTGTAAAGACACTTAAAAATAGCACTTCAAAGAAAATAGGTACTATATTCTAATCATAGCTAATATTTCCTTCATCCTGGAAAAACTTCCCTTCTTTACTACCACTGGATATAAAAAAAAACCTCAGGATTCAATTTAGGTATCATTTTTTATTGAAAATTATAGCCCAATCTCACTCATAAATATAAATGTAAACATTGTAAATAAAATATTAATAAAACTATTGACAACTTAAAAATATATCATACTTAAGTTCCTTTTTCAGAAAGACAGAAATATAGAAATATGTTAATATTTTTATATTGACATATAAAATATATTTATTATATTACATATAAATAAAGTTGGGAAAATATATCATTATGTCAATAAAAGAAAGACAT
>NW_006439192.1:17020003-17039705 GCF_000325575.1 Pteropus alecto | reverse complement strand
TATATATATATAAATATAAATTTAATTGTTATCTTTCAAACCCTAAAAAATCTGCTGGAAAGAATATAAAAACAGTTCAGAGTGTAAAACACAGAGGCTTGGTGTGAGAAAAATAAATGCAAATATAAAAATCAAGTATATTTTTATAGACTAGCAATGAAGAAATTATATAATTTATAAAATGATAACATTTAAAATAGCAGTATATACAGTATTTAGAAATATATCTGATAAAAATCTCAAAAAGCCTTTTGTAAACCTTGACAAGCTGCTTTTAAAATTTATATGGAAGAGCAAAAGCCCCAAAATAGCGGAGACATTTTTAAAGAAAAAATGAAGTGCCTATCAGATATCAAGACTAATTCAAAACTGGGGAAGGTGTAGTGGTTAAGATGATGTGCTATGACTTCAAAAATAGATCAACTAGAAGAGAATTTAAAGTCCAAGAAACACTGACACGTGAAAAGTTTTCAGCTTACTGACTGCAGATAAATAGGGAAAAGATGGATTGTTAATAAAAGATGGTTGAACAACTGACTACCTGTATGGAAAAAAATGAAATTAGATCTTTACTTCATACCACACACCAAAATCAATTTCAGATGGACTAAGGACTTATATCTGAATGACAAAACTTCCAAAATAATAGAATAAAATATACAATGATAGCTCTATGATTTGGGATAGAGAAAAAAATTCTTCATACAACATAAAAATCACAAATCATTAAAGAAAGGGCTGATCAATTTGACTACATAAAAAATTAATTATTCTGTTAACCAAAATATAACAGAGATGAAGTAAAAAAAATCTACCATCCATAATTTGAGAGAAAATATTTTAATCCTAAAACATATAACCATAAAAATATATATAACATATTAAATTTATAAGCAAAATACATATGAACTAAAAAGAAAATGGGGATAAGACACAAAGAAGTATTTTTCTACACCAGAAATCCTAATGCCATTAAATATTAGATAACTGTTATTGATAATCATGGTATGCATGCTAAAATCACAATGGCATGCTATTTTGCATTTGCCACATTAGGAAAAATTAAGAAGTCTGCTATAATAACTGCTGCTGAAGTTGTGGCACAATGGAAACTTGGAAACTGCTTGTGGAAATGTTAATTTTCTGAAAACAAATTTGGAAAAAAGTTTGGTATTATCGTAGACACTTTATATGCTTATACCCTATGCCTAAGCAATTTCAGGAATATATCTATATTGTTGTATTTCATAAATAATTATTACATTTCACAATAAAAATGTACATTACATACAAACACACACACATAACATGAACAAAACCTTTAGAAAATAATACTTACTCTTACTATGTGTTATCAACTTTTATATTTTCTATTCTCTTCAAAATCATTTTTTAAAAAATATAGATTTTAACTCTATGAACTGATTTCACAATCTGCTAATGGGTCACAACTCATAGTTTGAAAAATACTGTCCTAGAGAAACTCTGGTACATGTAGTCCAGGAGACATATAAAAGTGCTCATAGCTATATAGATTTTAGTAATAAATAGCTCAAATGTCCATTAAAGGAGAATAGGTATACTGTGCTATGTTCAGAAAGTTAACAACAGCTATACACACCAACTGGGTATATCGTTAAGATTATTAATAAATAAAGATGCAAATCAATGTCAGTTACACATTATAATTCTACACAAATAAAGTTGGAAATGTATAATACGAAGATATATTATTACATACATATGAAGTAACAGTATAGGAGCTGCAGAAAAACACGGACATTTTGTACCTATAGGATTGGGGGAGAGATGTTTGTGATCAGGTGAGGGCAAATTAAAGGCTTAACATATTGGTAAAATTTTCTCTCTTGGGTCAAGACTATCCTACTTTCATTTTTTTTGTTTTAAATCCTCCCACATATGGTATATATACTCTGGTATGTGTGAAGCTGTTTATAATTTTTGAAGTGGATGTGGGTGTGCTTATGTATGTGTATACATATCAGGAATTTGTTTAAAGAAAAGTATGATATTAATTAAATTGAATACTAGATATGTATGTTCTGGGGTTTTGATAACAATCACTGAAATTCTAAGTCATAAACACCTAAGAATAAAACTGCCTTTGAAATGTGTTCAATATTTGGTCAGTGAATTGTCATTTAACTTAAGGAGATTTGTTCAATGACTTTTAAAAATACGTTGATAGTGTTCTATCAAGAAGATGTTAAAACATGTAGGACACTATTTTTGAAGCTATTACTTAGTAGTTATAAATAATAGTAGAAAAACTATTATATACTATGGATATTTTCTTCTTGTCAATCTACAATTACATTTTAGAACTCTTGCTGAATATTCATGTTATATGAAGTATGACTATAGTGTGAGGTGTATGATATGTTTTCATTTTATAACTTTTTAAAACTCATAAATTTTTATTAATAAAAAATTTAATTTTCCCAACTGAGACAGTCTTCAATGCAATGTGCATTGCTGAGTAAATTGTACTAAAAGCAGCCCTTCAACAATGGCTTTTTACATAAGCCTCTTCTACCTCCACATACTCTGGCAATGCCCCTCTGCTCAAAACTGGATGCTTTGGAAGCCCTGGAACAAACCAAACACATAAATAGTATGGTCTGCACGTCTGAATGTAGTACTTAAATTTTCACCTAACTTCTAGGAAGTCTGGGAAAAAAAAGTTTTCCTTCAAAAGACCAAGTTTTTATTTTTTTCTTTTTTAAGAAAAAAGAAAGACCAGAGTAGATCGGGGCATCATCAGACTAAAGCAGTAACCCTGAAACTCTCAATAGCTTAGCTTCTCCAAAGACTGCTCTGCATTCCCCCACAAACCTCTGGCTTCTTCAGGGGACTCTAGATCCCTCTGAGAGTGAGATCTGCCAAAGCAAGTAGATCTGAGCTGCTACATGCGTGTCTTGGTATATTCCAGTTCACGTTGAAGATTTACTGCTAATTCTTCTAGTTTTCTGTATCTTTAGATTTTTTTTTTTAAATCAATGTCTCTCTTTGGGACAGATTATATAGAAATGCTACTTTAAAGATAACCGAAATAAGATATAATCTTTACATCTTACAATTGTTTAATATGAAATCTATAGATGACAGAGTGATGAGATTTTTCTTCCTGGGAAAAGTTTCCTTAATATTCTCAGCTGAATAAGAGGCCTTTCCTGTGGAAACAGGATAGCTTAAAAATAACTTTATGTGTAAGAAGTATAAGAAATCTTGACTAGTTAGGGATGTTTTATCAGAAGAAAATTAAGATTTGGTGGATGGGAATATTAGATGATTAAAACTGTAGGAACTCACTGAGTAGCTAACAACAAAAACAATTGAAGTAATCATATTCAGTAATTAGCCACAAAAAGAAAAGGTAACCTGTTCATGAAAATTTCAAGTTCCTATCTCTCTCTAGGTGTACCTTGAGGACGAATGATCAGGGCTGGCTGAAAACACCTCCTGAAGCAAAGTGTTGAATGTGTCTGCACGAATAACCAGGAGGCAGGGATCCAGTGTGGCTCTGTCTGAGGTCTCAGGGGTACGGGATACCAAGACTAGAATTTGCTCATTCAATTCACATTGCTGGTGCTTGTTATGGGCAAGAAATCATGTAGGCTTTGGGGACACAAGGACAAAGCCTCATGCCCATGAGGAGTGTTGCAGTGGAAATACTTTCAAGGCATAATTATAATACAAAGAGGGGGCCAGACAGTTAAGGGAAGATGGATGCCTAAGCTGAATTTTAAAGGAGAAGAAGCATAAAATCTTCCTCTTGGAAAATGTAGGCCTATCTTGGAAGAGCAAGATAGCAAATAGATCACAACCCTACCTGGAATGGACAGAGGCTTCCAGAATACTAGTCATACCTCTTTGATCTTATCGCCGATACTCTTGTTATTTAGGCAGTTTGTATTAAGTCCACCAAAATGGGAATTTTGTGAGCTATTCCAAATATATATACACTTTTCACATAGCTTTTCTTATATATTTTCAACTGTAATTGATTTTTATTTCATAATCGTGAACTAAGTTTTCTAGCAAGTTTGATATTGTGTCTGGATTTAGATACAGTTAAGACCTAATGGTGAACATGGTGGATAATGAAAGGGGTCAGAGAAAGTGTATGCCAGCACAAGCAAGATCCCTAAGCCATTGGTCTGGCAGACTGCCCGTGGAGATCATATAGCACGTAACCCTTCCATCTGATTAGAACTTTGCACATGAATTTGCCATGTTTTTTCTCCCTTTTCTAAGTGAGGACTAAATGCCAGTTACTCCATGAATATCAACATGTTAGAGCAAATCCGAATCTACTTTTGAAAAGTGCCCTGATTCCATTAGGCACTTGTGGCTGATAAGGAGGGTATAGTAATAAATCACAGATGTCTACTGAGTTTCTTTCATTAGCAAAGAGCCTTATTTGACCTTCCAGTGCAAAAGTATCATTCCTTATCATAGATCCTGTGGAAAATTTCTGAATCAATGAAAAATTCTTTAATTTCAACTAAACAATATTGCTTCTCTATTAATTACTACAAAACAATGAATTATCAGTTCTGGATTTAGAATCTAAAGCTGAGATAGGTTATTATATTTTAAATTCTTTTTATAGGTTATTATATTTTTATAGGCTATTATATTTTAAATTCTTTTTAAAAATTATATTTTAAATTCTTCTCTTTACTCTTGGGGGAAAAACTCCATAGCGATCACTTTGGTAGTAAAATTATTTGGCATTTCCTCTATACTTGAAACTGAATACATACAAACTTGTGTTATTGTATAGAATATACCAAATTTCAGAATTAAACATTAATAGTCTAGAGGGAGCTTATTTTTCAGAAAAAGCATATATGATTTATTTTTAAAGTAGAACATTTTTATATTTTTAATAGTTTAAGCGAGTGTATATTATCTAACATTCTTTAAATTATGCTTAGATATAATATGGAGGGCGAAACATGCATGTATGAAATTTCATGGTATAAAAAAAGTATTACTATATTATTATTATTTCAAAATACCATTTCAATAAACCAAATCCATTTCTTAGCAAACAATTTATAAAATTCTTCTTCAGACTAATGGAAAACATTATGCATATTAAGTAAAAAAATAGTAAAAATGCATTTAAAAATGCCAGATAATTTAAATTGTGCTATTCTGCCACCTCTTCTTTCAATCATATAAATGAGTAGCATCTTAAAAACAGATGAATGGGTTGCTGGTGCATTTAAATACTACCAACCTAACTTATTTGTCATGATAAATGAGAGAGGGTAAAGGACTTCGGACCAACCCTATTTCCTTTATACTTCATGGATGACATAGTTATTGGAGGGCTCATTTGCAAAGTTTAGTCTATCAGAAACATAGTTAGTACTTGGCAGCATGCAGAGTAAACTAACTAATGCACACCCAGACGGTAGGTGTTGATTAGACATTTGTGCTTAAAATGAGAATCTTCAACATGGTTATAGCTAAATTGGCTCTAGAGTTAATGAATTCTGTAAGGACTAAGAGAGTCACAAAATTTAAGTTTAAGAAAAAAAGTACAAGTGGGAAGAAGGAGAAACAATTAAATTAACTAAAAAAATTTTTCGAAAACTCAGGATCCAGATATTCACTTTTAGACTAGCTATCATTAGCTTCATACTGATGTTAATGTTAAAATGAAAATTAGATGAAAACTCTCCTATTGACTATTAGTCAATAAATAAATTAGGATGATGTGATAACGTTTTTCTCTTCTTTCATAGTTTGCATTATGGAACTTCTAGATTTCCACTGTGGAATCTTTGTAGAATATTTTCTCCAAATTACTTTGTTTTTCAGCAACAATAGTCATTGTCCAATGGTCTGAGCTTTCTAATTTGATAAGCAAACTCATTAGTAAATAGTGTTTTAATAACAATAAAAGAAGAGATGCACATGGTCAAGCCCACATGTACAAATAGTTACAATGAAAAAAAGGCTTAAATGAGATGTGTGGGTTCTTCTCTCTCTTATTCCTTCTCTGAATATTCTAGATTTGTTCCAAGCTGAAAGTTTGGGAGACATTATTTTAGACTGATTACCAAAAACAGAGTCAATGGGAAATATTCAACTATGAAATCTTGGTTTGTTGTACCCTGGTATGCCTGCCACCACAGCACCTTCAGCTCCCACTCCAGGTAGAGTTTTTTGCCAAGACCAAACACATATACTCGTATGTACCAGTTATAAAGTGCTTTTGCAGGTAAGAAATTCTCCAGATTTAACAACAAAAAATGCATCTCTAAATGTTTTGGTTTTCTTTTTTATAGACAGTTCTAAAAATTCTACTCCTCTTCCTCCTTAACCACAGCATTCCTGATTCTTGTCCACCTAGACGGATCTTCCTCTGCAAGGCTTTAGGGTCTCCTCAAATCTGAGTTAAAGGCTAAATTCCAATATTTGAGGAACAAGCATGATTTTGTGGAGGATTCACATCACTTTGATCTTTTGGGGAGAGCCTTGTATACAACAGAATTGGCACTCTGATTTCCAGAATTGTTAGAATAGCATTGCCTCTTTTTTTTCCTTTATGTAAACTTTTTGTTTCACTTTATCAGCTCTTTTTTTAATCCTTTCCAGGTGAATGAAGAGCAATCCAGCCGAAGTCTATCAACTCAAAAAACAATACATATAGAGTGGCTGAATATGTTTGACACAAAGGAAAGCAACATAACAAAGATGGAGATAGATAGAGATTGAGAGTCACACATATAAATATGAAACAGATGCAAAAATGTTAGCAGTGATTCTTCTTGGATCAAAGAAAAGTAGGTGGCTCATATTCTCTTCTTGATGTTTGTGTATTTTCTGTGAAACGAATGTGTTTCTTCTGTAGACAGGTAGAGTAGTGTGAATGGCTGTCATGTTTCACACATGGATGTAGAGGGTGGGCGATAGAGTTGTGAAGATGTTCCAGAGAAATAATTTCTAAATGAAAAAAATGTACACAGGCACAAAGCCAAAAGAATCAAATAAGAAAGAAGGTTAGGAGGTAATCTAGTTTTTGGACTCCTGTTCTTTCCATTTAATTTGTTTTAGAAATCTGCTCAAGAGTAAAAAGAGTTTTTGCTTTGAGTCTTAAAAAACACAGGTCCAATTTCAATGCAATATGTGTGTGTAGCTGCATATACAGATACTAACCTCATGGGCATAGAGAGAAAATCAGTTACAGCATTTCGGCACTTGTAGAAAGGTGTAGGTAAACAAGGCATTATCATTAGAATTACATACTGCAATCGCCAAGGCAGCCTCTCACAGTGAAACACTGAGCATTTGGGCCATAGATAAAATTGGGTTTAAAGCCGGGCTTTTCTGCTTACTGTCTGAGCATTTTGAGGAAAATTTGTGATTCTGTTTAAGAACTGTTTTTGTTCGTTTGTTTGCTTGTTTTCTAACTCTAAAATGAGAATAACAATGGCATTAAGTAGAAGGTCCTTATGTAAAGTGCCTGCTTCACAGATGCTCAAAATGGGCATATTTTTTATTAGTCATTAGTTATTCTGGATATGAAATATCAATGAATAATTAAGATCTTATTTTCTTTACCCAAATAATATTTTCGTAGAATAATTGAAGGATAGCAGACTTTGTGTATAGTATGGAATAGTGCATTTTGAAGTTACGCTGGCAATGCTACACTGTCTGGAGACATAATTTTTCCTACTTTTGTCTGTTTGTCATCTTACTATTCTTCAGGGAGGAAACATCTCACGAGGGATTCCATTGTTCCTGGGAATGCAGTTTCTAGTGGTATTTTCCAGTAACTCAAAGATCAGTCATGTATACAAAACTCACCATCAGTAACACAGCTGGGACTACACACAAAGTCCCTTAAAATAAGATTTACCGTCTTCAGTTCCTGGAATGTTTCTGATCCTGTGGTTCACTTTATTTTAATAAGTATGAGAAAGTAGAGGCATAAAACAAAATTAGTTGTTTTCCAATCCTGATTAAACACTCTTGTCCCCTTAGGGAGCATGCCAAAATCTCTGGGCAAGAAATATTGTAGCTTAGCCCGTATACCCAGGGGCTTCCATTTAGCTCCTAGGAACTTGGTATTGCAGGCTCACGACAGTATGCACCTTAACTTAGGTGGTGTGGGTGATGTGTGTTTATAACTTTGCCCAATATAGAAGAGTGTATACATGATGTAAATAAGTAGAGAAGATTGTGTATGTTCCCCTGCTTTGTTATATTACCCTCTTTATGTAAAGTTCTAATCTATAAAGTAAAAATAACAACAACTTCATAGAAAATTAAGGAATGTAATATATGTATTGTATTTAGCATATGTCTAGCACATAGTGTTTTATAGATTTTGATTACCTGTCTCCTCATTTCTCAATCTTTCCAATATCCTGCCATCTAATTAGTAAATCTCAGAGAATTTCAAGGGATTTTATAATAGGTACTATGTTTCTCCTCAAAGACAAATATCAATTTTTTAAATAGATTTCAATTCTCTTTGAAATGTTTATCATCATCCATCTTTTGTCCTATTTTAACATATAGATAATTTTTATTTTAATGTCTTTGCTGGCTAAGTTTATTATCTATATAATCTGTGGGTCTGTTTTTATTCTTTTTATCTTGCTTATTGGTCTTGATGATGGCATTTTACTCCAGAGGGGGTTTTGCTATTCACTGTTAGACATAGAATTTAGACCCTTTAATCCCAAGGGCCGTGTCTAGTTTCAGCTGAGTTGGCGATTCATTAAACTCAGTTCAGATCTGCATCAGTCTCATTCCTTATATGTGGCTTTCTGGGCTTTTGATTGAGAGTCTGGCATATCTTTGTCCACTGAGCGGTAAAAGACTACAAGGGACTAAATTATGCACTTCAGACGTTTGAGTTTAGCAATTTAGTTTCTTACCCCCACACAGCTTCAAATCTGGGGGAAGTCTTGACAGGGAGCCTGGCATGTGGTTGTGGCAGGTCACCTTTACTGGGGCCTTGTTTTCCGATGACTGAAAAATTGTAGAAAAATCCCTCAGCCCCCCATTCCTCCCCAAGAACACAGTAAATATTTTTGGGAAAAACTGGCTTTGTGTTTGCAGGTTCTTTAAATTTCTATTCATCACACCAAAAGCTCTATTGTTTTGTCTTTCTCCCAGTGGATCATGTTTTCTTAGGCCAAGCCCTATCTTTGACCCACACCTTGAATCCACAAATGCCCTTAGGGAAAAAAAATAGCTATCAATTCTCAGCTCACCTAATAAAGACTCTCTTTTCTGGGATTTTATTTCTTCTAAGCCCTTGTCCCTTCCATAGCTTTCATTGTTTTTAAAAATATGATTTTATTGTAATGTATCTATTTATTTCCTAGTAATTGTGATGACAAAATATATCAGAGCCAGAAAAGGAAATCTCAAAAGATAAATAAATTTAAATTTTAGATAAGATGTCATTTTTAAGACTACATAATTGGAGTACATAATTATAGTACTGATTTGTCTAGCAGCTCTTTGTAAGGACTATCTCTGAAAATTGTTGTGTTCTTCATGCAAAAATTAAAGGAAACCTAAAACAGCAGATCTAGAACTGAGCTTCTTGAAGGATTTATAGACTGAACTTCAGGTTAGGTTCAGAAGGTTATTCTTATCAGAACAAGAATCTTAAGAGTGACCAAGAAGAACTTTAGAAGCTTGGACCCTTAAGGTAATGAGTCAGAGTTATACCACAGCTTAGCAGATTATTCAATAGGTATTCAATTTGGGTTGATAATGATCTGTAATTAGTCAACAGGCAACCTTATCTGTTAAATGTATTTCTACTCTAATTTTTTACAACCCACGGACATCATAGCTAAGCACTGGATTGTTTATTATATTGTCTAGAGGTAGATTGATTTCAAAATAGAGGAGCACAAAATGAGAGCTGGATGTGTGAGCTGGTTCTCACAGGACTTCATTGCTGCTGGTTGATTAATTTGTGCACTATCTTCCCCCTGCCCCACCCCAAATACAAAGTTCCCTGCCTCAGGGATTGTTTGGATAGCTGAATCAGTTTATATATAAATGCTTAGAACACTGTCCCTACCAAACAGCAAATTATTATGTGTACTTGCTGTCATTATTATCACAAATATTATCATCAAAAATTAAATAATCATCAGAATTCGATTCACCAGCCCAACAGACTTGATCTTCATTTCTCCATTTGTGAACTTTAGCAAATCCTTTAATTATATTACTTTATATTCCTATCAGAGAAATGCATATGATCATTTATCATTATTTTTATGATAAAATAATGGTTATTTCTATAATGGAAAATCGATATACTAGTCAAAATACTGCTAAATAGATATGTCTTTTAAGGTCTGGGGAGTTTTCTCTACTTAACCACAATGGGATGTTTATTTACACTGATGAGGGCATAAAACTATTAGCAGTACGAGTTATACACTTCAGACATGGCAAAGGACCACACATATTTCTATAGTATCAAATACATCACTAACTTTAGAGCCGTTCTACTTTTAGAAGAGCAGGAGTTGTTGAAATAAGAATTGTTGTGGTGATATGCAAGTATTACACTTGGAGCACCCAATTATTTTTTCTATATATTAAGAAATAATTCATAAAAATAAATTTGATGCTCAATGTTGCCATTTTGATTTTTAAGACACAATCCAGGTACATGCTTTATTGAGCTGTTGTATGAGGAATTGCATTCTTTGTTGTCTTGGAGTTCTCTAAATTCCAGTAAAAAGAAAATATAGAGCAGTGAAAAGCCTGTTAGTGTCAACGGTTTATTCTAGCAATGTAACTAGATATCTAAAGTCAGGAGGCATCATTTGTTGCCTTAGCAAGCAACAGTGACACTTTCCAAGGACAAGTTTATGTATTTATTTGCAGATAGACTATGAGAGATAGAAGATGTCTTTACTTTGCTTCAACATACTGAAAGCAGATCAAAGGATCAGGCAAATGAGCTGGTACATATATTATCTGGCTCATAGGTGATTTTATCTGGCTTATAGTTATGTATGTTTATAGCTGAGTAAAAGAAATATACTGAGTGGACAACCGCTCCGATTGGGGTGAAGCGTTCATGCTCAGTTATTCTTATTTCAATTCACTTCAAGCACAACACTGAGAACTATAACCACCTTCAGTGACAAACCTCCCTATCTACATTAATATGAACTTACTTTCCAGGATTATCTTGCCCTGGATGATAATAGTTTGTTTCAGAAATCTACTAAAATTCAATTTAGCTCTAATGTACATAGACCTAAGATGATGATAATAAAGAAGAATGGACAGAGTTATTGCATAGTTTAAAAGTCTTAAAACATAAAGACGAATAACAATTAAATGTAAATGAAAATAGAAGTTCACCTGCACTTTATAACTACTTAATAAAAACCCTGGCCCATGAATTAAAAGTATATGTGATTAAATGACTTCAAGTCAGGAACCTATGTCAAAACATGAGTTACATCTACAATCACAATTCACATTTTCATTGTTTTCATTAAAAGTCACTCTACTAAAGAAAATTAAAGATGTGTATTACTTCATTTATTTCCATTAAGGGTAATGATTAACTATTAAATGATTTTAAATGTTTCAAAAAAGTTTAAGTTTTTAAAGCAGACTTTTCTTTTTATGTAGAACTTTAAAGTTATCAGTCAATGAAAAACATCTTGACAAAGGTCTGAAATGTAAATGTGGTGATATTTTTAAAGTAGCTAAGAATTTAAGATGGGGAAAAGAACTTACATTAAGAGAACTAATGGGTGTCTACACACTGAACAATCCACCTACCCAAATGTCTTCTCCTCTACAAAAAGCTGTGTTCTCTGTCAGGGGTCCCAAGGCAGCAAGATGTTAATTTAAGATCATTGGTTAGCAATAGAGAATCAAAAGGGAAAACTTCATTTCCGGAATGCCAGAAAAGTGGCAAGTGTTACTAAATAAAATTTTGCACTTTTCCACAAAGGGTTGTGAGAAAAAAAGTGCACCATGGAGTTTTAAGGTAAAAGAAAAAGACCAAGTCATGGAAGGTAGTCATAATTTCCAGTTGGAATAATACTTTAGAATAATCTAAAATCATTTATTTTGTATAGATACCATATTTATACATAAGAACATATAAGCATTCTTGATATCTTGATAATCTCTGTCACTCATAGATTACTTCAGCTTTGCTTGTGACTGTCCCTAAAAAAAAAAAAAATCATTCAATGCCAAATGTGTTCATACAGCTAACTCCAGTGATGAAACATGGATAAATGAATTCCACAGTTGACACCAAAGCTTTAGGTTAAGCAACATTTCAACTTTCTGTCTCAAAAACAGACAATTGACTGACTCGGATTCTTCTTGATCTCTGTAATACTGTTCATTTTACATTCCCGGGGCTAAAGAAGTGGCAGACCAAATGAGAAAGAAAGGGAGTGAGAGATAAAGGGAGAAAAAGAAGGAGAACAGGAGGGAGGGAGGAAGAGCGACAGAGAAAGAGAAAAAGAGAGATTGATATTGGCTCTTTAGATACCCTACCTCCACCCTTAACTCAGAGTAAGTTTATGGGTAAAATTATGCCAAATTCCAGTACTCATGCAAAAGAAGCTATACACTTAGCAGAGAAACCCATTTGCCCATGTGTTTTTGAGCCTGAGTAAGACATACCAATAGATAATTAGATAGGATTCTGAAAATTAATGGGTCAAAATCACATCCTTTGTAATTAGGTCATCGAAGATGAAAATCTGACTTTATTCTTGTTCACTGTAACAGTAACCTTTTGCTCCCCCTAGATCCCAGAAGGCAACAAAATGATTCAACCTTACTAAAATTTCACCTCTAGTAATCCATTATATCTTAACTTACACATTAAGATTTTAAAACCTCCATCTGGTGGACATAACTTGACCCCTTTTGATTTATAGGTAATCTGTTTTCACAGGTAAGCAAATTATTTTTCCTTTGACCACCTGGCTGAGGCGGGAACAGCTGAGGCGAGTCTGCTCTCTAGTGAGCTGCTACTGCGCTACCAACGTGTCTTTAAGAGGGAGAAATTCAGTGTGATTTAATGTCTATGAAATTAGAGCTTAAGTTACTCTTGGAAAATAGAGGCTTATGAAACGACTCCTCATCCTTATCAGTTGGAAGATCTGAAACAATGGCTATGTCAGCAGTGGGGGAGACAATCTCCTTGCCTGACTTGAGGGATTAGCAGTGCTCTTGGTCGTTAAGCGAGGGGTACAAGGAAAAATTCCAATTATATCCACAGGTTAAGATGAACAATATCACAGTCCAGGGTTTCTCAAAATGTGGCCTGCTAACCACCTGCATCAACATCATTAGGGGTTGGGATGGAGAGGTTGCCTATTGAATAATGCAGTTTCGCCCCAGTCTTCCCATCATTCTGAAAGTGATTTCATATATATAAGGGCATATAAAGGAAATAACGAGTATATTCAAAGAATTAGTATTTTTTTCTACTTTCATTTATATGAACAATTTTAATATAAATGTGAGGACATATCATTTTGTTGAATAGGTGAATAGTGACAATGTTAAACCTTACATTGTGTTCCTGGAAAATAGTAAAGGTTAAGCTACCTCCCCACCCTTTTGTATTCTCTGAAATGGCCTCCGGCCATAGACACTTTGGCCTAGCATATTCCCACCTCCACCCACCCTCAGTAATTTAGAGAAGACTCATCTCCATCCTTCTACAAGATGTCCTTAAGATTCATGAATGAGTCCTTTGTCCATCTGCCTCTAAAAAACACCAGCCCCCTTTCCTTTGAGACTTTCTTTATTAATGAATGTTTTCTCTATTGCAGTAGCCTGAATAAAATAATCTCCTTAACTGTCCAGCGCATTTCATCTTTCACAACAGCATGCCTAACCATCGTTCTTAACAAACACCCATTTGTAAGAGAACATGTGAATGATAAACTTACAAGAGTGATAATATCAGCACAAGTAGGAGCTAAGGAATACACAGCATTTGTGACAATATCGCTTTTTTATGCTTTTAACTGTACAATGTAGAGTCAGACTTGCATTTTTGAAAGGCCATTTTGGCAAGAATTTAAAAGATGGTTTGAAGAAACGAGACAATAGTTGAAAGACCATGTGGCAAACTATTTGATTTCTAGACTAACACAATAAAGCATCATTAAAAGGAAGAACAGAGCATGTGGAGCAATGATGGAGTTAAAAATTCCAAGATTGTATAAACCATAGATTGCGAGAATGAGAAAGGAAAGGCCAAGTGACTTCGCCATCACCAATTCATCTGGAGAATATGCGAGAGGAGTATGGAGTTTAGTAAGATTGACTTACTTCTAAGTTTATTCACATCCAAATGTTTAAAAATAAAGTAACTTATTGTGACTTATAAATATAGAGTGTAATAAAATAAAATCTACAAAGTAAAATGAGTAAGCAAAGTAGAATAATAGGAACATAAATATAAAGAAAATAACACAAAGCCTAGTGTGAAGTTGATAAATAAAATGTATATTTCAGAGTCTACATTTGTCACACAAATGAGTTTTCTAGCAGCCAATGCAAAGAAGGGAACAAAATCAGCTTCTGAGACCAATTAATCTTCTCAATAGAAGAATAATTGCTCAGGAAACTAAGTATTGAATGACTGAGAAGTTTCTATCAAATGTTGAATTTGAAGCTCTAAAGTAATTTAGACAGAATATTAGTTTTTTAAAAAATAGAGAATTTTTGTTTCAGTTTAATAGTTTAACATGCTGACAACTCATAATTGCCATGAGGATTGGATAAATGGAAGCCAGAATTCCTGTGTTATGACAGAGAGAAGGGGCTGGAAAAAGAATATTTTTGAGTGCTGTAGTTATTTTTAAATTTGGCCTTACCAATTTATAATTGAAGCAGATAATTTTTAACACTTAAAAAAATCTAAGTATCTATCGCTTTTTTTAACTTCAGGAAATCGTCTAATAGTTAGAATATAAATAAATAAAAAATAAAATCAGAACTGAGTTTTCTTTGTATTTCATTTTATGATTTCTATTATATTCAAGGGTTATAAAACTATAAAATGTAGATTTAATCAATTTTTTTGGCAAGGACATGTGCAAGAGGTCATTTTAGTAGGTGTATTAATCATTTTAAAGCTCAAAGTTTTATGAACCTCAATGTAGCATATTATACTAAAAGGATTAAATATGTTATTATGAGGAAAAGGAAACTTCATTTTACTGACAAATTATAGCCTAATAGAAGAATAAAACTCAACTTTTACAGAGTAAAAGTAAATTATTTAACACTGTGATGAATTGTTATGTAGATCGTATTCTCATTTATGAAATCCAACGGTTTTTAAAAATAAGAATAATTTTTCTCTTGATTACCTAAAATTTATTTGAGATAGAAGGAGAGAGTGAGAAAGACAAATTAACTGTTCAACATTGTATACATGCAGTATGCCAGACAGGATGTAGGGAATTACATGGTCATTGAGACTTTAAAAGAAAGTCTAAGTTATAAGTTTTCTACCATGTATAGATGAGAAAACCCAAGCTCAAAGAACACCAAATGCTTTGTATGAGGTTCAACTGGTAACAACTGTAAGAACTGGAATTTCAACTCAGTGTCCTAAACCCAAACCAGTGTCCCTGACTCTATGTTAGAAAAACATTAAAACAATCTCTTTTCTTTATTTTCATCTCCAAATAACAACATTGAGTATTTCACAGGAAAGTGAAAATTTACCAATGCTTGATAATGTTAAAATAGCATCGTATCCTAAAATAAAAATATGACAAATGAAAACAAAAGCAAAGACAGATGTGAAACCAATTATTTATTTGACAAAAACTTACTGGGGCACAAGTCACCTTTTCAGGCCAACGGAGAACAGAGGTACAAAGACATGACAATATCCCTGTACTAAGGTCAAACTTGTTCTAGGTATAAAAAAATCAAGGCACGATGCTATTTCATCACTATTATCGAAATCTAGCTTCTGCATGTGAAATAGATATGTGATCTTTTATAAAACTTATATATTTGACTTTTGGGGAAATGTTTTTAACCTGAGAGGTGAGAGCTATGTAGAGTTTAGGAGCATGGATTCTGGAGTCAGGAACTTCAGAATTGACATATCCATTCCAACCTTCCCTTTTGTGTTACTCAAGTTTTAAGGTGTTTACCTATAATATAGAGATAAGACAAGTACCCACCCCTTAGTGTCATTATAAGCCTTAAGTGAGTTGGTATGCTGCAGTGGTTAGCAAAGTGCCTAGCTCTTGGTAGTCATTTTGTAGTAAGCTACTAAAGGTTATACAGTTAGCAGCAGTTTGTGCAGTCCAGCTGAAAAAGTTGCTCCCAGCATTTATCCGCCACTAGAATAGAATCAAGAGTCTGGGCTTCCTATATTTCTAGTCTTTCTGCTTTCACATCCATTTTTCCCCTTATATCTTTGCCCACTGCTTTACATATTTCTGTAGAACACATAAATATATATAAAATATTTGATAGTGAATAATGTATGATGTATAGACTATTTTATAGATATGTATATTTAATTTCTATGAAAGTCTTATATCGCTATTTATCATCTCATCTACTTTGTCTTATGTTTCTGATTAGTTCACATGCTCTTAGAGGACAGGTGTTGAAATCATCTTATTTTGGGATAGAATATTATAGTTCTACTTGGTACATCATGCACTTGAACAGTTAATTAATTTTTAATCTTTGGACTATAGATATAATCAAGTTGATTTTACTATTTTTTTAGAGATTACATCATGTGAAGACAGAGAAGATCAATAGTAATGTTTAACTAGCAAATCTTAAAAAGAAAAGGAAAGATCGCCATCTAATTATTTTGACATCACCTTCCTCTCACTTTTCTCTTTCATTTTTCACCTTCACTTCAAAGACTCGCCACCCAGAGTCCATTTTAATTACATGTGTGAAGTATTTTTAGCTTTTGAGAAAATGTTGCCATAGTTGGAATCGACCCATAGTGGAGAAGGGACATAAAAACTAAGTTTCAGAAATTAAGTCATCAGTCACTCAGCTATCAGGAAGCGGAGTAGCATTATTGAACAGAAAGAGTTTGTCCACCCGGAGCTAGCAGAGCCAAACACTGAACCCTGGGAATTGCAGTGGAGAAATATTGGCTATTTTATTGATGAATGACGCCATATGGGAGGACAGGAAGCTAATGCTCAAAAACCCAAACTCTCCGATGGTATGCAGGTTGTAGATTACATTAGGGCAAAATCACAAGACACTCACAGATTAGGGGTTTGGGTTTGGGGTCTTGCTGGGAGCTGATTTGTCAGAGGCAAGATAAGGGTATAAAATCATTTCTTCAGGTTTTGAGGACAGTTCTGAGGTCTTTTCCGGTGTCCCTCTGTCTGGTTTCATGGGAAAGCAGCCTGGGGTCAGGAGCTGAAACATAACTTAGGTCAGGATGCTCTCTTTAGCCTGCCTACGGTCCTGATTGTGTGGCCGTTAGTCAGGTCCCGGCTACTGTCTTCTGCTGCCTCAGAGGTTGCTCTTTATCTAGAGGAATGGCTGCATCTCTGCGGGCTATATATATGATTTCTAAAGCTGGGATTTAAAATTAAATTTAATCAAAGCCATAAGTCCCCTTGGTTTTGGTAGCAATTAAATTCCCTAATAACTGAAAACAATTTCACTCTTTATGCATTATTTTATCTTAGCATTAATGATTCACATTGAAGATTCTATCTGTATTTTGAAAACAATCGATGACTTAGATTAATCTATTGGTGATCTATTGGTGTTTCCTCCGTTACTCAGAAAAAGGATAAGTACGGTACAAGAGTGGTTGCTCCACCCAAGGCTTGAGTCACTGATTTCTGAGAAGAGGTGTTCCAAGGCCAGATGTAAATGAGTTAGAATTTAGTCAACCAACACAGAAAGAACAATGACAGCCCTTGTAAGGATGTTGAAACTGCAGTTGTAACTTCTTGAAACTGTTTTCTTTTTTTCATACATCATAGTTATCTTGGAATAGGTTGAACTAATTTCACAATCCAGGGTCAAAATAAGTAAAATAAAATAAGCAGAAATACAAAATAAAATAAAAACAAAACCATGAAAAGTCTCTTCATACTTCCCCTTTAACCTAAAGTGCCAGGAAAATCTTCTAAAATCCTCATAGAATAAATGCCATTCAAAATTAGATGCATCTAGTCTACAGCCATGCCACCCTGAACACACACGCCTGATCTCGTCTGATCTTGGAAGCTAAGCAGGGTCGGACCTGGTTAGTACTTGGATGGGAGACCACCTATGAAGACCAGGTGCTGTAGGCATAAAAAATAAAAAAATAAGAGATTGTAAACTGACAAGGTCCTTGCAATCTGTGAGGTCAACCAAAAGTTGCCTCATCTAAAAGAAATAAAAAAATAATTAGATGTACCTCATTCTCAATTTACCTAGTAACCTTCTGTTTTAAATGATCCCTTCATCAGTCTCTAGTCTATGCTGAGATATACGTTAACTAGAGTAAAAGATCAATTATTTTTAAACTTCCAAAAACAATGTAACCATTTTATATACAATTAGGAAAACAGAGAAAAAAAGGTCCATAATCACATCACCCTAACCTGACACAGATATTAACATGTCTGTATATCATTAGTTTTCTTTTGTTTGATAGTTGAAATTACAGTATACATTAAAGTTTTGATAGATGACAAAAAAGCATATATTTGATTTTAATTCTGATTTTCCCTCTTTTAATAAGAACATCTTTCCTTGTAACTACATAGTCTTCGTTATTATCATTGGCTGATTATTGATATAAAATATCTAATAAATATGTAAAAGTTTACCTAAGAATTCTCTTGTCATTGTATATGTGTTTCTAAATATTCTATAAAGATACCAAGCAGCTGTCCTTTACAAGTTGCTTATGATGCCACTGGGAATATGGAGAAAACATTAGAAAACAACATATTTTTATTTCTCCTTTATGAGAACATCTGCTTATGCAAGTCCATTTTATTTCTAATTTTTTTTTAAAATAGAATTTCATATATTCTCACTATTACCTGTATGATATCTTTTAAGATTTACACTGAGTGTCATACAGATAGGATACAGACTGGTGGAATAAATATCAACTCACACTTTCCAGAGAGAGTCTTTTTACTACCTATTATTGTTAATGTTCATTATCAGATTAAGACATCTTACAACAATTAACCAGATAACGTCAAATTA
Organism: Pteropus alecto; assembly: GCF_000325575.1. Classification (NCBI taxonomy): domain Eukaryota; kingdom Metazoa; phylum Chordata; class Mammalia; order Chiroptera; family Pteropodidae; genus Pteropus; species Pteropus alecto. The sequence goes on along the minus strand of NW_006439192.1, from coordinate 17,020,433 downwards.
CCTTCATTCCTTCATCCACAAATTCCATCGCAAAAACTCCTGAAACCCTTCTTTTTGAAAATATTTTGTAGGGGGCTAAAGTAAAGCTAGAGTAAAGCAAAGCAGGCAAGATATCCCAGAGATTGTGCGGTTACCTAATTGGCCTCCTACAGCTCTCTCTACAAAGAGAAGCCTCAGCACTAATTCTCTCCCCTAAAGTTTGACCACTGAAAAAACTTCCTGTGGTTCTTTTCCACTGAAAAGCACTCCATTTCATTCTGTGAGTGGTTAGAGAACAAGCAGGAGAGGCACCGAGCCCCAACCGTTAGCGGGAAAGTGTACTTTTTCTGATATAGGTACTTACATTTTTCTCTACAACAGATTATTCCTAACAGAATCATATATATATAGATACATATATATATATATAGATGCGCATATATATATTTTA
>NW_006439192.1:16993141-17019291 GCF_000325575.1 Pteropus alecto | reverse complement strand
TTCTTGTATTGGTTTAGATTCATGTGTAGGATTAATATAAACAATAGTTTATTAGCTTTTGGAGTTGACCTCCCTATGAATTCTACTTACTAGTCACATCTTAGGCAAGTCAGTTAATTTTTCCCAGATTGATTTTTTTTTGGGGGGGGGGGAGTAAAATATAAGTAATTCATACCTTCGACATTTCTTGTATGGACTGGATACAATATATATAAATTTTCTTGCATATTGCCTGGCACTAAGCAGACACTCAATAAATGGCATCTCTTCTTTTTCCTTGGTTACATACTTCTCTGGAATTAATGGTTACTGGGTCAGGGGACTTTAAAAGTAAGGGCTATAAACATTGTTAGTTGGTGTGTCTGTATGTATGTGTTTTAGTATCAATATGTATTTAATGCTGCTATTCTGGGAAATCAAACACAAAACTGCTTCAAATGATTATTGCATCATTTTCTTTATCGAGCTTCATCCCTGTGTCCATTTGAATAACGGAGTTTCTGTATCCACAGTAATACTTATAATGCTCCCATGGTGCTTGGAAGAGATAATAGGCTATGGAAGCCAGAACTTATATGAAGGATGGAATCAGAATTTGACTGAGCAGATTTTTTCTTAAATATTTAAAGACTAAGTCGTAACCATTAATTTTAGTGTGAATCCAGAGACTACATTTTAGCATACAACTTCAAAAAATTATTACTAAGTACCATATGACTCTGAAGGAAAAACAAGACACTAAAAAACATGATTTTCCAACCTCGATAAACTAGTCCACAGCGTATTGTAGATGTGGCCCTCTTCAATGGTTTTCCTGCATTCTTAGTCTTTTCTCAACTCTTTTGCTCCCCAAACAGATGTCAAATATTGATGCAACTTTTAAATTAGAGTGGATGGTAGTAATATCTAGTATTACTAGAGCAGTAATTCTCCATCCTAACAGGGAAGCTATTTAAAAATACGGATTCCTGACCACCATTCTGGATTTTAAATTATAATCCCCAAGGTGGGAAACATGTATCACTATTAAAATTTTTTTTTTCATAGGCAGGTAATTCTTATTAACAGCCAACTCTGAACAAGTTGCAGAACATGTGATTGCAATGCAAGTGCTAATAAAAATGAGCAGCCCCTTCTGATTTTTCTTGTGCAAACTGACAATTAAGAGGGGTGAGAAGGAAATTGACACTTGTTGAATATCTAATATTAGTCACATGGAGTGCTGAACCTCTTTTTCCCCTTAAACAATATTACTGTATGTTAGTACTATTATGCCTACTCTACAGTTGGAAAACTTGGCTTAGGGAGGTTAGTGAATTTGCCTAGCTGCAACGTTTAAACATTTCATCAATGGTGGCATCTGTATATGAACTCGGGTGTATCTCAAAGTTGCTGTTCTCACTACTGGACAACCTGCCAAATGTAAATGAGGTGAATTCAGTGGGCTACGCCTTGGTGAAACTCTTTTTCATCTTCTCCTCCATTAACTGCCTTTCTCCTTGTGCAAAATGGATAGCCACAAACAATGATTCCTTATCTAACGTATGAAAATTCTTATTGACGGAAGGTACTGGGCAAGTATTAGAGAGTAAAAAAAAGAGTAATGAGAAAAGGGTCCTGCCTTTAGGTAGCCTACAGTCTGATTATGACAAAGCTACGAGAGAAAAAAGTGAAGGAAGTAAATAAAAAGTACTAAAAGCGTGGCAAAGAAAATATTACATCTCATTAAATTTATAATTAATTGTAAAATTATTAAGTACACATATTATTGTATATCCCAATAAGGAAGAAAAAATACAACATACGGGCAACTTAAATTGAACAGCATACCTTAACGTTAGTCCTGCAAACGCAGGAATGGGTCCTACTAGGTTAGGTTCTCGTTGCTTTAAAGTTTTTTTCACCCATTCTCAGGGATTTGGTCATCTCTTGCCAGCAGCTGCTTGGCTTGGCGTGTGATAGCAATCTTTTGCAAATATCTCAATAATAAAACAACCCAGATTCATGTACTTGTGGGTATTTTTCTTTCTTAGGTCCAGTAAAGCATTTTATTGTTACTTTGAAATACTTGCATCGCTAATACCAAATTCATGGCCCTCTGCTGTGTTTCTGTGCTTTCCACATACGCAGTAACTTGTGTTTCATTTGGGAAATATAGTGTATTCTTTTGAAGGCACTTTAAATGACAATTAACCTTAACATGTTTAGTGTTAACTAGGCACATAACTCAATTGAAGAAATAAAAGGAATAACAGTGTTGACCAATTTCTCACATACCCGGATGGAGACTGTAACCTACAACTTCTGCCCAATCAGCTGTAAGGTGCATCTGGATTTCAAAGACACTAAAGGGTGAAAAATCATACATCTAAAATCAATTTAAAATAGTAATTAAAGCATAATAACGACTTGAATGGATGTCAAGGGAAAGCATGGTAGAGGGGTTAATTTTGAGTTCATCGGGGTTGGTTAAGTTAAATGATGCAGAAGGAAGGAGAGAACATTCCAGGGGAGAACTGCTGGAGCCAACGGTGCGGTGGAGAGCAAAACAAGGATGCTTGGCAGGCAACCCACAGACATGAGAAAGCATGATGTTTACACATCCCTCTCTGTTAGTACGCGATGCTCTCACTATTTTAAGCAGAAGATCTGATGCTTTCTACCGCCTATACGATAAAGTATAAAATCTTTAGAACAGAATCCCAGACCTTTTATGAATTAGTCTCACACTCCCATTCCCATTTCTCTCCCTCTCAGCCTGGTGCTTCATTCATGCTTCACTATCACCTTCCGATATCTGTGAACTGCCTGGAATGCCCTTTTATCTGAATACTGGTCCTCTTATTTGAATACATTGACCTCTTTCAGTGCATAATTATGGAGAGAATGAACATTTCATGACCAGTAATCCCTTCCATAAGACAACTGCACAAAAATTGCCTCATGCTTTACACTTGCCAGAGCCATTTGTGGAAGCAGGTGCTATTTAGCTGTTTGTGGCTGCCTGTTAGATTCGTGGTCAGCCTTAAGAAGAGTTATCCTATTACTGATTGCTTCATGCAAAAAGAGGGAGCAGAGCCGTTAAAGGCGACTAGCGTGACACAGGTGTTGAATTACTTTTCTCAGTATGTTATATTCTGTGCTTTTCCACTACTGAGAAAGACAACTAGGTGGTTAGCTCGAGTGTGCACTGTGCATGTTTATGTGTTATTATTCATGAGGTTAGACACAATCTCAGCCAAGTCATGGTTTGTCTCACTCTAGTAAAGTATTTCTTTGAAAAATTTTGGGAACCGTAATTGCATTTTTAAAGATACATAATGAATTGCTATTAGGCTCCAGTTAGGAGGTTTGCTGAGGTGTGAACTGACCATTTGTTCCATTCTCTTTTATCAATAGTTGCTTCAAACACCACAGTCTTCAGAAGACAAAAAGATGCACTGAGATATCAAAGGCTGTAGGTTTATTACTATACATTATGAATAATTTAATATAGTAACAAAATAACACAATGATAAAAGCCAACAAGTAATATTCTATTCATAGCTGACTGGATAATCAAAGCCATTGCAGGTACTTTTTCTAATACTAATTTAAAATTTGCATTATGGCTTTCTGCCTTCCCAAATGATAAGCTCCTATTTGATGAGGTATACTGAACACCATTTAGAGTCCTTTACAATTGGGTTCAAAAGTACACTTTCACTATATGCAAAAGAAGGAAAATAATTCACAGATAAAAGGTTATTTTCTCTTAAATATTTCACCTTTTTCTTATTCTATTGGCCTAGTATTTGAAATTTTACTGCCTGTAGGTTTCCTATAAAGCTCCATGATGATCATACTGACCTGAAGAAAAAAAAAAAAAAACTATATAACATCATAGTATCATAAAAGTTATAATTAGGTCATTGAGAATTGACGATCTTCAGCTATAGCATGCATTTATTGTAAAATCAGTTGGCCAGACTCTGTAGACTGCAAACAATCCTTGGTTACAGTTTCCATTGATATATGGGTTACAATCCAATTTTTTCTCCTTCTCCACAAAGCTTGTCCACTAGAGGAATTCGATGGCTTTCCCAGTTGCTCTTAGGTGTCCTGCTTTGTCTTGATAACCAGAGAAACACACCATTTTACAAACTTTGGCTTAAGAATATAATCCCACTGGAGAAAACTAGACCAAGCCCCTTTGTGACCTCTGAATGGGTTATCTGAATGACTGGATTGCTTTGTTTTATTCATTTTGTTTTCAAACATTTGCTGTCTGTAGTAGACACAGCAGGAAAAGTTCAAGGTTACTTTTGGTTTTTACAGTGATTTAGATCTGTAGGATCCTTAAGGACTTAGATAGGTTTGCATATTAATTAGTCATATGGGACTGATTTAGGAATTTAAAAAGATATCCCAATATTCTTTTCTCAGACAGAGCATGTACTTGATCAAAAACAGAATCACTGAGCTTTAATCAGCAATCATAAAGCAAGTGTCAGAAAGGCTAAAGATGTCTTCTGAGAGAAATCCCTTGGGACCAAAGGTAGAGGAAGAATGTTCTCCTAAGGAAAGGCTAGGGTGTGTGAGCAAACTGCCTCTACCCTATCTAGGAAACTTCTGCAAGTCTCACTTTCAGCTGGGAAATTACTAGTACTTTCTAGTAGAGCCCAGACCTTTTTATCTGATCAGCTTACATTCTCATCTGAGGATTTACGCCCGTATGTCAGTCAGTGTCAGCCTCCTAGAACTGTGTCATCTTATAAGTAATCAAAGCAGAGAATCTCTGAAATCAGATGATAAAATATACAAGTAACGAAATTGACTTCATTCTCTCGGAACAGCTGAATCATAAGAGACTGCACAGAAAAACCTAAGCCTTTCCAGAAATGGCTTGTGTTGAGAGGTGTGTATTTTCATTTAAATTTAGACATTAGCTCAAAAATATTTTAACGGTTAATAGAAAATAGATTTGTCTATAGAAGAAAGTATTTGGGTGCTATTCAATTTGCTATCCACCAGACCAGAAACAAAGTAATTACAATTGCTTTTTCTTTTTCATTTTTTTAAAGAAAAGCTTCAAGTTAAGTTTTATATTTAAATATAGATATTTTAATCCTTGGGATCAGTTTTCTATGAAAATGAAATCTGAAGCTTATTTGTAAACCATCGAATGTCTTATCCAATGGCAAAAGAGGATAAAATATTTTACCTCTATTTAACTTTTGAAGTAAGAAATTACAAATGGTTTATGTATTCAATAAGTCCTTATTGGATGTCTGTTTTATACGAGGTCCCAAATTATTCTCAGAAGATAAAACAAAAATGAAGAGGTCCATTTCCTTCAAGTTGAGGAATTTATGATCTAATAAGGCTCTTAATGTCTTCATGTTAGTCTCTTTTTCATTTTATTAAAAAAAAAAAACAACATTAAAATAACAGAATTCACATTTAGTAAGTTATATCTAACTGAAAGTGTTGTCTGCTGAATTACGGGAATGAAAGAGAAGTGACATTTATTTAACACCTACTACATGTCAGTCACTATGTGAGATATTTTACAAGCATAATCTCATTTTCAAAAAAATAGTTTCTTTTAAAACAATTTTAAATTTCCAGAAGAGTTGAACAAGTACCAAAAAAATTGTACAAGTAAAAAAATGTTCAAGTATACCAAGAGAACTTTTTCAAATTTCACTCACTTTCCCAATGATGCCCACTGAGGCAAAAGGCCCAAATCTAGGATCAAGTATTATTCTCACTTGTCATATTTTTTTTTCCGATCTGGAACAGATCCTCAGCCTTTCTTCGATTTTCATGACTTTGAAATTTTTGAAGGTTAAAAGCCAGACATTTTGCAGAATGCCCATCAGTTTAAATTTTTCTAACGATTTTCTCAGGATTATATTCCAATTTTACACTTTGGACTGGAACAACACAGAGTCAGGCTGTATGCTTTTCACTGCATGCCACTGCTGGCTCCTCATGTCCATTTGTGTCATTACTGACAATCTCATTTTAAATACACTTTATTTTCGGATTGTAACAGGACTATATATTCCATACAAAATTAAAATATAGCAAGGATAACTAATGTGCAGATGGAAAGTTAATTATGCCTTTCTTGCCCCACAACTACTCGAACAGACTAGCATAAAATGATCCCACTATTTTCTGTTTGCAGATCTTAATAGGCAGTGATCTTGCTCACATGTTTCAGATTATTTCTTTTAATTCCCACAAACAACCACATGAGCATCTTTTTAAAACTGTCATTTGCTAACAAGAACATTTGCCCAAGGTCATACATATAGGGAACTAGAATGTAAAAATAGGTCTTTTGATACTAAATCCTATGTTTTATTATTTATTGGGTTATAGAGTACAATGATATATAAAGGCTTTATATGTCAGATATTAAACCAAACATCTTTAATATCCGTTAATGAAACAATTTTTTTAACTGACAAAATTGTATAGCGATTATTAACTATGAAAATAACATTGTGCAGTTTTGGTTGAGGGCATCAATTTCTTATCATCTTTACAGTATTAATCATCATACTTTCAAAATACACAACTGTTCACCGATCCTCTGGGTAGCTTTCTATTCATATTTTCACTTTCACTTTACCTATATCATTTGTTGCCAAATATTTAAGACCTTATAACCTGTATGTTCTGCTGAAACTAGTCCTGGGATAAATATTAAAGAAATGAGATCCTATGTCTAGGCTGTCACTAACTAGCTATGAGTTCTGAAGTAGTTTTTAAAATTCCTTGGTGCCTCAGTTTTCTTTTTCTATAAAATCAAGAGACAATCTCTCCTTGATTTTCCACATATTATTATGAAAAATAATACGATGAAGAAAACAATATATGAACAGATGGGTAACATTTTTTCCTCCCTTCCTTCTCCTTTTCTTCTTCCTCAACTTCCACCTAGTTGTACTATGACAAATTCTGCCATGCAACTTAGGGCTCAGGGACTATTATTCTCCCTGCTGTAAAGATAAACCAGATTTTCCTCTGAAGGCTGTGGGGAACCATATTGGCTGTCCTGATCCCTTAAAACAAACTCTTTACTCTCTCTCTTTCTCTTTCTCATAAAATGACGTTTAAGTGCCTTGAGGACCCAGACCTTAGATAAAGCAAGACATAGAATAGAGAGGGGGCCACTGGGTGGTCTGGAGAAGAAAGTAGCTTTGGTTTCTGTCAGAAGGGGTTTTCAGTAGGGAAATACAAGCTTAATATCATTTCTCACTAAGTGACTTTGCTTAGTTAACTTGCCACATGTGACTCCCTCTTTGTCCTTATCTTCCCATCCATCTCTATCAGGCTCCTCCCTCTCTACTTCCTTCCTCTAGACTCTTTCTCTTAGAATAAGTTTCAGGTTTTTATCTTGGAAGGCTCTATTATTACTTTTCCCCCTCCAACACCTGTACTTCCTTCAGTAAGAGACAAAAATGAATTATAAAACATCCCTGGGCAGCACAAAGTTGCATGAAGTTTATACTTGAGCGTTATGAGAGACACTGGTTATTTTCTTAAGAGTAGATTCTTGAAAAAAGGATGATAGTGAGAGCATAAAAAAAACCTGTGCTGCTTGAAAAGCACAGAGAGGCATGAAGAAGACAGGAAGGATACCCCTGAGAAAAAATACAAGAAATGTTTGTAGGGGTAGCCTTGATTATGATGTGTCCGTCCATTGGTGTGTTACTATCTAGACTAGTAGTGAAAACATAGAGTCTCTCTCTCTCTCTCTCCCTCTCTCTAACACACTTTCTTTCTGCCTCCATTTATTTTTTGAATCTTTCATCCATTTATTAGATACTAAACATTACAATGTGAGGCACTGTGGCAGGAGTTGGGAACAAGAATAGAGAGATAAAGAAGACACAGTCCGGACTGTCAAAATACTTATAGTATGATAGGGGGAACAGATTATACAGTAAAAATTACTTGAAAAAAAAAGTTTTGCTTTTTTCTTTTCCATGTGACCAGCATCATGCTGTAAAGTATATGTTTATTTGGAAAATAGAGTGTATCAAAATCTTGTGATCCTAGATCTTGAGCATAAACAATCTTAAATGCATCTGTGGTCCACTGACACGTTTCACTCGATGTGCATTCTACTAATCTCTGCCGACACAATGTAGTCAACCCAGCAAATGAAATTTAAAACTATACCTTGCTAAGAAAGCAAAGAAAGAGTAGATAAATTATTAATTCATAAATAAATTAAACTAATTTATCTTAGTGAAATTTAAATTACATAACTGTAACTTAAAAAAATAATATAAAATATTCCTACCCTTGGAAAACTGTGTAAGATTTGCCATTCTCACTATCTCTAAAAAGAAAAATAAAATTGTCATATTACCTGACTATAATGTAATCCAAAGGAAGTGAAACATTTTGTTTTGTTTTGTTTTTTGCTCTGAGAATAACATTAAAATTCACTCCTCTTATATAGTTCATTATAGAATAACTATTATTGCCTTAAATGAAATATAAAATTTCTTCCTATTGCATTTACTATTCTTTGTATTAGACAAAAATATTAAATTGATTCTTATTTCAAATCAATAAATGTACATTGTAAGTCTCTTCCAGGCTCAAGTCCATGTGTAGTTTGTGACTCTTTTATTAAAGGAAACACTGCTTGTGTAAAGTGCCTTGGCATAATGAGTAGTTAAGTCAATGGAATCTGGCGTCAGAGGACTAGATTTAAATCCTGGTTCTTCTCTGTAATTCTGTAAATTCGGGCAAATCCTGTCTGCTTAGCACAACTGTGAAGATTAAATGACTGGTACATGTAAATGAATTCATTGACTCCAGAATTGAGTAAATAATAAACAAATACATGTTAAATAATATTAGAGGTAATATTTTTTGTTCTTGTTGTTTTCCCATGCATTTTTTTTTTTAACGTCTGTGAGAATCTTAGATCACTAGAGAACTGTTTCTTAGTAAGTGATTTCATTTAAGATTTAGGTCACCAATTTTACAATTTAAAATTATGGCTTATCAGGTTCTTTTTTTTTTTTTTCAGGAGCACTGAGCTGAGGAAAGGTCCTAACAGTTAGGATCCAACCTGTTCAAATCGCAGCCTTATTAACTGACTGTGAGAGTGGAATAGGGTATGTATTTTGGTCTTGGCCTTGATTTCCAAGTGTCTGCTTCATATCTGGGATAATTTCCAGAAAATGATTTTAGCTGCTTGGAAGTAAAGAGGCTTTCACTATCACACCAGTGTGTGTCCTGCTTTCAAATGGAATCTCCACAGTAGTTCTGGATGGAAGCATGCCATTGTATCTACTCATGTCCGAACTTTCTTCTATTTTCTCATCCTGGATGTTTCTAGAAGATTCCCTGAGATATGCTCTGCCTGCATTTTACAAATCTCTTTAACCAGCAAATCACTAACCAGTGCTCATTGACAAAAGTGGATTGTAATGTGTGTTGGGGCACTGGGAATGCCCTGAGAGGTGACAAATGAAAATTTGCCATTTGGGAAATTTCCAGAAAATCTGACAATTTTCATCATGTGCTTTTTAGGCATCAAGCAGAGGTCAGAAATTAAAGGCTTATTGCTAGATCTCGCTATCGATGTTTTCTGTTGGACTCATATTGTATTTTAAAATATTTTCCATTAGTTGCTGACATTTAAAAATTGAGAAATTTTATATAACACTTGCATAGTGGAAGTTGCTAAGAGAATGAATCTTAACAGTTCTCACTACCAGAAAATCGAATTCTGTAATTATGTATGGTGATAAACTTTAACTAGATTTATTGTGATGACCATTTCACAATATATAAAAATATCAAACCATTTTATTATATACCTGATGCCTCAGTTAAAAAAAAAAAAATTATGAGTTTATGGCTTCTTTTTTAAACAAACAAACAAACAAAAAACAGAAGTGACCAAACTGTTCTCATGTCCCTATGGCTGGGGAGCTGAGCAGAGGCCCTATAGTAAAGTTGTGAAAAACATGGGCTCTGGGTTTACTTCCTGATTTTACTCCTTAGTTGTGTTCCTTAGCCAGGTTACTTACCTTTTCTATACTTCAGTTTCCTTGACCTTAAAGTGGGAATGATAATTGTACTTCATTATTCAGGCTGTTGAGGAGATTGAATAAATTAATATCTGTAAACTACACAGAAGAATGCCTGGCCCATAGTAATTTTTAGAAGTACTAGCAAATCTGCAAGCTTTAGTTGCGCTATCAGCTTTCCAGTCTGCCCTCAAGCCCATCTGCCTCATTTCATCAATTATTTTGTAACTTGTAGATGTTTGAATTTTTAACTCTTTGAATCATCACCATTTTTTTTTTCCCGAAATAAAGTGGTAGATATAGACTAGCCAGATTCCATAGCCCATAATAAAAACAATTCGAAAGTTAAAAGAGCCGACATCCTACAAATTGTTAATATATCTAAATTACCATTTAGAGAGCCAGATACAGATTTTATAATTAAGTTATATGGCAAAGACTGCCACATTAAAGAATTTGAGACTTACATTTACTTTACCATAAATAAATGTAGCTGATGAGTGACAAGACAAGCTCTATTTACCATTTTGCTATTTTTAGATTCAGTCGTGGAACTCTGAGAGCAGAATGTAGATATTTGTCTTTTTAAAAAAACTGGATTTGAAAATAATAATGTTTTATGTTGAAAAAGATATTAAATTGATTTTCTGATAAGAGTTCAACCGCTCAAATTAAAAAATCATTAGAAGCGATTATGATAAGTGACCATAATACATTTTCCAACATTGTGGTTTCATAGGCTCTTTTTCACCAAAAGCAGTGAATTAGACAGAGCACTGGAGGAAGAGTCAGGTACCCTGAATTTGAGGTCTCACATTCATATCCTTAACCTTTTCAGGATCATGTTGATTATTATGTAAAATAGAGAATTCCTGTCTTACATCATAGAGGAGTGGCATGTAAAAACTATTAATACATTTTAATAAACTGCATAGACTAGTGGTTGTTTTGGTATTTTATACATAAAAGCCAACAAAATAAATAATTAAATTAATCATCTAAGGAGTTTTACATTTTTTTCTGTTTTTAATGATTCTTCATGTTTATTGATAGCTTCTTAAATATCTGGCATATCAAATTAAATATATTGCACCTTATAAAAACAATGTGATAAAGTAGAGATAAATCTCATACACCTCTCTTTTCAATAGCTAGATTTTGTATCTACTGATACAAAAAGCTAATGGAAATTGATGCTGGACATCAATGTGTTCCCCAAAATAGCATTGTCAGTAAAAATCCATGCTTTCTAGTGGTGAGATGCTGGGGAAAAAATCACCGCATTCTGGACAGATGAGAAATCTCTCCTGGGAAGTCTGTAAAAATCTACTGCAAAGAATAAAGCTATAATATACCTTCAGCAACAATTTGCCTTGGCAGGAGATGGACAATATGATCTAATAGTCCCTTTCATTTCTAATTTCTATGATTCTGTTTTTTCAAGCCTTACATAGTTCTCTTAACCCAAATTCTGTTACATACTGAGCCAGAATCTCCTAGTGTTTGAACTGCTCCCTGGAGTTATCAGGCACTTCTGGAAAATACATTAACACTTTATTCAGTGAATTAACTCTTCTATGATTTAAGTGTTCTGAACTAAACCTCTGTGTTTACATGCAAAGTATGATTATTATGATCATCATAAGTTGATATGGAGAGTGTTTTTCCACAGGGTCAAAAATCATCTAAGAGCTGGAACTATGCCTAAACTGCTCTCATTATTTTTAGCTCTTAATGGTCACTGCTGCCTGAATCTCAGGTACCCTTCTGTCCTGAACCCTACTACATAGTTATGATGTAAAAACTCTTAAGATCCCACAGTGTCTATGGAATAAAGACTAAATTCACTAAGATGACAATTCCCACTACAATTCTCACATGTTTTGGAAGAAATTATTTTTTGAGTACATATTTGCATCAGGCTTTGTTCTGGGGACTAAGGATATAACAGTGAAATGTGACAGGCACATAGTCCTACGTCATGTGGCTTCCTTTAACAAGGATTCAAACAAACAAGATAAATAAGTAAAATGTAGACTATCTAGATAGTGATGAATGCTGAAGAAAAAAATAAAGAAGGAAACGAGCACAGTTAATGTCCTGAATGGAGGAAAGTTCCTTTCACTAGGGTGAACGCAGAAGGTTTCCTGTAATTATTGTGCTTATCACATTGTACTATTTTTATTTTTACGTGTGTTCTTTACTCAGAGGAAGAGCCATTATCATGTTCATCTTTACATCTTGAATGCCAGATAATATTAATACCTACTATTTAATTAAATGGTACACCATGATTTACACACATATATCTGAATCTCTTTCTAAGTTTAGGGAAGATAAAATCGAGGTTCTCTTGGGCATTTGATTTTTAGGAAAACCAGAAAATACAAGTTTGATGAAAAAAAGCATATTGTCTGTTTTGTTCGCAACAGAATCCTAGGCACAGGACTAGATCGCAGTAGGAGCTCAATAATTTTTTGAATAAATGAATGAAACATGTAAACAGATGAAAATCCAGATGTGCAGTCAAGAGAAGAGAAGATTAGAATAAATTTCTCCTTAACAGTTATGTGCTATGCTGCTACTTCACAGAATCTGGAAGTGTGAAAGAGGTTATGTGACTGTCCTTCTCTATCTGATAAGATAGGAAATTCTATTCCAAGGAGAGAATGGAACAACAGACACTACTCTAAAAATTCAGCATGTATAGATGTCTCAATGCAGATGTGCTAGAAAATGAGTGACTTTTCAGCTTGAATTAAAAAACAAAACAAACAGAAAAAAAAAAACCCCACAAAAACCCATAGGCTCCTGTTGACAAAACAGCATTCCTCTGCCTAATTACTTGGAAGGCAAAAATCTCTAGTGGAAGGCAGAGGGGTCAGCACTTCATATTCTTAGTGGTTATAATTGCTCTTTAAAATTTTTTATCGATCAAATTCAGATAGTTTCCTCTGGAGTACATTTCCCATGGGATGATAATAGGAGGTTATGAGAAAGGGGGCTGTAAATACAACTAGTTCACATTTTTACCTAGTTCAGATTCTATTCAAATTGACTACTGGCAAAAAAGCATTACAGAATGGTAACATCCACTAGTACCTTATGCAGAACTTTCTGAATTGAGCTACTTAAAAAACAAAACAGCAAATGAAGTCTGTAAAAATAGTGGTTAATAAAACCCTTTAGCAATAAAGAAGAATTCCAAGTCAGAAGACCTGGGTTCAAGACTTTGCTCTCCTTTCATTAGTTATGTATTCTCAGACCCAACAGCCTCTTTGAAAAGCAATTCTGGTATCTATTCAATGGTGGATAATAATATAGCTATCAGGCGTACCTCATAGGATTTTGTAAAAAATGAATGGGAAAGTGAAAGGTTAAATGTAGGAAAGTGGAAAAATACTTATGCAAATATTAGTTATGGGTCAATTGCCTCTCATGTGCTGATAATGCAGGGAATAAAAATGAGGAACATATCAAATTTCTCTTTGCTGTCTATACATAATGTCCATTAGAATTCCTTTGTTTTATAATAATTTAAAAATTATACACACTTCAGGCTATGTTGATTCCACCCCCCCAACCCCCGATGATACAGTATCTTTAGTCTTTTTAACATTGTCTAGAATTGGCTTTTTTTCTTTAATGTGGGTTTAGATAATAGTTATATTCAAAATTATTTTGGTTGTATACATTATTTAAAAGAACAACACTATCAAATGGTTGGGGAAAATATCAACTATTTATAGTTGTTCCAACTCAAATTAAAAACTATGTCTTTGCATGTAGTAGCTTGCAGTTAAAAAAATAAAAGAAAGAAAGGTATATATATCATGGCTTTGTTAGCGCTGGTGTTGTGGTCACTGTTTCCAACTTGTAACCAAAACCATGTATACCTCCACAGTTTACTGACTGAATTAACACACCCTTTTTTATTTTAGGAAACTCTTACTCAGGAGAGGTGAAACTGTAAATAACTTTGTTTCAAAAAATGTCCTGAAGGTACAGAACTAGTTTCAGTAGATAGTTCAAATGTATTCATCAAATCTACAAGACTCACTTTGTAAGTCTTGCCTGGCTGTGTCTATCAATCTTCGACGGTTAGGTCATGGATTTGCCCAATCTTAATCAAGCCCCTGCCTCAAAATTTCCCAAATCTCATAAATGTTTTGCATTTCCCTCCCCTCTCTAGGGTTCTACTAAGATTCTGTAAATGTAATCATCAGTTATTGTAATAAGCAATAAACAGGAGTTTGCTTCATCAACAGGTTATTTTTGTGAACTATATTCAGGGACTTGAAATTTAGAAAACATTAAGAGATTTGAAAGGATTAGCAGAATTTTATTTTTCAGTTTGAAGAGTTATTCAAATAAATTCAAACATCTTTTGAACTGAATTATGAGGACAAGAAATTAAATTATTCTCTACGTGAAGTGGAGCTTTTAACGCTTGACTTATGCTTCTCAATACACTGAATCAATGTTCATTTTCATATAGAAAAGAAATACTTGACTAACTAAAAGTGTGCACAGCACAATTAGCTAATTACTTTTGCAAACCACATGACCTTTGGTAATATTCACTGGATTGTGCTGTTTGCAAATGCAATTGATGCATATTCTGAATTCTACATTTATTATAAAATGTGAGACAGTTTTGCCTTTATGAGAATTAAATCTCAAAAAGCATGGACTAAAGCAAGAGTGTTTTTCTGAATTTGTTGCACAAGTTTAACTCTTCTCATCTGAAATGGGTGTTACACATATAACAAATAGTGAGCAGACTTTCATTATCTATCTATCAATCATTCACATCTATAAAGAATCCTTCACGTGTGTATTTTAAAGTGATGTACTAAAAAATGGAAATTATGCTTTCAGATAAAAGCAGTTCTAAAAATATATTAAATGTAAGTTTAAATTTAGATAATTTGGCAGTAGATTTCACTTAAAAGGGAGAGAATTTGAAAGGGAAGGACAGCAGAAGAAGGCCTACAGTAATAGCACATTTGTGTCTGATGAAATGTAAGACCCCTCAAGTCTATGCATAGTAGCCTTGGGAACTATATCTTAACAAAAATGTGGACATAAAGATGGGCTGTATGACACATCTGACCTAGTCTTTGAAGTCAGACATCTGGTTTTGAGTGGGATTGGTGCCTAAAAACTATGAGATGCCTTTTTTTTTTTTTTTTTTTTTTTAAGCTACTGTAAACTCTCTCTTATTTCTGTAGCTTGGGGAGTTGTACAAGGAGATCTGTCTCCTCTACTGGCCAGCAAGTCTACAGATAGTTTCTGTTCATTTAAACAAAAGAACCAGAATTCTCACCAGGGACTTTCAATTCTCAATCTATCTTGATTTGATGAGTGGTCAGAGTTCAGAGAACAAAATGTTTAAAAGATGAAGAGATGCCTGGGGGCACATGTATTTTAACAACAACCAATAAAATGCCTAACTAGATATTGGTAGAAATAATATTTTGAAGTCTGCCAACAGCTGACCACTGATTTTAAAACTAGTGGCAGGTTTACCATAAAAGCAGACTAAGCTGGTCCTAGATGGTATTGATAAACATTTTTCATATCGCACTGGAAAAAGAGCTTTGGTTCCAAAAAATACCAAAAAAAAAAAAAAAAGGGGTATGAAAAGTCAAATTTAAGTCATTTTAATTATCTAAATAGTATGTCAAACAAAAATGTTTGCCTGGACCCCAAATCACTAACTTCATTAGCTGCATGATAGAGGTCAAAGAGAAAATCCAAAACAATTACTGAAATAAAAGAAAAACTGCTTATTGTTCCTGCTCTCCCCAGTGCCTTGAGTCATTATTCTAGTGCTAAGTTAGAAGTTCTACAGAGCTTATTAACTATTTCAGGCCATTAAGATGCTATTTATTATACTGCTGCAATAATGTACTCTTGAAAATAGTCATTTACTGCAGCAGCATCATGGCCACATAGGAGAACATACACCCCCCCAACCCCCGCCCCCCGAGTTCAGACTGCCGTGCCATCCATGAAACCAGATTCTCAAATACTATCACATTTTGCAGTGCCTCAGGTTTTAGAATTGGTCAAAAAAGTAAAGATTGGAATGCACCGGAAGGAGACATAGAGGTCAATGTAGGTGAAACATTGTGCTTTTGTAGTCATGTGAGTAGCATTGCTACTTTCTCTCATTATCTGCATGTTAATATAATTGTAAAGCCTGACAAGGTGTCTCTTTATTAGTGATGCCTATGCAGACTGCCGTTGGATTGACAGCTACAAATGTTCTTTTTAGGCTCGGTTCCAATCCTCACTCTAACACTGGAGCTTGTGGAAAGCTTAGCAAGATCACATGCCAGAATATGACCATCTTTGGCTAACTGTTCTAAAATTGGAAGTGTTTGCGTTTACTTAATAGTTAGAGAGGTTATAAATTTTAAAGTATGTCTCTATTTACATATGGTTCAATAGGTTCCCCTATTTTGAAATATTCATTTTAAATGTCAAAAATTTTATAAAACTTCCATTTTTATAGTTCTACTACATATTGAGTGAAACAAAAATATTGACTAAACATACTATACCTCAGAAATGTTTTAGGTGGATTTGCATTTTATTTATCGTAACACCTATATGCAATAAATGGTATTACATGGAGACAAACTATTTATTTAGTTTCCAGAATATGCTTGCCAGGAGGGATCCATATCTGTACTAAATGGGATAGTCTTCTAAATAGCTACACATCACAGGTTGAAAACAACACGGATAAAGAACAGTAAGTGTTGAAGATCAAATACATCTAGCTTTCAAACCTCACTAGACAAATAGATAGGTGGTAGATACAGATATATGCACGATTATAAATCACCTTAAACTTAACTCTTTTAACTTTAGTGTGCTAATTTCTAATAGTGTTTTAATAAGAATTAAATAATATAAGTTAGGAAAAACTTGTAGCACACTGCTTGGCTGCTTGGCACATTGTAGATATTCAATATCTCTTAGCCCTTATCCTTTTTCTCTAGTAAATGTTTAACATTTTTAGATTTTCAGTGTATGTGAAAGCCTGAATTCTCTCAAAATATAAATTAGGAACCAGATATTCATTCTACAGAAAGATTTATTATAGGATTATTTTATGCAGTAAATGGTGCTAGTGTTTTTAATATATCACTTACTGCAGATTTCTTATATGTGTACATCTGGTCAGAAGCCTGTCCTTTGAACAGGTGTGAGTGCCTTTAGATAACCTACATAACAGATATTTTGCATCTAATAAAAAGCTTTTAATTGAAAGTATGATTCGAAACATGTTGACGCTTATTAGAGACTGGAAAAGGAAAATGGCTTTGTGAATATGGGATCAATGCTATAATAAATAATCTGTTGAGATCATTGTAAAAATGCTTTTGTTGGTTTACAAAGGAAATATCTATTGAAAATAACAAATCATGCAGTTGCACAAAACTGTTCTGCCAGTCTTAACTGCTTCTTTATTTCCCTGCTTTTCAATGTGGTAGAATATATTTATAGTAGCAGCATGTGGCTCAGTGGTAGACACCACAGGCAGTTACGTTGGTAGTTTTGAAGCTTCCTGTATATTAGGATGTTGCTGCTGGGCTGGATTGTCCAGGTAATCGTAAACGCCAAGATTTCATCTTCAGTTCTTCCTAAACACTTCATCTCTGGGGTAATAACTCAATCTCTCTCTCTCTCTCTCTCTCTCTCTCTCTCTCTCTCTCTCTCTCTCTCTCTGTCTTGTCTCAGCACATAGTGTATTGGGGCATTGTCTACCGTAATAAATATATGGTCTTTCAATTTATATCATGATAATGGTGTATCTAGTTTTAACATGCTAGCCTGTGCAACAGTGGGAAAAAAATCTCAGAAAATAATTTCTAAAGATGTTTTGCATCATATATCCAGTAGAATAGTAAAATTCAACCAAGTTCTTACATGTAGACACGGGAAAGAAATCATTTTATTACATTTTATTTAATTCATTTTATAACTTTGGTTTTGAATATGCCTTTATTTGATAGCTATGTATTATTGCTCTGCTAGTTCTTTAGATATCTAATATTTAGTCATGTTAAGAGTTGCCATTTATTAAGCATTTACTTTGTGACAGGAGCTTGTGCCAAGCTCTGTTTATGCATTTAAAAAAAAACAAATGTCCTGGGTTTATACTATTTTTATTCTCATTTTATAAATGAAGACATTAATGCTTAGGGAATTTAAGTACTCTGCCTTAGGCCACTCAGGAAATGGTAAATCAGGATTTGAACCCAGTACAATATATTTAATTTATTTCTTGATTTTAACTACTTTAGATGATTTCAGTAGTACAAACATGGCTTAAAAGTGTTTTTGGATGAGATGGTGGGACAAAGTTTACTTTTTATAGTATTTGTTGACAGTGTTTGAAAGAAAACTGAATCTCAAGTTAGAAAATAAACATGTATGGCATTAAATTGGTCAACACATGTTCTCTTTATTTTCTCATTTTAATAATTATAGAATTTTATTTCTTAAAGTAGAATTTTAAGGTACGGAAACCAGAAAGATAAATACAACCATATATAAAAGCCTAGCTTCTAGAGGAAATGGGTTAAATTGTATTTGAATAATAAGCATTTGAAATAGGAAATAAATCAAGGTTTTCTTTAATGTAAAAGGACGCTATTTTCCACCTGAATTTTATAAGTTAATTGATTATATAACTAATATAAGTATTAAGCCATTCATGTCTTTGACCTTTTATGCTATACTTTATCCCAGAAAGTAATGGAAATGCCAACATAATCTTCACGACGGTGGCCCCAACAGGGCTTCCTAAAGTACAAATAAGCTTTCTTTCTATTTCTTTTTTCCTCATCTAAATTGAACCCAGGAGGGCAGAGGTGGGTATTTGATAAGATTCTTGAGAATTGTTATTTGCAGAAAAATTAGGCGAGATTTTTAAATTGACAATTTTTAGATCGACGATTTTATTCCACGTTTCATTCTGTGTTTCTGTGTACCAGTTTTAATTATCACTTAGAGTAAGTGTACTGGATATATACTTATCAACTCTTCATTTCCCCTGTGGACCACGCTGTGGGTTACAAAATACAATTTCCATTTTGTCTGCTGATGGCCTAAA
This sequence comes from Pteropus alecto, assembly GCF_000325575.1. Taxonomy (NCBI): domain Eukaryota; kingdom Metazoa; phylum Chordata; class Mammalia; order Chiroptera; family Pteropodidae; genus Pteropus; species Pteropus alecto. The sequence continues at coordinate 17,000,100 of NW_006439192.1, read as the reverse complement.
TAGTACACACAAAACAACAAGGATGGGCTTCTTAATTTAGCAGGATAACATGCTCTTATAGCAGTGGCCCTGGGGGTTAGATTAGAGGAGAAAGAGAAATAGAGTCTACCTCAGTGGAGTTGAATAATTCTAAAAGATTTAGCACAAAAGAATTGGGCCATCCCACACTATGAATGCTTAGAAAAATCCAATGATGTATTAATATTTTTATACTCTTTAATACAGAGATCCATGGCATACATGCAATTATATCTTATGATTTTTTAAGCACAACAATCATGAAGACAAAATTGTAAAAGAAATATTAATGATAAGAATATTATGGAAAGTTTGTATTAAAAACATGTTGGACTATGAAATATATGACATATGTGTCACATATCACTTTATTTAATTCCCTACATTAGCAACTTCAATGTGTAAGTATAACAAATACTGTGATAAAATGTCTTAATATAAAATATATATTAAAATTTTAAATAATAATTATTTTTAAAATAAAATTTCTCACCAGAGAACTATATTATTCAGTTTTTTCATTGTATTTCCTCTGACTACATGACCCCTTTCCATTCTAAGCCAATATATATTCCAAGCCATAATTCTTATCATAATCATTACTGTCATTAGCATAGTAAAATTTATTGAGTGCTCATTACTAGCTAAGTCTTAGGAATCCAGAAAGTTACACAATTTAGTCAGGATTTAGCAGGTTAGTGGAACTGTCAATGTATGTGAAAAAGATAAAGAATCATGCCAAAAATTGGAAGAAGCATGGTGATTTGTGAATATTATAAGGCTTTATGAGAAAATGGAAATTGAGATGGACTTTAGTTAGGTCTTTATATAAGAACATAAGAATGAGAAAATACTTTACTTTAGCAATATAGCAGGAACAAGGCATACTTTTTAAGAGTGCTTGGACTCTAAAGTTTTATGTAATAGGAGATAAGTGGAAGGATAAAATATTTTATAAAGGGTGCTGGCTATTGTCCTACATATGGTATTTGAACTTCGTTGGAGGCAATGAGAATCACTAAAAATTTTGAGTAGAGGGTATGATAATTGCAAGTTTGTATTTGGAAAATCAATTTATTTGTGGTCTGACATAGGGGCAACTTTAGAGAATACCTAGGACAAAGAAAAGTATATCTTAAATGTAACATTAGTTTCATACACTTGGCATTTTTTTTCATATATGTTATTTTGTTGTTGTTGTTTCCACATTTATTAGGTCAAAATTATTTACCTATACTTCTGGAAAATAAGATAAATGACAGTTTATTTCAGAAATACAAGAGATTTTCCAAACACACTATAGATTACATTGCCTAAAGAGAAATAGGTCTTGAGTAATAGAACATTCTAGATGACAGAAAAGAAAATTAAAGTATGCTAGGAGAACATTAGAAGAAAAGGGGTTTGAGCTGGTGGTTCTTTAAAGGTGTTTATGTTCTTAACTCTCTATTACCCAGACTAAAAAGAAGTATAAAACATTCAGTACATTAAATTTGACTACAATGCATTAATGTTGGTTATTTTTTTCTATCCATAGATACAAATCATTTGCACTCTCTGAAAAGTGCTTAACAGTGCAGGGTGTATATATACTGGTTAGTAAAAACCAGTTTAACTGCAATGTATTGTTGATAATTCAGACAGGCACTTGGACTTACTTGGTAAAAAATAATCGTATAATCTCAGTTGTACCTTATATGTTCTCTGCATGTTTGTGGACACAATGAAATTATTATTATTTCTTTTTGTATTTACTACTGAATAACTATTACATTACCATTAATTCTAAATAAGCTTAGTGAATATTAATTAAAACTGTAATTAATTGAAAGCAAAGCAAAAACATAATTTACAGTGAAAAAAATCAGTAATGACCTTTGACCTGATCAAAAAGTAGCTATTTAGCTTTATGGTAATAAATACAATTTGAAAAATTAAAGAAAATAGGTATGTTTTCTATTTATTTTTTTCTACATTTTAAAATTATATGAATTTAAATTTTGTTTTATGTGCCATCATTTTAAAAAGTATCTTAATTAATGACATAATTATCCTTTATTAAATTGACCCAAAGAGTTGAGTTCCCTTGGGCTTTTGAAAATCTTATTAGGCCACTTAAGTATCTCGTTCTTTTATTCATTCATTCATTCATTCATTCATTTGCTCAACAAATATTTATCATTCATCTAATACATACCAGTTACCTAGATGAACAGTGAGAAATGAATAAGCTTCTCATGGAACTTATATTTTTTAATGATGGAAGACAGATAACAAATAAATATGAAGAATGAATAATGAGTAAATATATGATATACCAAATGGTAATGAAAAGATGTAGAAAAATAAAGCAAGGGAAATAGGATAGAAAATGCTGGGATTGTCAAGGAGGACTGTAAAAGCACCATTTATTTTATGGAAGGTAGTCAAAAAAGGAGTCATCAAAAAAGCACCATTTTACTAAAGAAAATCATGAAGAAATTGTTGATTACACAGGAATAAAACTTCATTGCCCTTGAATTTCTATCGAAAATTTTTTCTTTCATATTAGAAAATATTCCTTACCCCGAAACAGACACAAACTTATTTATGACTAAATTTTCCAAAGTGGCTATCTATAGGTTTGAATGTCATGTTGGTCTTCTGCCTGTAAAGATTCTTAAGAGATATCAAAACTTCAATTAAATGAAAATTATTAAATACTTACTCTTCACAAGACATCTGCCATTTTGTCTGTCCAAAACCATTTCTCCAACTTTTCCTAGTATTATCTCAACTTAACATCTTCCTCAGGGAATTAAACATCCCATTCTAAATGTAATCTAGGCCAGCCAATCAGCATGGACTATTCCCCGAGCCTACAGAAAATGACTCAGGCCATGCTTATTATATAAGACAGATAAACCAGAATTTGTAAAAGACAGCCCAGACACTCTTGGTAGAACTACTTTAAATGGGTACTCTCATTGCTGGGTTTTCTTATTATAGAATATAAGCCTGAAGTTCCTGATACTCAACTTGTCACCATGAGAAAAGAAAGCAACTGAAATAAAGCCAAAAGAAATGAAAGCAGATCCGAGTAAAGAAGATAAATTCCTGACAATTTTGTTTTAGAGTTAGATCCAACTATGCCTGAAGCCATTACCTGTGGACTTTTCTCTATGAAACCAACAGTTTACCGTATTTGCATGAGCGTTTAGAATTATATTTCTTACTTGTGACTAAAAGGCTCATAACTAATGCCAAGAATCAGTCATCTAAATTGTATTTACTATGCAGAATGTTGAAAAGAAAGAAATAAGGTTTGTGACACAGTAAGAATAGCCATTTCACCATCCTCTGATCAGCCTGCTCTCTACATGTCTTTGTGGTGAATATCATTTAGTTACCTTAAGTAGCATAAAATGCTAATGATTTCAGCTCAATATATATTTTCTGTGTACCTAAATGTGTAAGAAAATTACGTAGTTTGGGGAATATACAAAGAAGAAACAAGTCAAGTTTCTTATGTTGAACATGTAAGTCTTGAGCTTACCTGACTTAGAATTATAGCCAAAATAGGCCACGAATGAGATCAACACCACTCCAAAAGAGGCTCCAGACAGATCCTTATCTTTTCCCCATGTGAGAATATAACCAGCAGTCTTCAACTAGGAAGAGAGTCCTTGACCAACCAAGCTGGCACTCTGATCTCAAACTTCCAGAGTCCAGAAGAGTGAGAAATTAATTTCTGTTACTTATAAGCTACCTAGTTGATGGTGTTTTGTTATAGTATCTCAAACAGACTAAGAAAGTTGATATTTATTAAATAAAGTTCTTATAATTTTCTTTGAGTCATACCAGTCGGCACGTGTCTTTTTAAAGCAACTTTTAAAGCAATACATAATTTTTACCACTGTTACCCCTCATTCAATAAGTAACTTTATCTACTAATAAATAATCTTTCATCCATATCTGGAAGAGTTTGAGATCCTCCTAACAATACATTTATAATGAGGGAATGATGGTTTTGAAACAAAACATTCTGTAATCAGGTGTTTTTAGAAAAAAATAAAAAATAAAAAAATTTTAAAAAATGGATAATTGTCTAGAATGGATCCAGCTAATGAGATGGGTTATAGAAAACTAAGTCCAGCCAGAGACTTCATAGTAAAATATATGTATATATATATATATATTTCCTCTTCCGTCCCATGTCTCGTTCTCTCTATAACAAAATGTTCTCAGCACTCACACCACCCACTGACTACAATGAGATTGCGAGACATCTGAATCTTTACTACAAAGCTATTTCCAACACCACACCGATCCTGAAGCATTTATTATCTCCTTAGGCACCTGCAGTAATTCCCAAACTTACTCTCATCCTCTCTTTAAAGAGTGGGCAATTCAATGATGGACGGAGTGGGTGGGGATTAGAGGGTTGGGGGGCTGAGAGAATGGAATCAAGGGTTAAAGAAGTACAAATTAGTAGCTGATGGACGGTCACGGGGACGGGGAGCACGGTATAGGTAATGCAGTTAGCATTAATATATTGACTATATTAATATATTGACTAGGTGGAAAACCAGAGGGGAGAAGGAGCACTTAGGGGGATTGTTTTATAAACTAAATAAATGTCTAACCAATGTCAAGTACTGTATACTTGAAACTAATTAAAATAAATAATTTTTTTAAAAGGAATATATGTAACCCAATAATCAGGCTAAAAGTAGGAAACATAACAGTTGGAAGAAATACAAAAATATATCTTTAATTCTATTAAATGGCAGGCACTGTCGAAACAGGTTATGCCTTGGCACATGGCTTCCAGTCGATAAAATAACAAGGTCTGTTTTTCATGAAGTGGCTGTATTAGTGAACTGGCTACATTAGTGAACTGGCTGGAGAAATTAGTAAACTAATTTCTTGTGACTCTTTAAAATCTTCTTAAAATGTTTGCCAGTTATGTATCATTATCTTTTACTTATCCACTCATGGTTTACAGACTCACAAATACCAAGCAGGTGAAATGTTCTTTCCCCCTGTCCTGCTTCTCTCTCTCCATCAGTGCAGGCCTATGCAGTAGCAAACAACAGATCTGTACCAGATCTGTATTAGGTAGCTGAGCCCCAGCTGCTAAGCAGTTTGTACAGGCACAAACATGTGGACTTCCTTTGCTTCTACCAGGAAACAAAATAGCAAGTGCACCTGCAGGAACTCTCCTGCCCGCTGGGCACTCAGTTAGGAGTCCCAGAATATCAGACACAATTATATTCAAATGTAAGTACAAAAAGTCATTTTGACTCGAATATAAATTATTCTAGCTGCCATGTTGTATTACCTACTTTATTTCTCTTCTTCATTAGCAGAGATAATTTAGTAATGACTCTGCATGCACTTAAATAATAGTGTGATTAATGGTGTGTTTACCTATCTTGCTGGTAAGCTCCCTACACAATAGGGAATGTTTTCTACATGTCATTATTACCATCTTCAAGCACAAGACACTCAAGCCACTGAGTTTGTAAGGTCTGGAAAGTGAAACTAGTACAGAATCTCTAGACTGATCCATCACTTTATGACTGCTATCTGGTGGATGCTTTGCCAGCCTTCATTATAAGAATTAATGCTGCTGAATGCAAGAGAAAAAATGTAAACCACTGCTGTTTCCTTTTAAAAATTACGTATATTTTATATTCTTCTCACTATCTTAATGTTAGTGCATCAGCTTCCTTTATCAGGATACTACATTCAGAGTGTAGAGTTTGTAATTTTTTCTACAAAATTATTTTGTAAGTACTGTCAATAAAATAAGAAGCCAAAATAATTGGCCAGAGATTGAACTGCTTTAGAGAAGAGGCAGTTGCCTTCAAAAAAAAAAAATCCCTATATATGTATAATAGTGCAGTTTTACAAAGTACTTTACCAGCATCTGGCCTATCTTGCATTAAATTCACCCAAAAGTTATAAAAAATGCATAATTAATGATGCGACCCTATGTGTAGTACACTGACACCTTTACTAACTTAAATCTATAATGTATAAGAAAAAGTAAACAGAATAAGTTATATGCATAATTAGCATATGAGACCACTCAGAGGAAAAACATACAAAAAGTGAAATGTCACATTTTCTTTTCTCTCATATTTTATATTTTGAGAATTTTAAAAAGCACTAACTGCAGTAACACTTGGAAAAAGTCATGTCTGGTGGGATAGCTTTTTTATGTTTATTAAAAGAAAAAGAGCCTTTGTTAATGTGCTTTCCTTATTACTTTAATTTTGTGTTGGCAGATCCCTACTCTCAGACCCCTGTAGACGTACTGGTCCTGGAGAAAGCCTTTCTTCTTTGGTCCCCTGAGTAGGCTAGTGACAACTGAAAACATGCAGGTAAAACCAACACAGAGTAGTCTTTTCAGAGCCAATTTTCTGTGGTGACAAAGACGTGCCGGCAGGTTCATTTGCGCCGCGTGTTCCAAAGAGGCTTTTCTGCAGAGTCCTTACCCCCACTTACATAAAACACTAGAGATTATTAGAAAATTCTTTTTAGAGATAATTTCATTTCATCTTGTTTCACTTCTCGTTAGTCTTATGAAAGCAGTATTTGCGTACTCTTGCTCACATTTACAACGAGAAAACAAAACTTACATAATTCAGAAAGTCAAGAAATTCTCATTTCTTCGGTAAAACAAATCACCTGTTTCCTCAGTTAAATTCAGACCAAAATCAAAAGCACTCAAACAGCTTAATACACACGAGAGCAGTGGACGATTACAAAATCATTGATTGGAAAAGACAGAGAGAGTAGTGAAGAAAGTGTGCCCTGTAACAAGACTGTCCTTAAATATATTCATGGTATTAAAGATTTATTATGTCATTAATATTCACACGACATCCTTGTGAGGTCCAGCATTTCCCCATTTTATGGTTGAAGAAACCAAGGCTCAGAGATGATAAATA
>NW_006439192.1:16990884-16993081 GCF_000325575.1 Pteropus alecto | reverse complement strand
ATTCAAAGTCCAGGTTTTCTTCCTATCATATCTACATATATTGAAAAACTATTACCATTATGAATAGTTTTTATACCTAGTTAGAATATTTTAGCTGCTAGAAATTAGGATGAAAGACAACCTATATATTATAAAAATCACATTCATACCTATAACTTAAGAAAAAAATCTTGTTATTAGCAGAAAATTTAACCTTTTATCCTAATGGTAATTTAATTTTAACTAATAGTTATCAGCCATCACCACTAGCTGGAAATAAAATAAGAAATCAAGAATTGCAAAGGGAATTTGAAGCTTAGAGTAAAAGAAGACATGAACCCCAAATGCTATCATTCACAAATTAAAAGTGAAAAAATGTTGACATTTTTAATAGAAATAATGCTTGACTATGCTTTTATTAATATCTAAAATAATGCAAAATTGATGGCCCCAGAATCCATTAGGGACTTCCATGGTTTCAGTGAATAGTCTGATAACACTTTGTATTTTTGGAAAGTCCTGTTAGATATGAGCGTGTTCACAAGTGCCTATGAAAAACCAAGCTATTTTATATCATTGCACAAACATGCAGACCCCAAACAAAACAGTGAAGAAATTTCATTGCACGTGCCACCAATGCATAAGATTAGGGATCAGAAGATTCATGTTATAAGATTCATGTTAAAACTCTCCCGCCTACTAACAATGTGACCTGCATCAAATTGGTCTCCTGCATATGCCTCCTTGGTGAATTTAGTACATTATAACACCAAACACATTCACTCGGATAGTCATGAGGGGCTCAAAGAAGGTAAAAGTCATGCAAACAATCTAAAATTGCAAAAACTACTCGAATACGAGTATTATTGTCACGGTTGTTTATTTCTAAAATTCCCACTACAATATTGTTGCTGAAACAGCTGACGACCAGGAAGAGTACCTTCATCTCCTAAGCCACTCATCTAGACCAGTCTTCCTCCAATAGAAAATGAGTTTTTATGACTGTATGAATGCCTTCATGGCGGGAAACTTAACTCTATTACTATACTTTGAGAAATCAGTCATAAATAAGAGATTTCTTATATAAGAAGTATATAGTGAAATGAAAACATAAATATCAAACTCATGAGAAGTGCGGTAATATGAATAAAAGTCAAAAAAATCAGGTGGAAGGACAGATATTTAGGCAAAAACATTTCAGGGTAAACAGATGGAAAATCTAAAATAGCACTATTTTAATCATCGTAATAATTATATAAATATTCTCTTATCAGATTTTGAAATGAGCTGGCTTTTGTTAAAAACAATCACCACCAACAACTCTTATTCCTTTTCTAAAATGTCTTTTTTCTCCCTTTTAAAGAGGTCATAAATACTGAGTTCTGTCTAAGAAATCACTGGGTTTCAACTCCTTTCAATTTTCCTGTACCAACATAGTGATTAAAGCACTTCAAGTTAGGAAACTTTTTTGTATTTAATCTACATATCTGTGTTCTCGACCCATTTCTTACCTCCCAATGCCATCTAATAATGATTACTTTTTAAGCTGCTTATAAAAGATTCTGAGGTTTTAAACCTTTTTTTTTTTTTTTTTCCTCCTCTGTGAGTTGGCCAGAAAAGATGTGAGAATTCAGACTGAGCCATAGCTCCATCTCCTGGAAGTGCATATCACTAGCAACTAAAGACCCAGAGGCATCCAAGACAATTCCTGAAGCACGCATATGTGTGCAAAAGGTCTCGTATGTCTCACTCGCTAAGGAAGATTATTCTTCACTTAATCAGAAGTAGAAGAACATATGTCTTAGAAAACTTTCAGTTACTGAGGGAAATGATTTAGCTTGAGCACAAGGAAAAGTAAGCCCGTAGCTCGTGATAACCCATCTCATGAATGCAGCTTGCATACATCAGAGACCTAACTGACAGCCATATGAGAAAGCCCTTATTGACATACCAACATCACAGATTATTTTATTAAATTCATAATTTGGAAAACTTCAGAACTTCATTTAGTGCCACGCTCTATTTTAAACGTAAAAGTACAACTTGCACATAATTCCTGGCTCTGGTTACTATTTTCCATATTGTATTTTGCTATTGAGCATCTGCTTTTCTATTTTCATGTCAGAAAAATAAGATTTGGTTATGAAAACTTTATTTCTAATTTTTCATATTTATGTATCTGTTTTAAATTTTAATATATATGCTGGCTCACATGCTT